>NC_057795.1:133938754-134285779 GCF_018294505.1 Triticum aestivum | reverse complement strand
CGCCACACCCTTCCCGGTCAACAGCACCCCCGTTTCAACCGTAGGAAGTCCGTTTCCTCCATTTTGCGGTACACCACACCCCTCCTGATCAACAGGACTCCCGTTTCGACCGTAGGAGGTCTGTTTCCTCCGTTCTGCGGTACGCCAGGCCTCGTTTCCATCGCCTATTCCGTCCAAGCCGGTTGGCTCCCACGTGTTCCGTTGCCTCCCGATGAACACGACGCATTCCGTTGCCTCCCCATGAACACGACGCATTCCGTTGCCTCCCCATGAACACGACACATTCCATTGCCTCACAATGAACACGACGCATTCCGTTGCCTCCCCATGAACATGACCCCACACCGTACGTATGCGCGACTAGGTATTCGAGACCCCGCCTGTATGTACACATACGTGGCCGTATTTTCTTTCTTGCACCTTGGCCGTTGTACGTACGTGTACATGCTAAGTGCGCGCCTCTACTACGACAAGTACGCGCCTCTACTACGACAAGTGTGCGCCTCTATCGACCAGTATATATGTACGTACAAGTTCGCGACCAGAATGACAACGCTACGTACGCTTCGACTAGGTGGGTCCCGACTGTCAGGCAGTTCCTTGCGTGCGAAAATGTAGCTGGTGGGTCCCAACAATCAGAGGGGCGAATCTTTTTTTTTCCGGACACACTTCCTTTGCATGCGAAGATGTAGCTGGTGGGTCCCAGCAGTCAGGGGGCGAATCGTTTTTTTTTTGCTCAGACGCACTTCGTTGCATGCGAAGATGTAGCTGGTGGGTCCCAGCAGTCAGGGGGGCGAATCATTTTTTTTTGCCCGGATGCACTTCCTTGCGTGCGAAGGTGTAGCTGGTGGGTCCCAGCAGTCAGGGGGAAATGTTTTTTTTCGCGAAATATGGTGGCCCATCCGGTGCATCCCCGCTGTCAGGTGGAGGAATAATTATTTTGCACGTAATAAGGAGGCACTTCCTTGCTGCGGCCGTGGACCCAGCTGTCAGCCTCTCCACGTACATTCCACGTCCGATGGAAGCCGTTCCTTGACCACGTTGACCACGCCGAGCCGAGAGCACCATGGTGGTGGACGTTGGCGAGGCCTAGGAAGGGGACAATGCGGAGCCGGGGAAGACGCGGCAGTGGATGCCCACACGTAGAGGTGTACGAGGGTTCACTGGTTCGCTACGGTGTGAGGTTGTCGTCGCCGCAGAATAACAGGGGTCGTGGGTGAGTAGAGGGATGGTCTGGCTAGTGGTGGGAGTAGTAGGGGGCGGTGAGGCCTCCGCCGCATCGCAGCCGGCCACGGGAGGCAGGAGCACGAGGCATGACCGGCGCTGGTTTGGGCGGTTGGAGCAAGAAGACCAAAGGTTGAAGAAGCACTACGGCCGTTGGATGGACATCGTACGGTCACTGGAGCTAGAATCGTGCTTATTGACTAAGTTGACAAAGACCTTCGTCCCCGTCAACTTAGTAGGCCCACAAGTCAGCCTGCCACTATACTGGGTCCCAGCTAACAGGGGGAGTATTCATTTTTTGTGCGTAATAAGGAGGCACTTCCTTGCGTGCGAAGATATAGCTGGTGGGTCCAAGCTGTCAGCGGCGGTCACGTTTTTTCGCAAAATACAGAGGCCCTTTCGGTGGGTCCCTGATGTCAGGTGTACGAATCATTATTTTGCGTGTAAAAAGGAGGCATTTCCTTGCGGGCGGCCGTGGACCCAGCTGTCGGCCTCTCCACGTACAGTCCACTTCAGATGCATGTCGGTCGTTGACCACGTTGACCAGGCCGCACCGAGAGCACCAGGGCGGTGGACGACGGCGAGGCCTAGGAAGGGAACGACACGAAGGCAGGGAAGACTCAGCAGTTTTTTCCCACGCGGAGGAGTACGAGGGTTTACTGGTTCGTCTGCCATCGCCAGAGAATAACAGCATGTGTGGGTGAGTAGAGGGATGGCTAGGCCAGCGATGGGAGTACGGTGGGGCCGTGAGGCCTGCGCGACAGCATAGCCGGCCGCGGGAGGAGGGAGCAGGCAGTCCCGCCGGCGCTTGTTTGAGCGGCTGGAGCATGAAGAGGAGAGCTTGAAGAAGCACGACAGCCGTTGGATGGATATCCAACAGTCACTGCTCTCGTGTGTTGACTAAGTTGACAGGGCGTTGCGTGTGCGTCAACCTTTTTTTATGAAAGCATACGCATCAACCGGTAGTAGGCGCACAAGTCAGCCTCAAATCTATGGAAACAACATACATTCTATCTGCCATTATTTCTAATAATGTACACCCCATTTGTTAATTCTTAAGATTTTTTTTGGAGCCCATCTTATTTTTGTTAGCATTACACCCCATATTGTGGCCACGGTTAAAAAGTATACGTAATTTTGCATATTTCGGTGCGGTCAACTGTTTTTAATCCAGAAATATCGATTCACATTCAAACTATTTTGAAAAATAATTTATATAAATATAAAATCAAAATAATTGTCCACGCATAAAAATCAATGGAATTTAAGATCTTGTAATGAAAAAAAATGAAACTAATTCCCGGTTTGATGTATTTTTAAAATGTACAGGCTATTTCTGGGCAAACCGAATGAAACTCTCCTCGTCTTGAAACATTTGCAGCCCAGCAGGGCTGATAAAGCAAGTAGGCCTTGTTTGGGTATTTCTTTAAAAAAACAGAACTGGGCTAGCCATTTTCAGCAAGAAAAAAACACAATTGGGCTCATGATGTGGTAAACATAAATAAAAAGCCTGGCTAGACGGGCCACAGCCCCCGCACAGCCCCGTTGTTACCCTGATCCGTCGCTAAAACTAGTATAAATAACAACAGCTTGTTCCTCATTGTCTCAAAAAAAACTGCTTGTTCCTCAAAAAAAACTGCGCGACTTGCTGGGTCCCTGGTGTCAGCCGATCGTAGTGTAATTCTCTTGTTTATTGACTACGTTGACGATGGCGTGAGCCCCAGATGTCCAACCATTAGGAGGAACCATATTTTTGGGCTCATACTATAGAGGCACTTGCTTGGGGACTGCCATGACGCTGGTGGGTCCCTACTGTCATCCTCTCCACGTACAGTCATCTCCTTGTTCCTCTCGGTTGTTGATGACGTTGACAACGCAAGAGGGCGGTGTACCACGCACGGCGAGCGAACCAAGGCCGCAAGACGGAGGATGACGGCGAGGCCTCGGACGGAACGAACAGGAGCCGTTGAAGATGCGCCGGTCCAGTCGCAGGCGGAGGGGAGTATGAGGGTTGACTGGTGGGGGTGGTGGGGGCTAGTCACTTGGCTTCTGTAATGCACAGTGAGCCCAAGCAGCCGGCGTGATTGATGTTATTTCCCTTGGTAGTGATTTGTTACAATATTTCACTCTAAATTAAACGAATGGCAAGCCATTTGCCTTGTATCAAAGAAAATATGACAGTCACAACCGAGTTGAAAAGGGCAGGAACATCTAACTCCAGCTTACAAACTGTACAAAAGCACGAGGGTTGATTGTTCATCAGGTTTACAAAAAAACCTAGATTGAAAAGGGCAACAATATCTAACTCCAGCACTGTTTTCGGCAATCACAGTCAAATGGATCGGTCAGCTCCATAGAATGAACATCCTGGATCGTAAAATTTACTGGATTATGACCACAATATGTTGTAAATAGAAGCCCCCCACGTTCAGAAGCTCTTTTGCCCACCTAAAACTCCTTTTTTTGCTCTTCGACATACCCATCCGTCAAAACCATGCTGCTGGTAAACTTAAGCCTGATGGACAATAGTAACCTCACATTCAACAGGAAGAATGTGACAAATCTTGTGTTTGCACGGTTGGCTACATATCGTTCTAGCGTTATTGTCTTCAATCGAATCTCATGAGAAGTGAGAAAATACCGATGCTTACGAATCTCCCGATTGGTTGTAACTTTCTTACCCCGTCCTGTTGCCTAAATAGACATGAAAATTGAAAACAGTTAAGGTCTAAAAGAAGAGTGTCGAAAGAGCAACAGCTGAACGGTTAATTCTTGTACACTATATGCGGGCTTCAAATGTGCGTGAAATTATCACCTTTATATACAACTTCTCCAGGCATGGAAAGCATTGCAGCAAGCCAATAATCTTGTTCAGATCAAAACTATTCATTTGGATATATAAGATCTTTACAGAATCCAGCACCATTGATAGGCCATCCATGGAGAAACTCTTCATTGAGCATAGAACATAATATTAGTACAAAATGTGTACTCCAAGATGATATATAAATTATGCGCAGAAATTTAAAATGCAGCATATGGTTACAAGTGTAGATGATAATATAAAGTACCTGAAGAACTGTGGAGCCAAACACCATATTGAAATGAGCACAGAGATCGTGTATTACACCCAAGGTCTCCAGTTTAGGCGCAGAGAGGACGGTTATTTGCAACGGTGAATAACTAGAATCAAGGATCAACCTTTGAAGTGAAGGGGCATCTTGGATTATGAGCTGCCTTCCGTCAAAAGAAATTCCAATTCTTACAAGGTTAGGCGACTTTATTTGGAGACAACAGATTCTAACTGTGAAAACAAGCACCAAGCACTCCAGCGCAGGGCGACTGGAGTGGATGATGCTGTGCAATGAGGCCTCCGATATATGAACCCGCACAAGTGAAAGTTTCTAGAGAAATGGGAGTCAAAGGTTTGGTACCAGATTGTCTGGAAGGTAGCACTGCGCAAAGTGGCGGTGTGCAGAGAGGAGGAAAACCGCGAGATGGACATCAGTGCTCAGGGCACAAGTTCATGGCGTTCTGTATGTGGTATGTGATTTCTAGGGGAATAGTAGAACTCAAGCAGCTGTAGTTCTATGAATTCAGGGGATTTCAGCCAGGCGTCCACCGTGCAGGGCATGGTATGCCTGCTCAGGTAGCATGACGGGATGCATAGGCTTTGAACGGAGCCCTGGTGGGAGGAGATGATGGCTCTGGGGATTTCAAAATCATTGAAGAGAGATAGCTGACGACAGTCGACATTAAGGGGCACGGCGCACCATAGAGGGCGCCACCGAATTTAGAGGACTTGGGTGCGGCAGCAATCCTTGGTGGGGAGAAGCGAGATGATCTCCCCAAGGACGGCGTCTGGGAGATCGCTGATGTGGTCCACCGGAGATTCTACGGGTTCCTGGGATCGGGTGGGGCCGGGGTCGCCGCTTCTCCCTGCGCTGCCGGGTGTGAGATCTACAACAGGCATCGCCGCTGGCGGGAGCCTCATCTTCTTGGTGCTGGGGTCAGCCGACTCCATTTTCCTCGAGGGCGTCACGTCGCGCTCACGGATTTGAGCAGAGTAACAAATGACGAGCCTAGTTGTAGTGCGAGCGAAGAAGAAGGGGAGCTGGGCTTTTTTTGTAGGAGTGAGGAAGAAGGGGAGCTGGGGTTTTCTGTAGGAATGAGATGACGTGAGGTGGCTGGGAGCGAGGAGGAAGAAGAGCACCCAGGTTTTTTTTGTGGGGGAGGGGGGGCGGTGTGCTGGGTGTGGGTAGCGCCTTTTGAATTGATTTTACTATTTACTAGTGTGGATTAGCTGTTTTGTCTTGGGCCCAGAGAAACAATTACTACTAGTACAGTGGAGACACTCTACAGCTACCCAGAAAAACAATTACTACTAGTACAGTGGAGACACGCTACCACTTCTGGCTCCTCCTAGGTCATTGAAATGTCTCCCTCGACTGAATGCCGTTATACATTTGTTCACCGACATGCGGGCCATGCAGCGCGCGGGCCCAAATGCCATCCACCAAATTAGCAGGCAGTATGCAGGCGGAGAGTCACCCCGGTCGTAGTGCAGAAGTAACGAGCCGTCGTATCACAAAACCCCACCTCCCCGCAGTCTAAGTTTGACGGACGAAGCAACCATCATTTCACTCCTCGCTGAATCCCCTTCTCCCTCACCGTCTTCAAGAAAGGCAACACTTGCATCTGCCACTGTTCTTCTCTCCCAACAAAGGGAAGGTAAGCGGATCCGTGATGTTGGTATATTTTTGTTCAGAGAAAAAAAAGAACTTTTACAAAGCAGTAATCGATCCTCACTCTCCTTTTTGTTACATTGTCATTGCGATTGTGTTTTCCTTTCAGTGGTCTCCTAGTATTCGTCAATTTCATGATGGACCAAGGAGAACCAGGCAAAGATCTGCCGATATTGGAGCAGACGCGGGAGGCTGATCCCCACGAGACAGAGAGCTCCAAGAAGATGGAGGCAACCACTGAGCCGACCCCAGATACGCTCACGGCCACTACTGAGATGGTCAACGCCCCGTTTGAGGTTACAGTCCCCGTGGCACTGCAGGAGCAGTTTTCCCCCTTCGAGGATGTGTTCCCCCCCCCCTGCTGAGCTGCCCAAGGTGATTTCCTTCTTTGCCGATCTCGATTGTGGTTTTTCATCTAAGTATGTGGTGATTTTTTTAGGAAAGGAAGTATGTGGTGATTAATAATGCAAAATTTTATTAGCTTCGATGCCATGCTATACATAGTGGTTTAAATAATATGTGGTTCTTATACTGAAAAGTAATTCAGAATTTGTTTTTGTTTCAATTAGAGACCTGATGCGGACAAGGATTGTGTGGTTATGCATGTCACTCGCTATGAGGCGGATGACCTGAATATACGCACTGGGAAAACAGAGTTCTTAGGCTGTTGGATCCTGGAAGCCATTTGCAGTTATACCAATGAAGAGTTGTATTCCAGCCTCACTGTTGTTAGGCGTGTTGTCCAGGGTGTACTAAAGCACAAGAAGTTCAAAGCTACTCCTTCGTTTGTGAGGCATACTGTTCTTGTCAAGCTTATGCAGGAAGATGATGTGGCATGCCTCCACAAACAAGTTTATCAGTGGCAAGGCCACAAGGTTGTCTTCGTGAAGGTTAACAGGATTGAGCTGCTGTGGGTCGTCCTCGATGATGTTCATGGCAAGGTCCGTCTTGTGTCCAGCCCAAATTAGATCAAGGCATGAAATAGTTGCCCCAGCTAGTGTTTAATAGTAGTTTGGATTGTGTCTAATTATCCGAACCTTGCCTGTTATCGACCCCTCTGGGATTAGTGCTCTGTTTGAATCCGTCTATGGGAAATGCTGCTACTTTTGTGTGCCCGTGAATCATGTGAGAACCATCGTAATTGTTGCCTAAACAGATGCGTCCTCACTAGTTTTTTCATGAATATGGCATGGTAAGACAGAAGTTGTCACAGTTTATCATACGAGCAGTGTGTGTTTTGATGAAATAGAGCACTCGTTCGAGAACCGTGCGCTGATGTATACATAAGTACTTGTAAACATTGTTGGTGCTACCCCACTTGTAAGCAGTTGTGTAAAACACGGCACATTGGCTCAGCTCGCTTCAACACTAGGCTATCGACCAGCTAACAATCAATAATCTATTGTCTGACATATAAGCAACTACTATGTATCTTGTTACAGTGGTTCATGCAGTTAATTGAGGCCACAATGTAATAAATTCCAAACGTTCACACACTAGTCCAGCACTCATGTGGAACACTCACAATTCAACTCGTCTTCATAAAAATCTTTAAAAGCATAAGTTAAGCAATTTTATACATCTCAATGATTCATAGAACATAACAAACATATACTAGTTCACAGCAAAAGACAAAGTTGTGAGAAGGTTTACAAATCAGGAAAAAACAAGCAAGGCTTCTCTGAGCAAAGGGCCTCCCGGCAGGCTTAAATTTCCTGGAGTTCACTCTGGTTTTTTCTTGTTACCACCATCCAGGGTTAGGTTCTCTCATTCCAGAATAACGAATTATAATTGTCGTCTTAGCTGGAATGCAGAACTGAACCATGCAGTGTACTGACCAGCTGAAATGCTTGTGCATTCCACTAAATTTAAGCACCGCTATTTGCAGAAATAAGCAGACCACAATGCCTCTTGCCCGCGCACCTGTCCAAAAAACCGCCATGCAGCCGTGCCAGCTAGTCCGCGGTCCATGGATAAACTGGTAGAAAGTGCATTCCAGACTAGGATGCAGTTGTTTTCGCTCGTCCCTACACTGCAATCAGGAAGTAAAATGTACGAATCAGCTTCTTTTAGATTGCGTTGGTCATTCTACCTTAGTTACTACCAATGTAGGGATACCTTGAAGACGGGAGGTTAGACGACGGCAACGAGGGATAGCCATCTCATTTTGCGCAGTTGTACTAAAATTGAGGTGTGTGCTTTTGATTGCGTGGATAGAAACTATACGGAGACAGACATCCCGAAATGATATGGAGACAGACATCCCTGTTTGCGCAAATACAAAATACGGTTATTTAAACAGTGACACATATTACTACTTTCCCCCGTTTCCTCTTAGAACCAAGTCCTAGATTCATGCTACAGTTTTCCCACTTTCTTCCCTGTTTGAACCAACACTTTGAGTTCACTGTATGAACTAGCTTTACTTCTAATAATAGTAGAAGTGTAGGTGGCTTTGTAACAGCGAACGGATGTAGAAAAGGATCCACACCAAGGGGGAAGAGCTGCGGCAGTAGAGCAAGGCAGGTTTCGAAGGAATATATACCTGAGGGTCGTCGGCATGTGGCAAAGACGGCGTCGGGAGGCCACATCTTGGCCACAATACCACAGGGAGGAAGAAGGGGTCGGAGGCCCTCCCGAGCCGGCGTTCTCTCGGAGAGAACGGCATGGCCGCCGATCGGGACGCGCGAGCAGCCGTTGGTCTCCTCCCTCGCCGCCGACAACAGCATGAACGATGCACCTACAACCCCTGCCTCGGTCGAGGTTGTCCGGCCGGATTTGTGACCAGCCGTGAGCTGAGAGAGAGAGTGTGGCCACCTATGTCTTGCTTAGATCTGGAGAGCATGAGAGAGTGAACGAGACGAACCCTAGTAAAGCAAGCGCTAAGGCTCCTGCTTTTATATATAGTGGAGTCATTTTGTTGTACCGGCTTCAAAAAAATGCGCTCCTACGTGTACCCGCGAGTGGGTGTGAGAGAACTAGTGCGTGCGTGCACCGCTTCTCTTCGTGAGAGTACAATACATACTATGCCAAAAGAACATTCGCCGCAAGAGTAATAGTAGTATAGGTGTGTGACATGTGAGCTAAAATAAAATGTGCGCGTCGTCTTTTGTTTTTTAGAAGTTCTGAGGGTAGGGTGTGAAGAGCACATATGTGCGTGACGTCCACCTGCAGATAGAGGATGGGTGCGACGTGCGAGTCTGCGAGAGGACTCGGGAGAGTCGTGACTCGTGAGGGTGAGTGTGCGTGAGAGAGAGGGGGGGACGTATCAATGCAATGCATGTGTCCGTAAATCATTACCCGACAAATTTTCGCCACAAGCCTTTTCCTGATGAAAGCCGTAAGAACCGTTACATCGGCATCCGACAGTGTCAGTTTTGCCATGTCATTTAACAGAACATCCACTCCTCCTACACACAAATCTTCCACGTGAGTGTTAGCAACTGCCGTATGCTCCCTCCGTTTTGAAATGCAGTGCATATAGCTTTATTGAAAATTAGAACCTCACAAACTTTTACCGAGTTTTCGTGTACCAAATTGCATATGTAGAATACCCTGTATATATCATTTCATTCATCTTCGATAGGTAACTATAAAGATGGGTGAGGAGTCTACAAAGAAATACCATCGTATCACCGGCAGCAATTTCAATCATCCTTTAGTGTCGAGGAATATCATAGGAACTCTATATAATATGATTTTTATAGGATTTTTTTTCCTTTAGAGCCAATTGGTTCATAGGAATAGATTCATATACTCTACATTTCAATGGAAATAAACATGATATCATTTCTATAGCTTTAGAGCCACTTGGTTCATATGAATGGATTAATATACTGCCTTAATTTCAAAGGAAAATAAACATTAGCGTATATTCAATAGAGAAGTTCCTATGATATGAACCAAATTACATCTCTTTACTAATCCCTCCTCATAGGAATTGAGATACATGTCATCTCTAGATTCAATAGAAAAGTTCCTATGATGTGAACCAAATGACATCTCTTTTCCAATCCCTACTCATAGGAATTGAGATGCTCCATGTCATATCTTTCCCTACAACTTCCACGTATGCATCTTCTATTCCTAAATAGATAGTACAACCCACTAGTAGCTTTTTTGCAAAACATGCGACTATGGCAAAAGAACTATATAGTGTGCCAATAACTTTGAAAGATGGTCACTGGATGAAGCTAACCCGACAGTGCAGAGATGGGCAAATCCGAGCACTACTGGCCGTTGGATATCATCAACATTCCACCAGATCTGCCACATGTACAATTTAGAAGACTCCATGGTTGAACTTAAGCATAATGCACAAACCTCAAAACACAAGCACTTCTCCTTTGTTCTAGAATCGTCTGTATCATAATTGATTATTTTTTTCTAAATGAATTGCCATTATTTGTTTTTTACTTTATGATTTACAATTCACAACCCCATGAATCTTAACATTTTTATAAAACTAACTGATTTTGAATGAGATGAACTATAAGAACTAAACAAACATCTACATCATGCATATATGACTCAAAGCTTTACATGCTATAGTGTGTCTTTATTCATAATCTGGTTTCGAAATCTCATGCGTTCAGTACATGTGTATCTTACTAGTTTTGAGTAGAGTAGCAAATTTCACGCGGCCCCGGGTATATCAAAATGCAGGGCCCATGCATCATTGCCTTTTACGTCCACAATTTTTTGTACGTGCTATATCTCCACTGGTCCCCGAACCCAAAATGCTGCCTCGTTCCTGTCAAACCAAGCGGCCCACACATATTTAAGGCGTCGACTCGATCACTCGAACCCGTTTACTACGACGTGGCCCCGCACGCCATAGTACTCCTACAAACCCTACTGCCGCACTCATCGGTTTTCTTCAAGAGGACGAGGGAGAAGCAGATTTGTAGTGGAGGCGCTTTCAAAAAAAGGATCTACAGTGGAGACCCCTACCCTAGGGTGCCCTAGGTAGCTGCCGCATGCATCATTGTTTTCTCTTTTATTTATGCTCTTGCGCGCTAGACTGAAATGATGGTTGCTTCGTCCATCCAGCTTAATGCGGGAAAGGTGGGGCTTTGTGATTTGACCCCTCATCGCTCATTTTCTACTACTACGGTGCTACGACCGGGGTGCCTCCAATTCCAACCGCTGCTCCGAACTATAATTTGGTGCATCGCACGTGGAACAAGATGGTGGATGAGCCACATGTCTGCCAAAGGGGTCCTGTTGAGTGTGTCGCCATTTCGTGTGTAGACTGACCCTGCTTGAGTTGCTACACCAACACGACAGGAGCAGCCTACCACTTGGTTTTGCTCCTTGGTGAATCCCGACTATATTGATCTAAAAAGATACGTGCTGAACTACCCTCTCCGTCTTGGTTTTTTATTTGTAGGCGTCTCGGTTTATAGGGTCTGCACGTAATTCTAGGTCATCCATTTGACTAACTAAATATGAGTTACCATGTCATAAAAAGTATATCATTGGATTCTTATTGGTTGATATGTGAAGAAACAAGAAACGAGGTAGAAGTTAATGCACTTCGCCTTAGTATTGTGGGATTATTTGGTTTTCGTAAGACATGCGTTTGGTTGAAAGGGTGGTCATGAATGGGTTGGGACCGTTCAGAAAATAGACATGTTTGGTTATAAAGCACATGAATGGTTCGAGTCAAAAAAAGAGAATATGCCTTGGAGATGCTGAACCATTCCACCCAACCAAACCGGTCGAATCAAATGGCCACCCTTTGCATGCATGAATATGTGAGCATGACTGGTGGTCCCGTCTTAAATAATTAGCTCATCTCTTATATTCAGCCAAACACGTGAATTGAATGGTTCAATCCCAAAAAAATTGAATGGGCCCAATCCATTCATATGATACCTTCAACCAAACGCATCCGACGGAGGGAGTAGTTGTATTTAAAAGTCGAGGGCGGGGCTTTTCCTGTGCGGTAGGCGGGGCAGTTCCGCCTAGTTGGTTCGACAGAGATGCGAGAAGACGAGGGAGTAGGCTACTGCAAACGTAGGGCTATGTGATTTGACAGTGAGTTACTGCTGGACAGGTGGGGCCCTCTGATTTGACTTGCCATTATCATTTTAACTACGGCACTACGACCGGCATGAGTCTCCCGATTCCTGACCACCTCCATACAGGTGCCTCTCCCAATGCTCCACCATGTAGTAGTAGAGGCTATCTCTTGCATGAGAGCCCACTTCTCCACTTTTTCCTTGCCTCTCTTTCCTCCACATATGCAAAAATGCCATGTAAAGCACACTATTGTACTTACTTGCTCCTACAGGTGCTTAAGCTTGCCACATAGGAATAAAGTCTGATGTGGCAAGTTAATCAAGAAGAGAGAGACTACTTTGGTGACCCAAGGAAGAAACGGTGCTAAGCGCGTGTACCTAGGTGAAAAGACAATTTTGAGTCTATAGCTAATTAAATGAAGCAAACTTAGCAACACCACTTCATTGGAAGAGGTCACTCCTTGGCAAATGCAATAAATACTAGTACTCCCTGTGTCCCATTATATAAGAATGTTTTTGACACTACACTAGCTAGTGTCAAAAACGTTCTTATATTATGGGACGGAGGGTGTACGAAGAAAGAGATAGAGAGGAGTAAAAAAACACTTATAGCAAACCTTATAGCCAACCTTGTTGTAGTATGAGTGACTAAGTGATGACTATGTGTGACATGCCAACATCAGATAGCCTAACGCACCGTGTTAAATCTCCAAGGGCACGACCACGCGAGCGATGCGACGGTCATGGTAGGTGCGACCATGATACGGGCTACTGGCAGCCCTTGGATCTGATATCAAACAGTCGCATGCTAAGTTGCTGAAAATTTTAAGAATAACTCTCCAGGATAGGATATTCACCCATAGGTATAGAATCACGCCATGCAACCATTCGATCTCAGATCCAAGGGCTCTCGGAAGCCCGTATCATGGGAGAACGGAAAGCCACTACCCTGCCGTTCGCACGCTGGCAGTTCGCTCCTACTCTTTCCCGCACGTCCTTTAATACTACGGTGGTTTGCTCCTAGTCGTCCCTTCCATTCACATTACGGTAGTTCCACTAATCCTAACCCTCCTCCCAAATCCATGGCGTCCCAAATCTCACCGATCAGCGGTGAGTACAAGGTTAGAACCATCACCAGCGATGAGTTCAACGTCATCTACACCCGTTCTTCCACGACGGTGAAAGGATGCCTTTCTCGCTTCAGACGCATGTTCGAAAACTCACATGATGAGTGGGTCGCTGGGCTAGATGTTGAGTACACCACAGTCCTGGGACGAGAGAAGGATCTAAAGGACGAAGAGAGGAAGAAGCCCGCCGTGATCCAGGTTTGCGTACATAACATTTGCTTGGTCTACCACATATGCCATGCCGACGTTGACTGCCAGGATTTTAAGAACTTCCTCGAGGACAAAATAGTCAAATTTGTTACTATAGACTTTAAGAACGACAAAGAAGTCATGCGTTGGATAGGCCTCGTTGTAGGCAACCCCTTCCACCTCCAGAAGAATTGGCTGGTGCCCTCTCATCAGCCCTCAATGCTTACCCTGGCAGGAGCCATGGTTCATCCTTCGTACCGCAAACTGGAGAAACCTCATTACACGTTTCATCATCATGCATGGCAGCGGAATGTACTAGATATAGACCACATCCAGTACGCTGCAATGGATGGCTACCTTTGTTTCAATATCTACAAGGGTTGGATGCAGAGCAACAGCCAAGTTGGCGGTTCAAGCAAAGAAGTATCGGCCAAGAGGAAGAGGGACAAGGAAGAAGTCGAGGACGTGGACGAGGACTCCGAGTAAGGTGGCAGCGTCGTTGCTCATGGCGATTCTAAACTTCTAATGCAGTGTCTACCGGATTTGTTGCATAGTTTAATTTTAGGTGTGCTTAGTTTAATTTGAGGGGTGTGTTGTGCTGAGCCCCCAGCAGAACTATGTTATGTTTCTTCTCGTTACTTTAACTCTTCAGTATGTACATACTAGTACTAGTATTTCTTTAATAGAATTTAGCACCCCAATTAAGCACGTACTAGCTTTTTTAATAGTACTATATGCATAATTTGGCGATGCGCGCTCTCTATATGTACCACCTTTTTTTAAAATTTCAATTTTTGCTCCATGGCGCAATCCATCGATAGTGGAGTACTACTGTACAAAAGTATACATTTTTTAAAAGGCTAGCGTACTGTTCATCACATATACTCCTATATATATAGCTAGTTAAATTCTCAACCTAGAACGACGTGCATGCCATGTAGTAAACCGATCCGGAGGAAGTATAGTAAAAATGAGGTGATTTTACCCAGCGATCAGCGGGGGAGCATGGCCTGTCATGCGGTCCCACGTGTCATGATGTACCAAGGCGATGTGCGTGTCCCTCTTGAGGTAGAAGCAATACTAGTACGTGGTTTGAGATGATGTCGAACCGAAGTGTGAAATAATGGTTGCTTCGTCCATCTGGGAAGGTGCGGCATTGTGATTTGACGTCTCATTGCTCATTACTAACACTGGGCCGGTACGAGTGGGGTGCGTCCCCCTTGCTGTTCTGCACTGTTATTTCGTGCTTGACACGTCGACCCGGTTGCTATATGTCCTGCATGTCGGCGACAGGAAGTACAAAATTCATCAAAGGGAGCGTCGACGGAGGAGTATACTATAGAATTCATGAAAGGGAGCGACTTAGTTTTCGAAAAATCTGTTTTTACGGAGTACGTACCCACTAGGGTTTATAGGGCTTATCTAAAAAACATTCGTTTTTCCATTTGATAAGTCCCAATTCTAGTACTATACTAGTAGTAGTACCATTACATGTTGGATTTCGAGGTGCGTTAGATCACCCGATGCAAGCAGTGTCAAGAGGAAACTAACCAATGCATGTACAAGTTCATGGAAATTTAGTGGTCATTCATGCATTCGTTCTAATTAATGCCTCAGTAAACATAACTTCTTGAGAAAAACGAGCATACTATGCAAACTACGAAATTAATTCGACCACTCACCGTCTACCTTGGTTGGAGAGATTTTGAAATTGAGCCATAAACTAGAAAGGAGGGTGTAGTAACTTTTGTCTCGATTACCATTTGTGGCCTTGTATAGGTGCAAAATGTATTTTTTTATAGTGGCCTTTTATAAGTAAATAGAGGGAGTACTAACCAAAGTACATAATAGGGACGAGGAGTAAACGGAGGGAGTATTAAAATTTTCTCCTCATGCTACGAGCCACCGCGCGCGTGGGCGAGGGAGCGGGCGTAAAGGCATACAGTAGTACTCCAGCTTCACCTCATCCTGCGAGCCACCACGCCCATGGGCGGGGGAGATGGCGTACTAAGCAAGCTTCTCCTCGTTCTGTGAGTTGACGGGACACATCAAAAGTACTCCAGTGTATAGAGCCTTGCCTCTATGGTAGGCCCCACATGGTTTGCCTCTTTTTTAATTTAACATAATGCGTCAAGTCGCAATTTGTTTGTTCACCCGTGGTAGACGATCCTCCCTCCACCAAGTGGACAACCAGTACACGTGCCAAATTACCACGTGGGCTGCCTTTTTCAAACAGAAATGAGCTCCCCCGTGTACCCGTGCGGGTGTGGTTGGGAAAGAGATGGGAGTATGTGCGCCGTGCATGCACCTCCTCTCTTCGTGCACGTCCCCCACCTACGTGGATGTGTGTGAGAGAGATACAAACCTAGACATAATGCGCCATCCATCCCCATGCCTCCGCCCAGTCCGACCACCAGTCACCACCACGGCACCACGCCCCACTCCTCCTCACCTTATCTCTCATATTTCTCCCTCCATTTTTATATACAAGGGGCCACTATCAAAATTAAAATTTGCAGATATACAAGGCCACTAACACTAATAGATGCAATATTAATGGTGTTTGCCTTGTGGTACTAGCAAAGGAGGACATTAATTATCCCTTGCATGCATGCGGGAGTTTGTAACAAAATGCATCTTGATGTTCCGTGCAATGCACGGGCATCTTGCTAGTCCATGAAAACAACACATGGCAAAATTCCACGGTGAACGAGGGATTTGAATTTGTTGGGAGGGCTGTTTGGATCTTGCCCGGGGTAGCCAAAATATTGGCGACCCTTTTGTCCACCGGTGCCTTTGCCACCGATGAACG
The DNA here is from genome assembly GCF_018294505.1 of Triticum aestivum. NCBI lineage: Eukaryota > Viridiplantae > Streptophyta > Magnoliopsida > Poales > Poaceae > Triticum > Triticum aestivum. The sequence goes on along the minus strand of NC_057795.1, from coordinate 134,269,656 downwards.
AGGAACGACTCGGGTGCTCATGCTGTCATGCATCCTCCAGCGCGCACGTTGGAGACGAGCTCGCACGAGCTGTGTTTTTTGTCCCACAACGCCGCCCGAGCCGCCCGCAGACCGACCGGCGACCCGCAAATTACGCCATCCAACCGTAGCCGCACACATTATGACAGCAACTCAACCAACCGGACGAAATTCACGCAAACACGTAGACAAACTGATACTCATTCACGCAACCACCGGAGTATTTCATATAAACAACGACGGAAATCATATAAAATACCGGATTTTCACACAAACATGACGGATTTCATTACATTCAAATGAACTACGCGGTGCTAGTTCTGGACAGCACAGGTATATAATACATGGCCTAAATGGTCGCCCGCCGATCGATTTGTGTTCCTCATGTCCGGCAGCACGATCACCGGACTGTCGGGAGCCCCGGAGGTATATGCTTCAGCACAAAGGACGGCTTGCTTCCCCACTGCCCAACTGATATCATCGGCTGGTGCCGAATATGATGGTGGTCGGCACCGGTTCAAGTTCATCACCGGCCACTACTTCGCCATGGCCGACATCGGCTCGAGTTCATCCTAACATTGACCTCTTCCGTGGAGCCCATGCGGGGTCGACGAAGGTCCTAGCAAAAAGGATCCAGCAGGACACCTGCTGTGTACGCCGGCGTCACCTCCGCAGTGGCCTTCATGGGACCCATGTGGCGGCGGCCTCCCATGTTCTACTTCTCCTTGATGATGGCGGCGGACGCAGAGGCGCTGCCCACCGACTCGTCGCTCTCCGTGCACCCGGCTTCTGTCGCTGCTTGCATGGCGCGGTCACCGGCATGGGAGTCTCGGCCATAGAAACGGGAGACACGGTACGAGGCAGCAGCGTGGACGGCAGCAACGACGCCCGTGCGCTGCTCCTCGTCGAGCTAGCCTGGAGCGGCGAGTTGCTGAACGACGCACCGGCTTGGGGCGGCAACTGGTTCCGTCGGGCGAGGGGAGGGAGGTGGATCAGCGAGCTGCATAGCTTGTATCCGGCGGGCTACCCAGCCGGTTTGTATGTGGAATAACTACTCTTCGTAAGCCATTGTAAGAGTGGTAAAAATGGTGGAGGGGATAGGGGAGCGGCGGAGATGTGTGATTCTTGGCCGGCGTTTGCCCTCGTTTAAATAGGAGATTAAATAGACGCCGGGCCGGTCATGAACGGACATGTGTCCAGAGTGGGTTTCTCGGCTTCCACATGGGCGGGTTTCATGGAGGCGTTTGAATGCGGCACGGAGGCGTGTTCAGCCGGGCGTGCCGCGAGTGGTGCCCTTGACTCTGACCTAGGACATCACGCCGTTCTTCCACTGACGTGTGGGCTCTTTGGGTGCATGGCATGCATGTCAGTGACCCAACGCAGGCAGCACACAGCAGAGGAACCTTTGGTGGGCCAGGGTGGTCAGAAGCGGGCATTTCATAAATCGATGATTGTTCATTGAGTGTGACATCATCTTTTTCATGTAGTTAAGCGTGTATCTTGCGTCGTGTGCTGTGTGCATGCAGGCGTGCGGGTGTTGCATGTGTGCAAGGGTGTGTTTCAGTGTTGCATGCATGGGTGCGTACGTGCAAGGGTGCGTTTCAGTGTTGCATGCATGGGTGCGTACGTGCCTGTGTCCGTGCGTGCATGTGTACGTGTCAGTGTTGCACGCCAGCATGCGTGCGTGTGTATGTTATGTGTACGTGTCAGTGTTGCACGCCTACATGCGTGCGTGTCTTGCGTGTATGCATGTGTACCACCGGCGAACCGCCCGCCCCCGCCGCCCACGGCCGGCCCGCCCTCCCGAAACCACTCCCCACCACCGGTCCGCCACTGCACCTTCGAGAGAGTGGGCCAACATATATGATCTTGAGATTTTACGAAGTCACCATAGGTGCCTCGTAGTCGTGTGGAACGTCTCCTCGCACTGAACGTACATCGCTGGAAAATACTGAAATTAACACAAGATAAATGCGAGCACCGGGACTTTAACCTTGGTGGGCTCGAGAAACCACTGTCCTCTAACCATCCAACCACATGTTGGTTAGCACGACAAAATGTATGTGGTTAACGTGATGAGCTTTTTCTGAAGTCCAGTGACCATATCGTGCTTTCGCTTCAAATACAATGACCGTATGTGTCGTCAACAAAATGCAGATCACACATCAAATGCAAAGTCCATCAGTGTCATCAACAAAATATGGAGACGTATCGTGAGCTAGATACCGTTGTACTATTGTATATGCTTATTTTCTTAGTGGCCGATTGCGTGTGTGGCGTGGTGGGCACATCATTTCTAGTTGTGGTGGGTCAACATGAAGACTCATGGGTCGGTTCCATCCCGCGCCACATATAGGTTGTTCCGAGACGTGTTATACGGAGACCCATGTGGAGGACTCGGCGTACAACACAAAGCTACCAGAGTCGCGGAGGACTCTATCCCCACTGGTGATAAGCCGACTATACATGATTTGTAACCCTAGGCCCTTAGTATGTTATACAAGCTTTGGGGCTAGTTCGTCGATAGTATACACACACGCACAATGCCTGGTATTCACGTGTACTTTGTACACACCCCTAACACTAATATACAGTACCAGGAGTAGGCTCTTTCTTCAACTACAAGGGTCCGATCCGAACTAGGGTAAAACCTTGCCTTGTATTACCATCCAGCCTAACAGCCAGGGATATCCTACCGAATGATATGATGAAATCATATCTGCCAACTACTATTCGAGAGGTGTGTCGGGGGGGCCAATGTGTGTGAGAGAGGCCTAAAGATAATGTGCGTGTGGGAGACACGTAGGCACATATATGTGCGCATAGAGGGCGAGTAGAGACCGTGCATGTGTATATATGCTTGTGAGAGAAATAGTGTTTTCCAACTGAGATTAATGAAAAGAGTGGTACATAGTAGCCAGAAAGAGAGATAGAGAAACAAAGAGAGCATGTGCGTGAGACACCCGACACCCTGAGAGAGATTGTGAGCATGTGTGAAAGAGAAATGTCGATGCATGTAAAGTGTGTGCACTTATGCGTTAGATAGAGAGATATCTACGTGTAAAAGGCGGTTCTACGCATTAAATTAAAATATAAATGGCATTATTATTTTTGGATGAGATCATGAATTTTGCAAAATTGCGTATGGACGAAAATCGGTCTATCAGACACCCATGCTCTATTGAATTCTAGCATGTGCATGTGTTTATTTCATATTATCGATCGATAGAGTGAGAGCGGTTTGAAATACAGGCAATGGATGCTTTTCCAATTCATATATAAACATTAATTAGTGCACCCCATGTTGTTAGTGTGAAGCACTTTATACATTTGTCACTTGCATGGATACATTCCAAATTGCTTGCTACGAAATAAAATACATGTCGAATTCAACATAAAGGGGGTTTCGAATATTCGAATTCATAGGAAGTGTATTCATCTATTTGAACCCGAGATAATGGCATTTGTAAATCAGATGTAAAAGGGGGCATCAATCTTTGTTGTGAGTTTGAACATGGTATATATATTCATACGCATATCTAACTTTTTTTTTGCAACCAAGGAGATTATACCTGGAACCATGCATGAACAGAGGTAAGTTGCATATTTTTTTAATATATACTCGTGTACAATGTATATTAAAATGTACCCCCTCCATTCCAAAATAATAGTAGATTTAGGATTTTCAAGAGTAAAGATTTGTGAAATTTGACAAATCCTGAAAGTTCAATTTAAGGGAACCGAAAATGTTAATGCTTCTGCTCCCAAATATTGAACGAAGCGCCAAATAGGCCTCTGGTCACCCGAAACCGCTCGAGACTAATGTTTTGGTGGTAGGAAATTACTGTCCTGACTCTGGCCCGTGTAGCCTATCGGCCCGATGTCCAAAGGTCTAAACCGGGATAGGTTTGTAACTTCACCAAGACGCCAGTCTCAACCGCCTCCGAGAACCATTCATACGCTGTGGGCGCCTAAACACCCATGCACTTGGTCGAAATCTATCCCGCCCACATTTGGGACACCTGACATGACTGTCCTACCCCCAACCCGCAATATGTCCGAAATTTTAGGTGGGGGCAAAGTTTGTAACTTTCCCCAAATTTCAAACAAGCACGTCTCAAACCGAAATATTGTTCCCCCTTAGTTCCCCGCCTCCCTCCGTTTCCCCTTTCATACTCCGTGGGCGCGAAAACGCCCTCTCCAGCAGCCGCGAAACCCCAACCTCCTCCGTCCTCCACCCCATAGCGGCCAATCCACCACCGCCCTCCTCCATCACGCCGGAGTCGGTACCCCGACGTCGTCGTCCAACGCAACCGCAACTGCAACGCCCTCAAGGACTTAGCAGCTGAAGTCGAGGCAGAGCTGCCTCCACGACGCCGACGCCGACGTGCGCCGTACCAGAACCACTCCGACCACACCGTCCTACGCCTCACTGCTGCGACTCCACTGTCGCAACTGTCCACCGCACCGGAGTTGTTCCCTCTACGCCGTCGTTCGCCGCCTCGGATCTACTTCCCCGCCGCCGATAGATGGCCACCGCACCACACTCAACAACTTGGCCATGGGTTTGTCCAAGGCTGCACCGTCCTCCACAACTTATGGTTTCCGGCGAACAACACAATCGTCGGAAAAACAGAAGGAGGACACAGCACTGCCAGTAGAAACAGGTACTCCTCTTCCCTTATTCATGCAAATCTTACGTCTCCGCTCACACCGTATTCATCCCATGAAAGAAACTAGTTGAGCGCTTCTTACTGCATCTTCTTCGTGATACTAAATGCACAAGGTTTCCTCCCTTTTACTATTTCACCTTTGCTAGAGGTCAGTAGCCCGCTTGGATTTCAATTCAGGGTTAGTCGAACCACAATTAAAAGAAGCAGCACCCGCTTAGGCGCGCGGAGCACCTAGTCCGCCTGTTCCCCGGGGAAGCGGCGCATCGGTGTCTATCATAGGGGTGTGGGGCGCAGGAGCTGCTTGCGCCCGATCTGGAGGTTGGCGGGGCTTGAATGGATGGCCGGGGGGGCGGTGCCAAGCACGGCGGTGCGGTGAGGTCGAGGGGAGGGCGCAGGTAGGGGAGGAATACTGGGTTGGTGGTCGCTGGCGTTTCGAGGAAGATCGTCAACACTGACTAGCTGGAGGTAGATGAAGGCGATCTCCCCATTCTTTGTACATTGGACGGTGCAGAAAAAATGGACTAACCTATTTGCTTTTAGTCGACTGTTATTTTCATAGAATAGTGTAGTAATCATATGTCTCCCGTCATTTATTGTCGAGTGTGCCATGCATGTTGTAGAGCTATCATATGTCTCCCGTCATTTATTTCTAACCGACCTGCTATCTGCTACCTTTACAGTATACTAATTGTGCACACACTTCACCCATACTCAGACTATTGTTTTTTATGCATGGGTATTTCAGACTCTGACGCAGTGTTGATGAATGCAGAAAAGGAAAGACAGAAGTCGCTCCAGTTTAATTTGAAGATAAGCAGTAAGCGTTTCGACGCTCTAATGGGTGCAGTTTCAGCAGCTGGAGACAGTAAAAGTAGCTCTGCAGTTGATGATCTCAATTGCCACACACAACCATCCCAGGTGCTTGCTTTAACTTTGCGCTGTCAAATGTGGTTGCATGTTGCATATGGTGTCTAGCTTGTATTTCTTCCAATTTGGTTAAATTGCATCTGCTTACTTTACACATTATACCTTTGATAATGACATGCCTTCATGTTTTTGTTACATACTACATATGTCTATTAACCATGTTCGTACATCAAACTAATGCTCTTTTGTATCCCTCGTCAATCACTTATGATGAGACAGTCACCCGGGTGGGTTACTATGAGACGCCCTACTCGTTTAAAGAGTGCAGTGTCATCCTCCCCACATGATTCTCTGAAACAACAAGGCTAAATGAAGATAGTCAACGTAGCTCTCTAGTTGATCACCGCAATTCCCCCACACCACCATCGCAGGTGCTTGCTCTTACATGGCAGTGTGATATGTGGTTGCATGTTGCATATGGTGTCGATCTTGTAATGCCTCTAATTAGGGTAAATTGCATCTGCTTAGTTAACATATTATACCTGTGAATATGACATGCCTTCCTATTTTTGGTACATACTACGTCTTTCTATTAACCATGTTCTTACATCAAACTACTTCTCTTGTGCATCCCTAATCAATGCTCCTAATTTGTTAAATTGCATCCCTTAGCTTACACATTATAGATGTGAATATGACACGCCTTCCTGTTTTTGGTACATACTATATCTGCCTATCACACCATGTTCTTACATCAAACTATTGTTCTTACATCTGCCTATCACGCCTTCCTGTTTTTGGTACATACTACATCTGCCTGTCACACCATGTTCTTACATCTGCCTATCACGCCTTCTTGTTTTTGGTACATACTACATCTGCCTATCACACCGTGTTCTTACATCAAACTACTTCTCTTGTGCATCCCTCATCAATGCTCCTAATTTGTTAAATTGCATCTCCTTAGCTTACACATTATACATGTGAATATGACACGCCTTCCTGTTTTTGGTACATACTACATCTACCTATCACACCATGTTCTTACATCAAACTACTGTTCTTGCGTTCTGATGGTCGTCTCTATAAAAATACAATATTTTATGCATGAGGCATGATATCAGAAAGGAGTCCTCTTCAGAGGATAAGATTTCGACTTTGCTTACGCGCGATGCAGGTAGCAGTCTGAGATAGTCGGCGATAATAGCCACCGAAGCGCCATCGCAGCTGGCCTGATAAAATGTCCCGTTGTCAAGCTCCACAGATATATCCGGATCTTCTTCAAGTCCTGGATCGAAGGCCCTTCCAGGGTCCTCTGGCTGCGGTCAGGGGCTGTTGAATCCTTCCATGGCCCTCCTCAGTTCCTGCTCAGAAATATCAAGGTAAATAATCGTGACGAAGGACGCCAGACTGAATGGAGCGGGGGAAAGAGTGACGACTTACCCAGCTTGGGGGGTTGTACATGGAAAATCCATCCCGCGGTTTAATATGAAGGAATTCTTCTTCTTCTCCTTTATACAAATCTGACAATATTCCTACCAGAGCAGTGGCGGAGTCTGGTCCATTACGACCACAGCGGGTGGCATCAGCTTCCCCATTGTAGTGCCACATGGGCTTCCCCCGATATTGAAGTGGCTGCAGCCCCCGCATTATGCATATTGCTATAACCTCGACTATTGACAGCCCTGATTTGGCCAGTATCTTTATCCTACTCATCGGGAAGTGTGCTTCCCTGGTATCCTCCTCTTGGGGGCCCTGAGGGCGCCAACTTCGGCGTGCCTTCGGCGGAGCGTTTTTGAACTCAGGGAGGCCCGTCCGGACTGGATCCGGAAGGCGAACGTCATCAACATAAAACCACTCCGAGGGCCAGTTTGCAGGTGCCTTCTTAGGAGTGCCGGACAGGTATCCGGTCTCGGCGACGCGCCATATTTCAGCTCCGCCCACTTGACATATGGATTCCCCCTGGTTGCGAGGGACGAGGCAGAACAACTTCTTCCATAACCCGAAGTGAGCCTCACAACCCAGGAATAATTCACAAAGGGCGACATATCCTGCGATATGCAGCACGGAGGCAGGGGTTGTCACACCCTAGCTGGTTCATGCATTAGAGTGTTGCAGCATGTTTATTCTTTTAACAGAAACCCAAAATGGGGATGACAGAACCTCCAGCCCCCTCTGAAACCAACTAGGGTTTACTAAAAACTTTTTCAATGAACCTGAAATGCCCTTCTAAAATGTCCATCATTTTTGTCTTGGTTCAGAACCTCTGCCAAAAGTGATGCACAATTTCCTAGGTCATCTTAGGGTCTTTGAATTAAATGATAAGTATTTGAATTTGGGAATTTAAAATTATATTAAATATTTCAAATGCTCAAATATTCCTAAACTGAAATGTTTCATGTTGGAAATATTCCAACTTTGGACCAGGAGCAGTTTGGTGAATTTTGGAACTTTCTAGGTATTTTTAAAATTTCAACAAAGTTGCAGAAAAGTAGAAAAAGGAAAATAACAGAAAGACTTACCTGGAGCCCACTAACTGGCCCACCTGCCGGCCCAGCCCAGCTGCCGCGCCAGCGAGCTGCTTGGCTCGGCAGGCAGGCAGGCAAGGTGCTCCACGGCGAGCACCGCATGGGTGCCACGCACGTGCTCGCCGCCTCGCCGCTTCCCTCTTCACGCCACGTCGGGGATCACTCCCCCTCTCTCCCCCCGAACCCCCCAGACACCCCCTCTCCTCTCCAGCTCCTCCCCCTCGCGCTCCCCAGCCATGGCCGACGCCACCGCCGCCGCTCCATCGTCGTAGCCGCGCTCCCCGCCACCCGTGCTCCGTCTCGTTGTGTCCAGGAGATCCGCCGCCGTCCACTTTGTCGAGCTAACCGAGCCCCATGTGCTCGCGAGGCCCGAGTCCACCGCACCGACCTCGCCCAAGTCCGCCGTCGCCGGAGATCCCCTTCAACGCCGTTGCCACATCAGCTCGTCCCCGAGCCTGCCGGTGGCCTCTACGAGTGCTCTGTGAGCCTAACTACCCCTCCTACCCTTCCTCTCTCGCTCCCGAGCCGTGTAGCCACCGCATGAAGATCACCCGCACGCACCGCCGCGGATCTCGTCGCCGACGTGCTCCCGGCCATCCTCCGGCCACTTCATGGTGTCCATCGCACTCCCCATGCTGCGTTGGACCCAACCGTGCACTCCCCGCACCTCACTGCACCCCCTAGCCCGAGTTCGCCTCCACCCGAACTCCGGTCGCCGCCTAGGTCGTCGCCGGCGCTAACTCCAGCCACCCCGACCCCAACGGACTCCACCAAGAGCCGCGGCTCGTCCTCAGCTCCACCCTGATGCCCTCCGCGACCCATTTGGTGGCCGGAACGGCCAAAACCACTTCCGCCACCGCGTCGGGCTCACCGGCGGCTAAACGCCGGCACCGCTGACTTTGACTTTGACCTCGGGTGGGCCCTGGTTGACTCCGTTGAGTCACTGACAGGTGGGGCCCAGCCCTGTTAATTAACCTAGGTTAGTTTTAATTAAATTTCAACTAAACTAATCGCACTGACATCCTGGGCCCACGCGTCAGGTTTGACCTGGACCGGGTCTGTTGACCTGGACCGGGTCAGCGTGACGCAGTAATTAATTCTGGATTTATTTTTATTCAGGAAATTCAAGAAATTGTTGCAAACTTCAAAAATTCATATAAATTCAACCATAGCTCCAAATCAAACAAATTATATAGGAAAAATGATCAGAAAAATCCAATCTATCCATCTGTACTATTTCCATTCATGTTTAAACAAGTTAACTTGTTGTTTAGTGAAAAACATGATAAAGCACTATTTAAGATCACAAATGTGTTTGGAAATGGAATCTTTGGTTCAAATTGTTTCAAACCCATCTGGTCCTAGTTGCATTAGCCCAACACACTCATATATGCCATGTCTCATGCATGCATCATATTGTTGCATATTGTTTGGTGATGTTGTGTATCGGTGTTCTCTGCGGCAGGTTCTGCCCCCGAGGAGTACCGTGATTACCCCAACGAAGAGCAATACCAGTGCACCGACCCATCAGGCAAGCAACCAACCATTTGATCATATCGATACAATCCCATGTTCTCGCTCCTGCTCTCTTTTACTGCATTAAGACAACGCGATTCAAACTGCTATGTGCTGCGGTAGTTGAACCCATTTCCTCTGCATGACCTGTCATTGCCACAGTAAATAGATGAAAACCCACTAGCATGTGTAGGAGTTGATTGAGCCATGTGTGTGTTGTTCCTACCTTGCTATGCCTGCTATGCTTAGAGTCGTGTCAGGTCTGGTTCATCTGGGTGATGGGCTAGAGTGAAATGATCTTGTCAGTATGAGAGTCATGTGTTGAACACGATTTGGTAAAGGTATCGATGAGAGGCCATGTAGGAGTACATGGTGGGTTGTTTCATTGAAGCCATCCTTAAGCACTGAGATCTGTATGTGTGATTTAAGATTCAGCTACTACCATGCATTGGGCCCGAAACAAACGGACCCTCTCGACTTCTTATTTACGCTAGTCCTCTGTCCAGGAGTTGCAAGTAGTTTCTGGTGTTTGTAGCCTACTGGAGGCCGTGGACAACGCTGACCGTAGGGGTGGGCTGTGATGCGGTAGGTACGTGGCCGGGTATATCGGGCACCCGTTAGGTGTCTCGGAACCCTATTCACATTGTTTGGGGATGTGAGCGAAACCCCGACCGGATCTCCTCATGGATGGAACCCTAATAGGCGATAAACCTGGATTAGAGACTTAGGTGATTAGGTAGGTCGTGGCCGACACCCACGTTGGGCTTCCGCTTGAAGGTTGCCGAGTACATGTCGTGTAAACGGCGGTAAGTGGTGAGAGCGTGTATGAAGAAGTACACCCCTGTAGGGTTAACCTAATCTATTCGAATAGCCGCGTCCGCGGTAAAGGACTACTTGGTTGCCTATACAGTTCATAGACAAGTAAATGGAAACTACTAAAAGCCTCAAGATAAGCGTGAATGCCGAGGATGGCTCTTCCGTAGGAAGACGGAGGTGGATCCTCGGTGGTGTATTGAAATGGTGAGTAGTGGACTCGTGTGCGCAAAACCATTTCAAGTTGGAGTCTCGTAGGATAGCTTAGCCAAGAGTCAAAGCTGGCTTGCTGCAATAGCTCCACCAACCCTTCTTGATAATGTGCATATATGTAGGATCTGATGTAAGTCTTGCTGAGTACCTTTGTACTCATGTTGCCTTAATTTATATTTTTCAGAAGATGCTTCAACCCCTTCCGACGGGTTCTTCGTAGACGTTGACATCGATGAGTAGACTAAGGCCCAGTTGGTGATCCTGAGCACGTGAAGGACCATGTAGTATAGCTAGGCTTACCCAAGCCTCTTTTATTTTACTAGTTGTCTGTACCCAGACAAGTTACCTTCCGCTGTCGAATTGTATGCTTGTATGACATGAATGTTGGTCGTGTGACCCGTGCTTGTGTGTATGCTATGTATGGCTCTCTGAGCCTCTAAATAAAGTACTTGAGTCGTAGAGTCATGTTGTGATGCCTTGTTGTATTTGCACATATCGAGCATATTGTGTGTATGATTGAAATGCTTGGTATGTGTGGGATCTGACTATCTAGTTGTTTATCTTTAGTAGCCTCTCTTACCGGGAAATGTCTCCTAGTGTCTCCACTGGGCCATGGTAGCTTGCTACTGCTCTGGAACACTTAGGCTGGCCGGCATGTGTCCTTCTTCATTCCCGTGTCTGTCCCTTCGGGGAAATGTCACGCATTGAGTACCGGAGTCCTTCTAGCCCAGTGCTACAGCCCGGACCCACTTGCTGATGACTGACACGTTCGATGCTGGGTCATGGATGCTTGTCCCTGTAAGTCTGTGCCACTTTGGGTTTACAACTAGTCATGTCAGCCCGGGCTCCTTATCATATGGATGCTAGCGACACTATCATATACGTGAGCCAAAAGGCGCAAACGGTTCCGGGCAGAGGCAAGGCGACACCCGTGGGAATACCGTGCGTGAGGCTGCAAAGTGATATGAGGTGTTACAGGCTTGATCGATGTGACATTGAGTTGGGGTCCTGACAGCGTTGGCATCAGAGCCGGACTGCCTGTAGGTTCTCCAAGCCAAACTGGTCGATGTTGAGTCTAGAAATGCTTTAGTTATATGTTGGGGAATTGATTGTGGGATGATACGTAAGGCTCTTTTTACTTCTTTACCTCATGGCATTCTGATCTGAGTCAGTCCATTCTTCTACCGGGGGTTAAGGACTAGGATCTCTTCTCTCTATCAGGTTCACGTGTTACTAATCAGTAGTACCTTGTAGGGTTGATGATTACAAGCCTAGTTCAGTTCTACTACCCTGTTATGTTGTTAAGTTGGACCCAGAACCTTGATGTGATGTTGTTGAGTGTTTTTGCAACTCTTTGATAAATGTCTCATAACCCTTCTTGAGCATTTACAGTCGTTATGCTGTCGAAATTTTGCTAGAAATTCTAATGCCTTTGCATTATGGTTGTGATTTCAGATGGCCACTCGCGACCTCAATCAAGTGGTTCGCCTGACCCAATGCATTGGTGTGACCGGTCATACGGCTATGTTAGTCCGGGTGATGATCGAGACGGGTTACCGTTGGTATCCCGAATACACGGTCGAAGAGCAGTTTCGAGATTTTAATCAAAGCCAGTATCTTTGCACTGTCCGGATATTTCCCTCTTATCTTGGTTCTACCGAGGCTCTTCACTGTTCCTATGGGCTCGGTCTTACTATTGAGATGGCCGTGCAAGATGCGGCTTATTCGATGATGACCATCATGCGAGTCAGGACTGGCCTGGAGCGCACGGGTATCTCCGGGCTATCTATGCTGACTCCAGCCAGGAGGACTCACTTACTCGTACCACTGCCGAGTTGCTCGAGGATAAGGACCGAGAGAATCGGGCCTTGAGAATGGAACTTTTCAACACCCGCGCTAATCATTGGGCCACCTTGACTCGGTTTGCACCGGCTGTGCAAGCTGGATGCATGGATATGAGAGATCTGTATCCTGTTAGGTCTGCTCTGCCGGACATGATGGATTGGCGTGATGTGGGAGGCATCACCCCACCTCGTGGTCCCCGCAGGCCACCATTTGTTGGTCCAAGACCTCACCCTAGCCCTTTTGGTCCACAGGCTCCTCAGGACCGTCTGTTTCCGGATGCTCACGTTGAACTTCCAGGCTATGGAGGAGACTTTTATGAGAACTACTGCGGAGATGACTGAGATAGTAGTAGTTCCACTAGTATTATAATAGTTGTATTTCCACCATCCTGCGTGACTTGTGGAATATGGCTTAGTGTGTAGCAACTCTGGGGCTGTAGGAAAAATAATGTATAGGAGCTTGGGATGCCTCCGATGATATGCAATCCTCCTTCACCGTAGTAGTACTTTGTTTGGTTCTGTACTAAACCTTGTATGGTGTATGACGATCGAATAAAAGAAGTAGTTTCTGTATCTACCATGTCATACGGATGATCATCTTGCATTCTGAGTTGTCCATTACATTCTACATTCTATGTCGGAATCTTATCATTTTGGACTAAACCAATGTCTTGTTTTCCTAGGATGGTCAACACCCGCAACAACCCTGCTCCCCCAGAGCAGGCCGAAGGCAGCAGAATTGGGGAAACAAACCTGCCTCACCCTCCTTCTCTGGCCGAAGTTATGCTGGAAGCCGAGAGAAACAAGCGGGAGACCAACCGTGTGTTGGAGCGCATCGAACAGAACACAGCACACCATCAGTGGAATAACTTGGTGTCACTCAGTGATTTCATCAAGTTACATCCACCTACCTTCCACCACTCCGTCGAGCCTCTCGACGCCGACGACTGGCTTCGCAGTATTACTCACAAACTGCGTTCTGCACTCGTAGCTGAGGCTGATAGGGTCACCTTTGCTGCATATCATCTCGAAGGCCCCGCCAGTCTTTGGTGGGAGAACTATGAAGCTATGCGCCCAGCGGGCCACGTCACTACTTGGGCTGAATTCAGCGAGGCTTTCCGTGAACATCACATTCCGGAGGTTCTCATGGACCGTAAACGTGAGGAGTTCTGCGGTTTCACTCAAGGGCGACTCTCTGTTGACGCTTACAGCAGGGAGTTTGGCAATCTTGCACGTTATGCAACTGAGGAAGTTTCTACCGATGCCAAGAAGCAGGCAAGGTTCCGTAAGGGACTTAGTCCTGAGCTTCGTCGTGACCTCCGTCTGCATGAGTGCACCTCTTTTCAGAAGCTTGTGAATAAGGCCATCAGTGCTGAGACGGGACAGACTGATTTCGACGCAACACGCAAGCATGGCCGTGACTTGGGTTCCTCATCCGGTGTTGGACCACAGAAGCGCCGGGTATGGGTGCCTAACACTGCCCTACCACCCAGGTTTCCACCAAGGCCATCCTTTCAGGCGCCTCGCCCAGCTCAGCATTATGCACCAGCCAAGCCCTATGGTGGTCCAACCAACAATGCTCCTCCACGCACCAGTTCCGTGACGTGCTTCAAGTGTGGGGAATCAGGCCACTATATGCGCGAGTGTCCCCAAACCAACCCCAACTAGACAGCAAAAACTGTTGGCCGCGGCAAGCCAACAGGGAAAGTGTTCTACGCCAAGCCGGCCACCACTGCCCGTGGCCATGTTAATTGTGTCTCCGCGGAAGAGGCTCAAGAAGATCCCAATGTCGTTCTCGGTACGCTCCTTGTAAATTGCCACCCGGCATCCATTCTTTTTGATACTGGAGCATCTCATTCATTCATATCCGAAAACTATGCTCGCTTGCATAACACCGCATTCTGTGGCATGCCTTCCACCATGGAAATTTCCACTCCCGGTTCTAGATGGCAAACCACCAGGGTAAGCCATGGAAATGAAATTCAAGTCGACAGACTTGTTTTTCTTGCATCTTTGATAGCTCTTAAATCTTCAGATATTAATATCATCTTGGGTATGGATTGGATGTCGGCCCATCATGCCAAGATCGATTGCTTCTCTAGGACTATTCAACTCACACACCCTTCGGGAAAGATAATCAATGTCTTGACCCGAGTAGCTAAACGACAACTATATTCTCTTAACGCCAGTCCTTTGCCAGACCTTGAAGACGTTCCGGTAGTCCGTGACTTCCCGGATGTCTTTCCAGAAGAACTGCCAGGTATTCCACCTGACAGAGATGTCAAATTTGTGATAGATCTCATTCCAGGAACTGTCCCAATTTCCAAAAGACCCTATAAGATGGCACCTTTTGAACTAGCCGAACTTAAGAAACAACTCGATGAGTCCTTGAAGAAGGGTTTCATCCGACCTAGTTCATCTCCTTGGGCTTGCCCCGTCCTCTTCGTCAAGAAGAAGGATGGTACGGACCGGATGGTTGTAGATTATCGACCTGTCAACTTGGTCACAATTAAGAACAAGTATCCGCTCCCCAGGATCAACAACCTGTATGATCAGCTCGCTGGATCCTCAGTCTTCTCCAAAATGGATTTGAGGTTGGGCTACCATCAAATCAAAATCAGGAACGGGGGCATTCCTAAAACGGCCTTTGTTACTCGTTATGGCGAATACGAGTACACCGTCATGTCCTTCGGTTTAACCAACGCTCTAGCCACCTTCTCTCGGTTAATGAACTCAATCTTCATGGAGTATTTGGATAAATTCGTCGTGGTTTACCTTGATGATATACTCATCTACTCCAGGAACGAGGAAGAACATGCCGAACATCTAAGGCTAGTGTTGAAGAAACTTCGAGAGCATCGCCTTTATGCCAAATTTTCTAAATGCGAATTTTGGTTGTCAGAAGTGACCTATCTGGGACATGTGATATCTGGTAAAGGTATTGCTGTTAACCCTGAGCGAGTTCAAGCCGTCTTTAATTGGACTCCACCTGAATCGGTCAAGCAAGTTCGGAGTTTTCTAGGCTTAGCGAGCTACTGCCGTCGCTTTGTCGAGAATTTCTCCAAGGTTGCTAAACCTCTAACTGAACTCCTTAAGAAAGATAAAAAGTTCGAGTGGACTCCACAATGTGAGCACAGTTTTCAGGAACTGAATAGACGTCTAACTTCTGCTCCCGTACTGGTACCACCAGATTTTTCCAAGGACTTTATTATCTACTGCGATGCCTCGCGACAAGGACTAGGTTGTATTCTCATGCAAGATCGACACGTAATTGCTTATGCTTCACGGCAATTACACCCACATTAGGAAAACTACCCCACTCATGATCTAGAGCTTGCAGCTGTAGTCCATGCACTCAAGACTTGGCGACATTACCTCCTCGATAATCGTTGCGAAATCTACACTGATCACCAAAGTCTGAAGTACATATTCACCCAACCAGATTTAAATCTCAGGCAAACACGTTGGGTCGAGTTGATCACAGATTTCGATTTAGGGATAACTTATACCCCAGGGAAAGCCAATGTCATGGCTGATGCACTAAGTCGTAAATCTTTTTGCAATAATCTGATGTTGCAACAAAGTCAACCACTTCTCCATGAGGAATTTCGGAAATTTAATCTCCACATTGTTCCTCAAGGATTCCTTTCCACCTTGGTGGCGAAACCTACCCTTACGGATCAGATCATCAAAGCACAGGAAGTGGATCCGGGAATTTCCCGCATCAAGAGAAACATCAAGAAAGGAGTTGCGAATTGTTTCTCCATTGATGATCAAGGAGTCGTATACTTCGGGAATCGGCTAGTGGTTCCCAAGGTGCGAAACCTGAGGCGATTGATCCTTAAGGAAGCTCATGAATCTCCTCTCACTATTCATCCCGGTAGCACTAAGCTGTATCAGGACCTACGCCAGAGGTTCTGGTGGACTAGGATGAAGAGAGAAATTGCTCAGTATATTGCTAATTGCGACGTCTGCCGTCGTGTAAAAGCAGAGCATCAACGGCCTGCTGGCACCCTTCAACCCCTAGCTATTCCTGAATGGAAATGGGATAAAATTGGTATGGACTTCATCACCGGTTTTCCCAGGACCAAGAGAGGGAATAATGCTATCTTCGTCGTTATCGATCGTCTATCCAAAGTGGCCCATTTCCTACCTGTTCGTGAGAGTATAAATGCTAGTCAGTTAGCAGACTTGTACATCTCTCAAATAGTGTCTCTCCATGGTGTTCCTTTGCAAATTAACTCGGATCGAGGAAGTCTTTTCACCTCTCGATTTTGGGAAAGTTTCCAAAATGCTATGGGAACCCGCCTTTCTTTTAGCACCGCCTTCCACCCTCAATCAAGTGGTCAAGTAGAACGCGTCAACCAGATTCTAGAAGACATGCTTCGAGCTTCTGTTATCTCATTCGGAATGGATTGGGAGAAATGTCTTCCATTTGCCGAATTCGCTTATAACAATAGCTATCAATCTAGCTTGCGTAAAGCCCCTTTTGAAGTACTCTATGGACGACGGTGTCGAACACCCCTTAATTGGTCAGAAACCGGGGAAAAACAATTCTTTGGCCCGGATATGATCCAGGAAGCAGAAGAGCAAGTTCGCATCGTTCGTGAAAAGTTGAAAACAGCCCAATCTCGTCAAAAGAGTCAATATGACCGAAAACATAAGGCTATGACGTTTGAGGTTGACGAGAAGGTTTACCTCCGGGTTACTCCTCTGAAGGGAACCCATCGTTTCGGTATCAAAGGCAAATTGGCTCCTCGTTACATTGTACCTTTTCGCATTCTCGCTAAACGAGGAGAAGTTGCCTACCAATTGGAACTACCTCCGCATCTTTCCAGAGTCCACGATGTCTTCCACGTTTCTCAACTTAGGCATTGCTTCTCGGATCCTATCCGTGGAGTGTACCCCAAAACGCTTGATCTCCAAGATAATCTCACGTATCGAGAGTACCCCGTTCGTATCCTCGATCAAGCCGAGCGTACCACTCGACGTCATAATATCAAGTTTCTCAAGGTTCAATGGTCGCACCATTCCGAGAATGAAGCAACTTGGGAAAGGGAGGATCGTCTTCGACTTGAGTATCCCGCCTTCTTCCCGGAGGAACCTAAATCTCGGGACGAGATTCTTTTGAGTGCGGGTGAGTTGTCACACCCTAGCTAGTTCATGCATTAGAGTGTTGCATCATGTTTATTCTTTTAACAGAAACCTGAAATGGGGATGACAGAACCCCCAACCCCCTCTGAAACCAACTAGGGTTTACTAAAAACTTTTTCAACGAACCTGAAATGCCCTTCTAAAATGTCCATCATTTTTGTCTTGGTTCAGAACCTCTGCCAAAAGTGATGCACAATTTCCTACGTCATCTTAGGGTCTTTGAATTAAATGATAAGTATTTGAATTTGGGCATTTAAAATTATATTAAATATTTCAAATGCTCAAATATTCCTAAACTGAAATGTTTCATGTCGGAAATATTCCAACTTTGGACCAGGAGCAGTTTGGTGAATTTTGGAACTTTCTAGGTATTTTTAAAAATTCAACAAAGTTGCAGAAAAGTAGAAAAAGGAAAATAACAGAAAGACTTACCTGGCGCCCGCTAACCGGCCCACCAGCCAGCCCAGCCCAGCTGCCGCGCCAGCGAGCTGCTTGGCTCGGCAGGCAGGCAGGCAAGGTGCTCGACGGCGAGCACCGCATGGGTGCCATGCACCTGCTCGCCACCTCGCCGCTTCCCTCTTCACGCCACGTCGGGGATCACTCCCCCTCTCTCACCCCGAACCCCCCAGACACCCCCTCTCCTCTCCAGCTCCTCCCCCTCGTGCTCCCCAGCCATGGCCGACGCCACCGCCGCCGCTCCATCGTCGTAGCCGCGCTCCCTGCCACCCATGCTCCGTCTCGTTGTGTCCAGGAGATCCGCCGCCGTCCACTTCGTCGAGCTAACCGATCCCCGTGTGCTCGTGAGGCCTGAGTCCACCGCACCGACCTCGCCTGAGTCCACCGTCGCCGGAGATCCCCTTCAACACCGTCGCCGCATCAGCTCGTCCCCGACCCCGCCGGTGGCCTTTACGAGTGCTCTGTGAGCCTAGCTACCCCTCCTACCCTTCCTCTCTCGCTCCCGAGCCGTGTAGCCACCGCACGAAGATCACCCGCACGCACCACCGCGGATCTCGTCGCCGACGTGCTCCCGGCCATCCTCCGGCCACTTCACGGTGTCCATCGCACTCCCCAAGCTGCGTTGGACCCAACCGTGCACTCCCTGCACCTCACTGCACCCCCTAGCCCGAGTTCGCCTCCACCCGAACTCCGGTCGCCGCCTAGGTCGTCGCCGGCGCTAACTCCGGCCACCCCGACCCCAACGGACTCCACCAAGAGCCGCAACTCGTCCTCAGCTCCACCCCGATGCCCTCCGTGACCCATTTGGTGGCCAGAACGGCCAAAACCACTTCCGCCGCCGCGTCGGGCTCGCCGGCGGCTAAACGCCGGCACCGCCGACTTTGACTTTGACCTCGAGTGGGCCCTGGTTGACTCCGTTGAGTCACTGACAGGTGGGGCCCAGCCCTATTAATTAACCTAGGTTAGTTTTAATTAAATTTCAACTAAACTAATCGCACTGACACCCTGGGCCCACTCGTCAGGTTTGACCTGGACCGGGTCTGTTGACCTGCTGAGGTCAGCGTGACGCAATGCTGACACAGTAATTAATTCTGGATTTATTTTTATTCAGGAAATTCCAGAAATTGTTGCAAACTTCAAAAATTCATATAAATTCAACCATAGCTCCAAATCAAACAAATTATATATGAAAAATGATCAGAAAAATCCAGTCTATCCATCGGTACTGTTTCCATGCATGTTTAAACAAGTTAACTTGCTGTTTAGTGCAAAACATGATAAAGCACTATTTAAGATCACAAATACGTTTGGAAATTGAATCTTTGGTTCAAATTGTTTCAAACCCATCTGGTCCTTGTTGCATTAGCCCTACACACTCATATATGCCATGTCTCATGCATGCATCATATTGTTGCATATTGTTTGGTGATGTTGTGTATCGGTGTTCTCTGCGGCAGGTTCTACCCCTGAGGAGTACCGTGATTACCCCAACGAAGAGCAATACCAGTGCACCGACCCATCAGGCAAGCAACCAACCATTTGATCATATCGATACAATCCCATGTTCTCGCTCCTGCTCTCTTTTACTGCATTAAGACGACACGATTCAAACTGCTGTGTGCTGCGGTAGTTGAACCCATTTCCTTGCATGACCTGTCATTGCCATAGTAAATAGATGAAAACCCACTAGCATGTGTAGGAGTTGATTGAGCCATGTGTGTGTTGTTCCTACCTTGCTATGCCTGCTATGCTTAGAGTCGTGTCAGGTCTGGTTCATCTGGGTGATAGGCCAGAGTGAAATGATCTTGTCAGTATGAGAGTCATGTGTTGAACACAATTTGGTAAAGGTATCGATGAGAGGCCATGTAGGAGTACATGGTGGGTTGTTTCATTGAAGCCGTCCTTAAGCACTGAGATCTGTATGTGTGATTTAAGATTCAGCTACTACCATGCATTGGGCCCGAAACCAATGGACCCTCTCGACTTCTTCTTTACCCCAGTCCTCTGTCCAGGAGTTGCAAGTAGTTTCTGGTGTTTGTAGCCTACTGGAGGCCGTGGACAGCGCTGACCGTAGGGGTGGGCTGTGATGCGGTAGGTACGTGGCCGGGTATATCGGGCACCCATTAGGTGTCTCGGAACCCTGTTCACATCGTTTGGGGCTGTGAGCGAAACCCCGGCCGGATCTCCTCATGGATGGAACCCGAATAGGCGATAAACCTGGATTAGAGACTTAGGTGATTAGGTAGGTCGTGGCCGACACCCACGTTGGGCTTCCGCTTGAAGGTTGCCGAGTACATGTCGTGTAAACGGCGGTAAGTGGTGAGAGCGTGTATGAAGAAGTACACCCCTGTAGGGTTAACCTAATCTATTCGAATAGCCGCGTCCGCGGTAAAGGACTACTTGGTTGCCTATACAGTTCATAGACAAGTAAACGGAAACTACTAAAAGCCTCAAGATAAGCGTGAGTGCCGAGGATGGCTCTTCCGTACGAAGACGGAGGTGGATCCTCGGTGGTGTATTGAAATGGCGAGTAGTGGACTCGTGTGCGGAAAACCATTTCAAGTTGGAGTCTCGTAGGATAGCTTAGCCAAGAGTCAAAGCTGGCTTGCTGCAATAACTCCACCAACCCTTCTTGATAATGTGCATATATGTAGGATGTGATGTAAGTCTTGCTGAGTACCTTTGTACTCATGTTGCCTTAATTTCTATTTTTCAGAAGATGCTTCAACCCCTTCCGACGGGTTCTTCATAGACGTTGACATCAATGAGTAGACTAAGGCCCAGGTGGTGATCCAGAGCACGTGAAGGACCATGTAGTATAGCTAGGCTTACCCAAGCCTCTTTTATTTTACTAGTTGTCTGTACCCAGACAAGTTACCTTCCGATGTCGACTTGTATGCTTGTATGACTCGAATGTGGGTCGTGTGACCCGTGCTTGTGTGTATGCTATGTATGGCTCTCTGAGCCTCTAAATAAAGTACTTGAGTCGTAGAGTCATGTTGTGATGCCTTGTTGTATTTGCACATATCAAGCATATTGTGTGTATGATTGAAATGCTTGGTATGTGTGGGATCTGACTATCTAGTTGTTTATCTTTAGTAGCCTCTCTTACCGGGAAATGTCTCCTAGTGTCTCCACTGGGCCATGGTAGCTTGCTACTGCTCCGGAACACTTAGGTTGGCCGGCATGTGTCCTTCTTCGTTCCTATGTCTGTCCCTTTGGGGAAATGTCACACATTGAGTACCGGAGTCCTACTAGCCCAGTGCTACAGCCCGGACCCACTTGCTCATGACCGACACGTTCGATGCTGGGTCATGGATGCCTGTCCCTGTAAGTCTGTGCCACTTTGGGTTTACAACTAGTCATGTCAGCCCAGGCTCCTTATCATATGGATGCTAGCGACACTATCATATACGTGAGCCAAAAGGCGCAAACGGTTCCGGGCAGAGGTAAGGCGACACCCGTGGGAATACCGTGCGTGAGGCCGCAAAGTGATATGAGGTGTTACAGGCTAGATCGATGTGACATTGAGTCGGGGTCCTGACAGGGGTGAAGTCGTGTAACTAGAGGCCGTAGAACTCCAGGAGCCCGCGAAGGAATGGGTGGATTGGAAAGCCGATGCCTCTTAGCAGATACGGGATGAGGCATATCCGCTCCCCCTGTGATGGATTGGGAGATCTCTCCGCTTGCTCCCCGCCATAATAGGTGGCTAGTTCGGCTCGGACGGGGACCATGAACACCGGTGGAAGAAACCCTTGGGTCTACAACTCTATTAAACGGCTTTGAGGAACAGAATATTCTTCCCAATCACCTGGCTTAGAGCTAAGGGAGCGAGAGGAGGAGCTGCGGCGACCGGCCATGTTGGAATGGTTTTATCTGGGCGCTCTCTGTTGGATGCTCGCTCAAGGGAAGAAGGTGAGGTTTGGATCTGAGAATCCCCGTCCCTTCAAATAGACGGCTTGCCTGCAGGGCCGGGGTGGCAAATGCAAAAATGCTCCGGCTCCTCTTATTCACTCGACACGTGGAGAAGTCGGACACTGTTCGTTACAACATGTGCTTTGGAGTATTCAGAGGTGGAACCCGCCTTGCAATGTCGAAGACAATCTACGCGCCGGACACATCACCATTGAAGCCTGGTTCAGGGGCTACTGAGGGAGTCCTGCATTAGGGGGTATCCGTGTCACATCCTAGTTAGCCATGCATTAGAGTGTTGCATCATGTTTACCTTTTCATCAGAAACCTGAAATGGGGATGACAGAACCCCCAGTCCCCTCTGAAACCAATTAGGGTTTACTAAAAACATTTTCAATGAACCTGAAATGCCCTTCTAAAATGCCCATCATTTTTGTCTTGGTTCAGAACCTCTGCCAAAAGTGGTGCACATTTTCCTAGGCCATCCTAGGGTTTTTGAATTAAATCATAAATATTTGAATTTGGGCATTTAAAATTATATAAAATATTTAAATGCTCAAATATCTCCAAACTAAAATGTTTCATGTTGGAAATAATCCAACTATGGACCAGGAGTAGTTTGGTGATTTTTGAAGTTGCCTAGGTATTTTATTTAATTCAACTAAGTTGCAGAAGTATTAAAAATTAGAAAACAGAAATAAATAAAAGGGAGAACCTTACCTGGGCTCCTCCCTGTCCGGCCCAGCCAGCTGGCCGGCCCAGCCAGCAGGCGGCCCAGCCCACCACTGCAGCCCTCCGTCGTCTTCCTCCCCTCGCCCCGAAGCTGCTGCGTGCTCGCACGCGCACGGCCGCGCGGCCACCTCCTGCTTGCCGACGAGCTCCTGGCCGCGTGGACGACTTCCGCAGGCCGTCCCGATCCCCCTGACCCCCCTCACTCTCCCGTGCACCTCTTCCCTCTCTCCCTGCTTCGCCTCCCTCGCCCCCTCTTCCGAAGCAGAGCGCAGCCGCCGACGCCGTTCACCGTAGCTGCAGCCACCGCCCTTCCCTCGCTCCCCCGACTAGCCCAGAGGCTCCGCCTCGACCCCCTCTTCCTTCCCATCGATCCACGGGCCTCCGGAAGCCCTGCATCGCCGCCCACGTCGCCGTTCCCCTCCTCGGCCACCGGAGATCGTCGCCGTCGAATCGAGAGCTACCGGACGTCCCCGAGCCCGCTAACCATCCCTGCAGCTCCGCGGTGAGCCGCTGACCCGATTCCCCCTTGCCCCGTCGTCCCTAGCATCCTGTAGTTGCCGTCCCCTTGAGCTCCGAAGCTCGCCGCCGCCGTGCCTCGTCGCCGCCGTGGCTGGAGCCGTTGTAGTTCGAAGCCGAGCACACCATCGTGCTCCACACCTCACCAGGAGCACGTAGCACGCACCAACGCCTCCCCTAGCGCCCTGCATCGCCTAACCCGCCGTTGGCCGAACTCCGGCCGCCGCTCACGAGCTCGCCGTCGTCGGTACCGGCCACCTCAGGCACGGCCACCACCACCGTTCGACGCGCGGGAGCAAGGGCTCTCCAACGAGCCCAAGCACGGCCTCGCCCGTGCCCTGTAGCGCGTTTCCGCATCGCGCCGCCGTCTCGGGCCTCACCGGCGTCATGTCGCCGGTGGGTTTGACCTGTTTGACCTGGGGTTTGACCCCCCCAGGGTCACTGACGCGTGGGCCCCGTCGGCCAGGTGGTTAGATTAGCGCTAATCACCGCTTAATTAACCCCCCCTGACACTGACCAGTGGGCCCCAGCGCCACTAATTCCTAATTAGGATTAAATTAACCCTGTTAAACCCCCCCTGTCACTGACGTGTGGACCCCACACGTCAGGTTTGACCCCAGCCAGCCGCAGTTGACCACTGACGTCATGCTGACGTCATGCTGGCGCAATATTTATATTTCTGGATTTAATTTAAATCAGGAAATTCCAGAATATTATTTAAACTTCAAAAATTCATAACTTTTATTCTGTAACTCCAAATCAGACAAATTATATATGAAAAATGATCAGAAAAATCCAATCTATCCATCTGTACTATTTTCATGCATGACTAAACAAGTTAACTTGATGTTTAATGCAGAACAAGGAAAAGCACTTTAAGAGGCCATGTTTGAGTTTGAAATTTGAATCTTTGATTCAAATTTGTTCAAACCCTTCTGGTTTTAGTTGCATTAGCCCAACACACTCATATTGCCATGTTTCATGCATGCATCATATTGTTGCACATTGTTTGGTGATGGTTGTGTATCGGTGTCCTTTGCGACAGGTTCTGCCTCCGAGGAGTACCGTGATTACCCTAACGAAGAACCGTATCAGTGCATCGAACCATCAGGCAAGCAATCAACCATTTGATCATATCGATACAATCCCATGTTCTCGCTCCTGCTCTCTTTTACTGCATTAAGACAACGCGTTTCAAACTGCTGTGTGCTACGGTAGTTGAACCCATTTCCTCTGCATGACCTGTCATTGCCACAGTAACTAGATGAAACCCACTAGCATGTGTAGGAGTTGATTGAGCCATATGTATGTGTTGTTCCTACCTTGCTATGCCTGCTATGCTTAGAGTCGTGTCAGGTCTGGTTCATCTGGGTGATGGGCTAGAGTGAAATGATTATGTCGGTAATGAGAGTGGTGTGGTGAACATGATTTGGTAAAGGTATCGATGAGAGGCCATGTAGGAGTACATGGTGGGTTGTTTCATTGAAGCCGACCTTAAGCACTGAGATCTGTATGTGTGATTTAAGATTCAGCTACTACCATGCATTGGGCCCGAAACCAATGGACCCTCTCGACTTCTTAGTCACCCTAGTTCTCTGTCCAGGAGTTGCAAGTAGTTTCTGGTGTTTGTAGTATACTGGAGGCCGTGGACAGCGCTGACCGTAGGGGTGGGCTGTGATGCGGTAGGTACGTGGCACGGTGTACCGAATACCCGTTAGGTATCTCGGGAACCCTGCTCACATCGTTTGGGGCTGTGAGCGATACCTCGGCCGGATCTCCTCATGGATGGAACCCGAATAGGCGATAAACCTGGACTAGGGACTTAGGTGATTAGGTAGGTCGTGGCCGACACCCACGTTGGGCTTCCGCTTGAAGGTTGCCGAGTACATGTCGTGTAAACGACGGTAAGTGGTGAGAGCGTGTATGAAGAAGTACACCCCTGCAGGGTTATCATAATCTATTCGAATAGCCGCGTCCGCGGTAAAGGACTACTTGGTTGCCTATACAGTTCATAGACAAGTAAATGGAAACTGCTAAAAGCCTCAAGATAAGTGTGAGTGCCGAGGATGGCTCTTCCGTAGGAAGACGGAGGCGGATCCTCGGTAGTGTATTGAAGTGGTGGGTAATGGACTCGTGTGCGCAAAACCATTTCAAGTTGAAGTATCGTAAGATAGCCTAGCCAAGAGTCAAAGCTGGCTTGCTGCAATAACTCCACCAACCCTTCTTGATAATATGCATGTATGTAGGATCTGATGTAAGTCTTGCTGAGTACCTTTGTACTCATGTTGCTATAATTTACATTTTACAGAAGACGCTGCAACCCCTTCTGATGGGTTCTATGTAGACGTTGACATCAACGAGTAGGCTAAAGGCCCAGGTGGTGACCCTGAGCTTGTGAAGGACCACATAGTATAGCTAGGCTTTCCAAGCCTCTTTTATTTTACTAGTTGTCTGTACTCAGACAAGTTACTTCCGCTGCTGGTTTGTATGACTGTATGACTTGTATGTTGGGTCGTGGGACCCGTACCTTTGTGTATGCTATGTATGGCTCCCTGAGCCTTAAATAAAGTACTTGTGTCGTAGAGTCATGTTGTGATGCTTCGTTGTATTTGCACATATCGAGCATATTGTGTGTATGATTGAAATGCTTGGTATGTGTGGGATCTGACTACCTAGTTGTTTATCTTTAGTAGCCTCTCTTACCGGGAAATGTCTCCTAGTGTTACCGCTGAGCCATGGTAGCTTGCTACTGCTCTGGAACACTTAGGCTGGCCGGCATGTGTCCTTCTTCGTTCCTGTGTCTGTCCCTTCGGGGAAATGTCACGCATTGAGTACCGGAGTCCTGTTAGCCCGCTACAGCCCGGTTTACCGGAGTCCTGCTAGCCCAGTGCTACAGCCCGGACCCACTTGCTGATGACCGACACGTTCGAAGCTGGGTCATGGATGCCTGTCCCTGTAAGTCTGTGCCACTTTGGGTTTACGACTAGTCATGTCAGCCCGGGCTCCTTATCATATGGATGCTAGCGACACTATCATATACGTGAGCCAAAAGGCGCAAACGGTCCCGGGCAAAGGTAAGGCGACACCCGTGGGGATACCGTGCGTGAGGCCGCAAAGTGATATGAGGTGTTACCGGCTAGATCGATGTGACATCGAGTCGGGGTCCTGACAGCGTTGGCATCAGAGCCGGACTGCCTGTAGGTTCTCCAAGCCAAACTGGTCGATGTTGAGTCTAGAAATTCTTTAGTTATATGTAGGGGAATTGTTTGTGGGTTGGAACGTAAGGCTCTTTTACTCCTTTATCTTATAACATTCTGATCTGAGTCAGTCTATTCTTCCACCGGGGGTTAAGGAATTAGGATCTATTCTCTCTATCAGGATCACGTGTGACTAATCAGTAGCACCTTATAGGTTTGATGGATACAAGCCTAGTTCAATTCTGCTACCACATTATGTTGTTAAAATGGATTCAGAACTTTGATATGATGATGTCGAGTATGTATGTAATCCTTTGTCAAATGTCTCAAAATCCTTCTTGAGCATTTACAGCTGTTATGCTGCCGAAATTTTGCTAGAAATTCTAATGCCTTTGCATTATGATTGTGCTTTCAGATGGCCACTCGCGACCTCAATCAAGTGGTTCGCCTGACTCGATGCCTAGATGTACCCGGCCATACTGCCAAGTTGGTCAGGGTAATGACTGAGGCTGGATACCGCTGGTATCCTGAGTACACGGTCGAAGAGCAATTCCGAGACTTTAATCAAAGCCAGTATCTCTGCACTGTCAGGATATTTCCATCTTATCCTGGATCCACCGAGCCCCTTCACTGCTCCTATGGACTCGGGGTTACCATTGAGATGGCTGTGCAGGACGCCGCCTACTCTATGATGACCATCATGCGAGTCAGATCTGGACTATTTCGGGACTCTGATTTCCGGTATATGCCAGGATCACTTCCGGGAGCACAAGGGTATCTCCAGGCTATCTATGCTGACCCCACTCAGGAGGATTCACGGACTCGCACCACTGCTGAGATGCTCGAGGATAAGGACCGTGAAAATCGGGCCTTGAGGTTAGAGCTCTTCAATACCCGTGCTGACCACTGGGCCACATTGACTCGGTTTGCACCGGCAGTGCAAGCTGGATATTCGGATATGCGCGATCTCTATCCTGTGAGATCTGCTCTGCCAGACGTGATGGGTTGGCGTGATGTAGGAGGCATCACCCCACCTCGCGGTCCCCGCAGGCCACCGTCTGTTGGTCCAAGACCTCATCCTAGCCCCTATGGTCCACAAGCTCCGCGAGATCGTCTGTTTCCGGATGATCATGTTGAGCTTCCAGGCTATGGAGGTGACTTCTACGAGGACTATTACGGATCGGTCTGAGTTAGTGGTAGTATCACTAGTTCGCACTAGCTGTGTCATCTATCGTCCCGCGTGACTCGTGGGATATGACCTAGTTTGTACTCTTTCCGGAGGAGTAGAAAAATAATGTATAGGAGCTTGGAATGCCTCCGATGAGATGTAATCCTCTTTTCACCGTAATAGTACTTTGTTTGGTCTTGTACTAAACCCTGTATGGTGTGTATGACGATGGAATAAAGAAGCAGTTTCTGTATTTACCATGTCATACGGATGATCATCTTGCATTTCGAGTTATTCCTTACATTTTATATCCTATGTCGGAATTTTATCATCCTGACTAAATCATTGTCTTGTTTACCTAGGATGGTCAACACGCGCACTAACCCTGCTCCTCAAGAGCAGGCCGAAGGCAGTGAAGTCAGGGATGCAAATCTGCCTCATCCTCCTTCCCTAGCCGAGGTTATGATGGAAGCTGAGAGAAACAAGCGGGAGACCAACCGTTTGTTGGAGCGTATTGAACAGAACACAGCACACCATCAGAGGACTAACGTGGTGTCACTCAGTGATTTTATCAAATTACATCCACCCACGTTCCACCACTCCGTCGAGCCTCTCGACGCTGATGACTGGCTTCGCAGTATCTCTCACAAACTGCGTTCCGCGCTGGTAGCGGAGGCTGACAAGGTCACCTTTGCTGCATATCATCTTGAAGGCCCCGCCAGTCTATGGTGGGAGAATTATGGAGCTATGCGCCCAGCAGGCCATGTCACTACTTGGGCTGAATTCAGCGAGGCTTTCCGTGAACATCACATTCCGGAGGGTCTCATGGACCGTAAACGTGAGGAATTTTGCAGTTTCACCCAAGGCCGACTCTCTGTGGATGCTTATAGCAGGGAGTTTGGTAACCTCGCACGATATGCAACCGAGGAAGTTTCTACTGACGCCAAGAAGCAGGCAAGGTTCCGTAAGGGACTTAGTCCTGAGCTTCGCCGTGACCTCCGTCTGCATGAGTGCACAACTTTTCAGAAACTTGTCAACAAAGCCATCAGTGCTGAAACGGGTCAGACTGACTATGACGCAACACGCAAGCATGGCCGTGACATGGGTTCCTCATCCGGTGCTGGTCCTCAGAAGCGCCGCGTGTGGGTGCCCAACACCGCCCTGCCACCCAGGTTCACACCGAGGCCATCTTTCCAGGCGCCTCGCCCTGTTCAACAGTCTGCACCGGCCAAGCCCTATGGGGGTCCAGCCAACAATGCTCCTCCACGTACCAGTTCCGTGACTTGTTTCAAGTGTGGTGAATCTGGCCACTATATGCGTGAGTGTCCCCAGACCAACCCCAACCAGTCTGCTAAAGTTGTTGGCCGTGGCAAGCCGACAGGGAAAGTGTTCCACGCCAAGCCGGTCACCGCCTCACGTGGCCATGTCAACTGTATCTCTGCCGAAGAAGCTCAAGAGGATCCCAACGTCGTTCTCGGTACGCTTCTTGTTAATTGCCACCCGGCATCTGTTCTTTTCGATACAGGAGCCTCTCATTCTTTTATATCCGAAAATTATGCTCGTTTGCATAACGTCGCATTCGGTGATATGCCAACCTCTATGTTAATTCAAACTCCGGGATCCAAATGGCAAACTTCTAGAGTAAGCCATGGAAATGAAATCCAAGTCGACAGACTTGTTTTCCTCGCGTCTTTGATAGCCCTTAAATCTTCAGATATTAATATCATTCTGGGTATGGACTGGATGTCGGCTCATCATGCCCAAATTGATTGCTTCTCTAGGACTGTTCAACTCACTCACCCTTCGGGCAAGATAGTCAATGTCTTAACCCGAATAGCCAAGCGACAATTATATTCTCTTAATGCCAGCCCTTTGCCAGATCTTGAGGACGTTCCGGTAGTCCGTGACTTCCCGGATGTCTTCCCAGAGGAATTGCCAGGTGTTCCACCTGACAGGGATGTTGAGTTCGTAATAGACCTCATCCCAGGAACCGTTCCGATTGCTAGAAGACCTTATAAGATGGCACCACTAGAACAAGCCGAGCTTAAGAAACAACTCGATGAGTCCTTGAAAAAGGGTTTCATCCGCCCTAGTTCATCTCCGTGGGCTTGCCCCGTCCTATTCGTCAAGAAGAAGGATGGTACGGACCGGATGGTTGTAGATTACCGACCTGTCAATTTGGTCACAATCAAGAACAAATATCCGCTCCCCAGGATCAACGACCTTTATGATCAGCTCGCTGGATCCTCAGTCTTCTCCAAGATGGATTTGAGGTTGGGCTACCATCAAATCAAAATCAGAAACGGGGACATTCCTAAAACGGCCTTTGTTACTCGTTATGGCCAATACGAGTACACCGTCATGTCCTTCGGATTAACCAACGCTCCAGCCACTTTTTCTCGGTTAATGAACTCAATCTTCATGGAGTATTTGGATAAATTCGTCGTGGTTTACCTCGATGATATACTCATTGTTGGGGAACGTAGCAGAAATTCAAAATTTTTCCTACGTAACACCAAGATCTATCTATGGAGAGACCAGCAACGAGTAGAAAGGGAGGAGAGTTTGCATCTACATACCCTTGTAGATCGCTAAGCGGAAGCGTTCAAGTGAACGGGGTTGATGGAGTCGTACTCGTCGTGATTCAGATCACCGATGATCAAGTGCCGAACGGACGGCACCTCTGCGTTCAACACACGTACAGCCCGGTGACGTCTCCCACGCCTTGATCCAGCAAGGAGAGAGGGAGAGGTTGAGGAAGACTCCATCCAGCAGCAGCACAATGGCGTGGTGGTGATGGAGGAGCGTGGCAATCCTGCAGGGCTTCGCCAAGCACCTACGGGAGAGGAGGAGGTGTCACGGGAGGGAGGGAGGCGCCAAGGGCTCAGGTATGGATGCCCTCCCTCCCCTCCACTATATATAGGGGCAGGGGAGAGGGGGGAGGCGCAGCCTTGCCCCCTCCTCCAAGGAAGGGGTGCGGCTAAGGAGGGGGGAGGAGTCCATCCTCCCCAAGGCACCTCGGAGGTGCCTTCCCCCTTTAGGACTCTCCCCTTTTTCCTATATCTTGGCGCATGGGCCTCTAGGGGCTGGTGCCCTTGGCCCATGTAGGCCAAGGCGCACCCCCTACAGCCCATGTGGCCCCCCGGGGCAGGTGGCCCCACCCGGTGGGCCCCCGGGACCCTTCCGGTGGTCCCGGTACAATACCGATGACCCCGAAATTTGTCCCGATGGCCGAAACAGGACTTCCTATATATAAATCTTTACCTCCGGACCATTCCGAAACTCCTCGTGACGTCCGGGGTCTCATCCGGGATTCCTAACAACATTCGGTAACCACATACAAGCTTCCTTTATAACCCTAGCGTCATTGAACCTTAAGTGTGTAGACCCTACGGGTTCGGGAGACATGCAGACATGACCGAGACGTTCTTCGGTCAATAACCAACAGCGGGATCTGGATACCCATGTTGGCTCCCACATGTTCCACGATGATCTCATCGGATGAACCACGATGTCAAGGACTCAATCGATCCCGTATACAATTCCCTTTGTCTATCGGTATGTTACTTGCCCGAGATTCGATCGTCGGTATACCGATACCTTGTTCAATCTCGTTACCGGCAAGTCACTTTACTCGTTCCGTAACACATCACCCCGTGATCAACTCCTTGGTCACATTGCGCATATGATGATGTCCTACCGAGTGGGCCCAAAGATACCTCTCCGTTTACACGGAGTGACAAATCCCAGTCTCGATCCGCATAAAACAATAGATACTTTCGGAGATACCTGTAGTGCACCTTTATAGTCACCCAGTTACGTTGTGACGTTTGATACACCCAAAGCACTCCTACGGTATCCAGGAGTTACACGATCTCATGGTCAAAGGAAGAGATACTTGACATTGGCAAAGCTCTAGCAAATGAACTACACGATCTTTTGTGCTAGTCTTAGGATTGGGTCTTGTCCATCACATCATTCTCCTAATGATGTGATCCCGTTATCAACGACATCCAATGTCCATAGCCAGGAAACCATGACTATCTGTTGATCACAATGAGCTAGTCAACTAGAGGCTCACTAGGGACATATTGTGGTCTATGTATTCACACGTGTATTACGATTTCCGGATAATACAGTTATAGCATGAATAAAAGACAATTATCATGAACAAGGAAATATAATAATAATACTTTTATTATTGCCTCTAGGGCATATTTCCAACAGTCTCCCACTTGCACTAGAGTCAATAATCTAGTTCACATCGCCATGTGATTAACACTCACAGGTCACATCGCCATGTGACTAATACCCAAGAGTTTACTAGAGTCAGTAGTCTAGTTCACATCACTATGTGATTAACACTCAATGAGTTTTATGTTTGATCATGTTGCTTGTGAGAGAGGTTTTAGTCAACAGGTCTGAACCTTTCAGATCCGTGTGTGCTTTACAAATCTCTATGTCATCTCCTAGATGCAGCTACCACGCTCTATTTGGAGCTATTCCAAACAACTGTTCTACTTGGAGCTATTCTAAATTATTGCTCCATTATATGTATCCGGTCTCTCTACTCAGAGCTATCCGGATAGGTGTCAAGCTTGCATCGTCGTAACCTTTACGACGAACTCTTTTCCACCTCCATAATCGAGAAAATTCCTTAGTCCACTAGTTACTAAGGATAACTTTGACCGCTGTCCTGTGAGCCATTCTTGGATCACTCTTGTACCCCTTGACTGACTCATGGCAAGGCACACTTCAGGTGCGGTACACAGCATAGCATACTGAAGAGCCTACATCTTAAGCATAGGGGACGACCTTCGTCCTTTCTCTCTATTCTGCCGTGGTCGAGCTTTAAGTCTTAACTTCGTACCTTACAACTCAGGCAAGAACTCCTTCTTTGACTGGTCCATCTTGAACACCTTCAAGATCATGTCAAGGTATGTGCTCATTTGAAAGTACCATTAAGCGTTTTGATCTATCCTTATAGATCTTGATGCTCAATGCTCAAGCAGCTTAATCCAGGCTTTCCATTAAAAAACACTTTCAAAATAACCCTATATGCTTTCCAGAAATTCTACGTCATTTCTGATCAACAATATGTCAACAACATATACTCATCAGAAATTCTATAGTGCTCCCACTCACTTCTTTGGAAATACAAGTTTCTCATAAACTTTGTACAAACCCAAAATCTTTGATCATCATCAAAGCATACATTCCAACTCCGAGATGCTCACTCCAGTCCTTAGAAGGATTGCTGGTGCTAGCATACCTTTTAGCATCCTTAGGATCGACAAAACTTTTCTGATTTTATCACATACAACCTTTCCTTACGACTGGTAAGGAAATTCGTTTTGACATCCATCTGCCAGATTTCATAAATGCAGCTTGTGCTAACGTGATTCCGACGGACTTAAGCATCGCTACGGATGAGAAAATCTCATCGTAGTCAACTCCTTGAATTTGTGAAAAAAAACTATTTGCCACAAGTCGAGCTTCATAGACGGTGACATTACCGTCCACGTCCGTCTTCTTCTTAAAGATCCATTTATCTCAATGGCTTGCCGATCATCGGGCAAGTCCACCAAAGTCCATGCTTTGTTCTGATACATGGATCCTATCTCGGATTCTATGGCTTCTAACCATTTGTCGGAATTTGGGCCCACCATCACTTCTCCATAGCTCGTAGGTTCATTGTTGTCTAGCAACATGACCTTCAAGACAGGATCACCTTACCACTCCGAAGTAGTACGTGTCCTTGTCGTCCTACGAGGTTTGGAAGTGACTTGATCCGAAGTTTCATGATCAATATCATAAGCTTCCACTTCAATTGGTGTAGGTGCCACAGGAACAACTTCCTGTGCCCTGCCACACACTAGTTGAAGAGACGGTTCAATAACCTCATCAAGTCTCCACCATCCTCCCACTCAACTCTTTCGAGAGAAACCTTTCCTCGAGAAAGGACCCGATTCAAGAAACAATCCATATTGCTTTCGGATCTGAATTAGGAGGTATACCCAACTGTTTTGGGTGTCCTATGAAGATGCATTTTATCCGCTTTGGGTTCGAGCTTAATCCTGAAACTTTTTCACATAAGCGTCGCAGCCCCAAACCTTTAAGAAACGACAACTTAGGTTTCTCTAAACCATAATTCATACGGTGTCATCTCAACGGAATTACGCGGTGCCCTATTTAAAGTGAATGTGGTTGTCTCTAATGCCTAACCCATGAACGATAGTGGTAATTCGATAAGAGACATCATGGTACGCACCATATCCAATAGGGTGCAACTATGATGTTCGGACACACCATCACATTATGGTGTTCCAGGCGGTATTAATTGTGAAACAATTTCCACAATGTCTTAATTGTGTGCCAAAACTCGTAACTCAGATATTCATCTCTATGATCATATCATAGACATTTTATCCTCTTGTCACAATGATCTTCTACTTCACTCTGAAATTGCTTGAACCATTCAATAATTCAGACTTGTGTTTCATCAAGTAAATATTCTCAACATCTACTCGAATCATCTGTGAAGTAAGATCATAACGATATTCACTGCATGCCTCAGCACTCATTGGACTGCACACATCAAAATGTGTTACTTCCTACAAGTTGCTATCTTGTTCCATCTTACTGAAAGTGAGGCTTTTCAGTCATCTTGTCCATGTGGTATGATTTGCATATCTCAAGTGATTCAAAATCAAGTGAGTTCAAACGGTCCATTTGCATGGAGTTTCTTCATGCATATATACCAATAGACATGGTTCGCATGTCTCAAACTTTTCAAAAACGAGTGAGTCCAAAGATCCATCAACATGGAGCTTCTTCATGCGTTTTATACCATTATGACTTACATGGCAGTGCCACAAGTAAGTGGTACTATCATTACTATCTTATATCTTTTGGCATGAAAATGTGTATCATTACGACCGAGATTCAATAAACCATTCCTTTAGGTGCAAGAGCACTCATTCAGGTTTAATACTAATCTTGATGGTAGAGGGAGCGTGCGATGTTAGATCACATCAAACTTGGAAACACTTCCAACACATATCGTCAGCTCACCTTTAGCCAGTCTCCGTTTTATTCCGTAGCTTTTATTTCGAGTTACTAACACTTAGCAACCGAACCGGTATCTAATACCCTGGTGCTACTAGGAGTACTAGTAAAGTACACATTAACATAATGTATATCCAATATACTTCTATCGACCTTGCCAGCCTTCTCATCTACCAAGTATCTAGGGTAATCTTGCTCCAGTGGTTGTTCCCCTTGTTACAGAAGCACTTAGTCTCGGGTTTGGGTTCAACCTCGGGTTTCTTCACTAGAGCAGCAGCTGATTTGCCGTTTCATGAAGTATCCCTTCTTGCCCTTGCCCTTCTTGAAACTAGTGGTCTCACTGACCATCAACGATTGATGCTCCTTCTTGATTTCTACTTTCGCGGTGTAAAACATTGCGAATATCTCAAGGATCATCATATATGTCCCTGATATATTATAGTTCATCACGAACCTCTAGCAGCTTGGTGGTAATGACTTCGGAGAAACTATCACTATTTCATCTGGAAGATCAACTCCCACTTGATTCAAGTGATTGTTGTACTCAGACAATCTGAGCACAAGCTCAACGATTGAGCTTTTCTCCCTTAGTTTGCAGGCTAAGAAAATCGTCGGAGGTCTTATACCTCTTGACATGGGCACGAGCCTGAAATCCCAATTTCAGCTCTCGAAACATCTCATATGTTCCGCGATGTTTCGAAAAACGTCTTTGGTGCCTCTACTTAAACCATTTAACTGAACTATCACGTAGTTATCAAAACGTGTATGTCCGATGTTCGCAACATCCACAAACGACGTTTGGGGTTCAGCACACTAAGCGGTGCATTAAGGACATAAGCTATCTACTGTCTGCATAATTGCTACTTTCAACTTTCAACTATATTTTCTCTAGGAACATATCTAAAACAGTAGAACTATAGCGTGAGCTACGACATAATTTGCAAAAGGTCTTTTGACTATGTTCAGGATAATTAAGTTCATCTTATGAACTCCCACTCAGATAGACATCCCTCTGGTCATCTAAGTGATCACATGATCCGAGTCAACTAGGCCGTGTCCGATCATCACGTGAGACGGACTAGTTATCATCGGTGAACATCTTCATGTTGATCGTATCTACTATACGACTCATGCTCGACCTTTCGGTCTCCGTGTTCCGAGGCCATGTCTGCACATGCTAGGCTCGTCAAGTTAACCCTAAGTGTTTTCGCTGTGTAAAACTGTCTTACACCCGTTGTATGTGAACGTAAGAATCCATCACACCCGATCATCACGTGGTGCTTAGAAGCGACGAACTGTAGCAACGGTGCACAGTTAGGGGAGAACACTTCTTGAAATTTTGTAAGGGATCATCTTATTTACTACCGTCGTCCTAAGTAAACAAGATGCATAATCATAATAAACATCACATGCAATTATATAGTTGTGACATGATATGGCCAATATCATATAGCTCCATTGATCTCCATCTTCGGGGCTCCATGATCATCATCGTCACCGGCATGACACCATGATCTCCATCATCATGATCTCCATCATCGTGTCTTCATGAAGTTGTCACGCCAACGACTACTTCTACTTCTATGGCTAACGCGTTTAGCAATAAAGTAAAGTAAGTTACATGGCGTTCTTCAATGACACGCAGGTCATACAAAAAATAAAGACAACTC
Organism: Triticum aestivum; assembly: GCF_018294505.1. Classification (NCBI taxonomy): domain Eukaryota; kingdom Viridiplantae; phylum Streptophyta; class Magnoliopsida; order Poales; family Poaceae; genus Triticum; species Triticum aestivum. The sequence continues at coordinate 134,233,312 of NC_057795.1, read as the reverse complement.
CTATGGCTCCTGCCGGTTGTCATACTCATCGACATGCAAGTCGTGAATCCTATTACAAGAACATGATCAATCTCATACATCACATATATCATTCATCACATCCTTTTGGCCATATCACATCACATAGCATACCCTGCAAAAACAAGTTAGACGTCCTCTAATTGTTGTTTGCATGTTTTACGTGGCTGCTATGGGTTCTAGCAAGAACATTTCTTACCTACGCAAAACCACAACGTGATATGCCAATTGCTATTTACCCTTTGTAAGGACCCTTTTCATCGAATCCGTTCCGACTAAAGTGGGAGAGACTGGCACCCGCTAGCCACCTTATGCACCAAGTGCATGTCAATCGGTGGAACCTGTCTCACGTAAGAGTACGTGTAAGGTCGGTCCGGGCCGCTTCATCCCACAATACCGTCGAAACAAGATTGGACTAGTAACGGTAAGCATATTGAACAACATCAACGCCCACAACTACTTTGTGTTCTACTCGTGCAAAGAATCTACGCAATAGACCTAGCTCATGATGCCACTGTTGGGTAACGTAGCAGAAATTCAAAATTTTTCCTACGTAACACCAAGATCTATCTATGGAGAGACCAGCAACGAGTAGAAAAGGAGGAGAGTTTGCATCTACATACCCTTGTAGATCGCTAAGCGGAAGCGTTCAGGTGAACGGGGTTGATGGAGTCGTACTCGTCGTGATTCAGATCACCGATGATCAAGTGCCGAACGGACGGCACCTCCGCGTTCAACACACGTACAGCCCGGTGACGTCTCCCACGCCTTGATCCAGCAAGGAGAGAGGGAGAGGTTGAGGAAGACTCCATCCAGCAGCAGCACAATGGCGTGGTGGTGATGGAGGAGCGTGGCAATCCTGCAGGGCTTCGCCAAGCACCTACGGGAGAGGAGGAGGTGTCACGGGAGGGAGGGAGGCGCCAAGGGCTCAGGTATGGATGCCCTCCCTCCCCTCCACTATATATAGGGGCAGGGGAGAGGGGGCAGGCGCAGCCTTGCCCCCTCCTCCAAGGAAGGGGTGCGTCTAAGGAGGGGGGAGGAGTCCATCCTCCCCAAGGCACCTCGGAGGTGCCTTCCCCCTTTAGGACTCTCCCCTTTTTCCTATATCTTGGCGCATGGGCCTCTAGGGGCTGGTGCCCTTGGCCCATGTAGGCCAAGGCGCACCCCCTACAGCCCATGTGGCCCCCCGGGGCAGGTGGCCCCACCCGGTGGGCCCCCGGGACCCTTCCGGTGGTCCCGGTACAATACCGATGACCCCGAAATTTGTCCCGATGGCCGAAACAGGACTTCCTATATATAAATCTTTACCTCCGGACCATTCCGGAACTCCTCGTGACGTCCGGGGTCTCATCCGGGACTCCTAACAACATTCGGTAACCACATACAAGCTTCCTTTATAACCCTAGCGTCATCGAACCTTAAGTGTGTAGACCCTACGGGTTCGGGAGACATGCAGACATGACCGAGACGTTCTTCGGTCAATAACCAACAGCGGGATCTGGATACTTGGCTCCCACATGTTCCACGATGATCTCATCGGATGAACCACGATGTCAAGGACTCAATCGATCCCGTATACAATTCCCTTTGTCTATCGGTATGTTACTTGCCCGAGATTCGATCGTCGGTATACCGATACCTTGTTCAATCTCGTTACCGGCAAGTCACTTTACTCGTTCCGTAACACATCACCCCGTGATCAACTCCTTGGTCACATTGCGCATATGATGATGTCCTACCGAGTGGGCCCAGAGATACCTCTCCGTTTACACGGAGTGACAAATCCCAGTCTCGATCCGCATAAAACAATAGATACTTTCGGAGATACCTGTAGTGCACCTTTATAGTCACCCAGTTACGTTGTGACGTTTGATACACCCAAAGCACTCCTACGGTATCCAGGAGTTACACGATCTCATGGTCAAAGGAAGAGATACTTGACATTGGCAAAGCTCTAGCAAATGAACTACACGATCTTTTGTGCTAGTCTTAGGATTGGGTCTTGTCCATCACATCATTCTCCTAATGATGTGATCCCGTTATCAACGACATCCAATGTCCATAGCCAGGAAACCATGACTATCTGTTGATCACAATGAGCTAGTCAACTAGAGGCTCACTAGGGACATATTGTGGTCTATGTATTCACACGTGTATTACGATTTCCGGATAATACAGTTATAGCATGAATAAAAGACAATTATCATGAACAAGGAAATATAATAATAATACTTTTATTATTGCCTCTAGGGCATATTTCCAACACTCATCTACTCCAAGAATGAAGAAGAACATGCCGAACATCTAAGGCTAGTGTTGAAGAAACTTCGAGAGCATCGCCTTTATGCCAAATTTTCTAAATGTGAATTCTGGTTGTCAGAAGTGACCTATCTGGGTCATGTAATATCTGGTAAAGGTATTGCTGTTAACCCTGAGCGAGTTCAAGACGTCCTTAATTGGACTCCACCTGAATCGGTCAAGCAAGTTCGGAGTTTTCTGGGCTTAGCGAGCTATTGTCGTCGCTTTGTCGAGAACTTCTCCAAGGTTGCTAAACCCCTAACCGAACTCCTCAAGAAAGATAAGAAGTTCGAGTGGACTCCACAATGTGAGCACAGCTTTCAGGAACTGAAAAGACGCCTGACTTCTGCTCCCGTACTGGTACCGCCAGACTTCTCCAAGGACTTTGTTATCTACTGCGACGCCTCGCGACAAGGACTAGATTGCATTCTCATGCAAGATCGACACGTAATTGCCTTCGCTTCACGGCAATTGCACCCACATGAGGAGAATTATCCTACTCATGATCTAGAGCTTGCAGCCGTAGTCTATGCACTTAAGACCTGGCGACATTACCTCCTCGCTAACCGTTGCGAAATATTCACTGATCACCAAAGTCTGAAGTACATTTTCACCCAACCGGATCTGAATCTCAGGCAAAGACGTTGGGTTGAATTGATCACAGACTTCGACTTAGGAATAACCTACACCCCAGGGAAAGCCAACGTCATGGCTGATGCGCTAAGTCGTAAATCTTATTGTAACAACCTGATGTTACAACAAAGTCAACCGCTTCTCCATAAGGAATTTCGGAAGCTTAACCTTCACATTGTTCCTCAAGGTTTTCTTTCCACCTTGGTGGCAAAACCTACCCTTACGGATCAGATTATCAAAGCACAGAAGGTAGATCCGGGAATCTCCCGCATCAAGAGAAACATTCAGAAAGGAATTGCGAATTGCTTCTCCATTAATGATCAAGGGGTCGTATACTTCGGGGATCGACTAGTGGTTCCCAAAGTGCGAAACTTGAGGCGATTAATCCTTAAGGAAGCTCATGAATCTCCTCTCACCATTCATCCTGGTAGTACTAAGATGTATCAGGACCTACGCCAGAGGTTCTGGTGGACTAGGATGAAGAGAGAAATTGCTCAGTATATTGCTAATTGCGACGTCTGTCGTCGTGTAAAAGCAGAGCATCAATGGCCTGCTGGCACCCTTCAACCCTTAGCTATTCCTGAATGGAAATGGGATAAAATTGGAATGGATTTCATTACCGGTTTTCCCAGGACCAAGAGAGGGAATAATGCTATCTTCGTCGTTGTCGATCGTCTTTCCAAAGTAGCCCATTTCTTACCTGTTCGTGAGAGTATAACCGCTAGTCAGCTGGCCAACTTATACATCTCCTGTATAGTGTCTCTCCATGGTGTTCCTTTGGAAATTAACTCGGATCGAGGAAGTCTTTTCACCTCTTGATTTTGGGAAAGCTTCCAAAATGCTATGGGGACCCGTCTCTCTTTTAGCACCGCTTTCCACCCTCAGTCGAGTGGTCAAGTGGAACGCGTCAACCAGATTCTAGAAGACATGCTTCGAGCCTCTGTTATCTCATTCGGAATGGACTGGGAGAAGTGCCTTCCATTTGCCGAATTCGCTTACAACAACAGCTATCAATCTAGCTTGGGTAAAGCCCCTTTTGAAGTTCTCTATGGATGACGGTGTCGAACACCCCTTAACTGGTCAGAGACCGGGGAAAGACAATTCTTTGGCCCGGACATGATTCAGGAAGCAGAAGAACAAGTTCGCATCGTTCGTGAAAAGTTGAAAACAGCCCAATCCCGTCAAAAGAGTCAATATGACCGAAAACATAAGGCTATGACTTTCGAGGTTGACGAGAAGGCTTATCTTCGGGTCACCCCTCTGAAGGGAACCCATCGTTTCGGTATCAAAGGCAAATTGGCTCCTCGATACATTGGACCTTTTCGCATTCTCGCCAAACGAGGAGAAGGTGCCTACCAGTTGGAACTACCTCCACACCTCTCCAGAGTCCACGATGTCTTCCACGTTTCTCAACTCAGGCGTTGCTTCTCGGATCCTATCCGTGGAGTGGACCACGAAACGCTTGATCTCCAAGATAATCTTACATATCGAGAGTACCCCATTCGCATCCTCGATCAGGCCGAACGTACCACCCGACGTCATAATATCAAGTTTCTCAAAGTTCAATGGTCACACCATTCTGAAGATGAAGCAACTTGGGAAAGGGAGGATCGTCTTCGACTCGAGTATCCCGCCTTCTTCCCGGAGGAACCCAAATCTCGGGACGAGATTCTTTTGAGTGGGGGTGAGTTGTCACATCCTAGTTAGCCATGCATTAGAGTGTTGCATCATGTTTACCTTTTCATCAGAAACCTGAAATGGGGATGACAGAACCCCCAGTCCCCTCTGAAACCAATTAGGGTTTACTAAAAACATTTTCAATGAACCTGAAATGCCCTTCTAAAATGCCCATCATTTTTGTCTTGGTTCAGAACCTCTGCCAAAAGTGGTGCACATTTTCCTAGGCCATCCTAGGGTTTTTGAATTAAATCATAAATATTTGAATTTGGGCATTTAAAATTATATAAAATATTTAAATGCTCAAATATCTCCAAACTAAAATGTTTCATGTTGGAAATAATCCAACTATGGACCAGGAGTAGTTTGGTGATTTTTGAAGTTGCCTAGGTATTTTATTTAATTCAACTAAGTTGCAGAAGTATTAAAAATTAGAAAACAAAAATAAATAAAAGGGAGAACCTTACCTGGGCTCCTCCCTGTCCGGCCCAGCCAGCTGGCCGGCCCAGCCAGCAGGTGGCCCAGCCCACCACTGCAGCCCTCCATCGTCTTCCTCCCCTCGCCCCGAAGCTGTTGCGTGCTCGCACGCGCACGGCCGCGCGGCCACCTCCTGCTTGCCGACGAGCTCCTGGCCGCGTGGACGACTTCTGCAGGCCGTCCCGATCCCCCTGACCCCCCTCACTCTCCCGTGCACCTCTTCCCTCTCTCCCTGCTTCGCCTCCCTCGCCCCCTCTTCCGAAGCAGAGCATAGCCGCCGACGCCGTTCACCGTAGCTGCAGCCACCGCCCTTCCCTCGCTCCCCCGACTAGCCCAGAGGCTCCGCCTCGACCCCCTCTTCCTTCCCATCGATCCACGGGCCTCCGGAAGCCCTGCATCGCCGCCCACGTCGCCGTTCCCCTCGGCCACCGGAGATCGTCGTCGTCGAATCGAGAGCTACCGGACGTCCCCGAGCCCGCTAACCATCCCTGCAGCTCCGCGGTGAGCCGCTGATCCGATTCCCCCTTGCCCCGTCGTCCCTAGCATCCTGTAGTTGCCGTCCCCTTGAGCTCCGAAGCTCGCCGCCGCCGTGCCTCGTCGCCGCCGTGGCTGGAGCCGTTGTAGTTCGAAGCCGAGCACACCATCGTGCTCCACACCTCACCAGGAGCACGTAGCACGCACCAACGCCTCCCCTAGCGCCCTGCATCGCCTAACCCGCCGTTGGCCGAACTCCGGCCGCCGCTCACGAGCTCGCCGTCGTCGGTACCGGCCACCTCAGGCACGGCCACCACCACCGTTCGACGCGCGGGAGCAAGGGCTCTCCAACGAGCCCAAGCACGGCCTCGCCCGTGCCCTGTAGCGCGTTTCCGCATCGCGCCGCCGTCTCGGGCCTCACCGGCGTCATGTCGCCGGTGGGTTTGACCTGTTTGACCTGGGGTTTGACCCCCCCAGGGTCACTGACGCGTGGGCCCCGTCGGCCAGGTGGTTAGATTAGCGCTAATCACCGCTTAATTAACCCCCCCTGACACTGACCAGTGGGCCCCAGCGCCACTAATTCCTAATTAGGATTAAATTAACCCTGTTAAACCCCCCCTGTCACTGACGTGTGGACCCCACACGTCAGGTTTGACCCCAGCCAGCCGCAGTTGACCACTGACGTCATGCTGACGTCATGCTGGCGCAATATTTATATTTCTGGATTTAATTTAAATCAGGAAATTCCAGAATATTATTTAAACTTCAAAAATTCATAACTTTTATTCTGTAACTCCAAATCAGACAAATTATATATGAAAAATGATCAGAAAAATCCAACCTATCCATCTGTACCATTTTCATGCATGACTAAACAAGTTAACTTGATGTTTAATGCAGAACAAGGAAAAGCACTTTAAGAGGCCATGTTTGAGTTTGAAATTTGAATCTTTGATTCAAATTTGTTCAAACCCTTCTGGTTTTAGTTCCATTAGCCCAACACACTCATATTGCCATGTTTCATGCATGCATCATATTGTTGCACATTGTTTGGTGATGGTTGTGTATCGGTGTCCTTTGCGACAAGTTCTGCCTCCAAGGAGTACCGTGATTACCCTAACGAAGAACTGTATCAGTGCATCGAACCATCAGGCAAGCAATCAACCATTTGATCATATCGATACAATCCCATGTTCTCGCTCCTGCTCTCTTTTACTGCATTAAGACAACGCGTTTCAAACTGCTGTGTGCTACGGTAGTTGAACCCATTTCCTCTGCATGACCTGTCATTGCCACAGTAACTAGATGAAACCCACTAGCATGTGTAGGAGTTGATTGAGCCATATGTATGTGTTGTTCCTGCCTTGCTATGCCTGCTATGCTTAGAGTCGTGTCAGGTCTGGTTCATCTGGGTGATGGGCTAGAGTGAAATGATTATGTCGGTAATGAGAGTGGTGTGGTGAACATGATTTGGTAAAGGTATCGATGAGAGGCCATGTAGGAGTACATGGTGGGTTGTTTCATTGAAGCCGACCTTAAGCACTGAGATCTGTATGTGTGATTTAAGATTCAGCTACTACCATGCATTGGGCCCGAAACCAATGGACCCTCTCGACTTCTTAGTCACCCTAGTTCTCTGTCCAGGAGTTGCAAGTAGTTTCTGGTGTTTGTAGTATACTGGAGGCCGTGGACAGCGCTGACCGTAGGGGTGGGCTGTGATGCGGTAGGTACGTGGCACGGTGTACCGAATACCCGTTAGGTATCTCGGGAACCCTGCTCACATCGTTTGGGGCTGTGAGCGATACCTCGGCCGGATCTCCTCATGGATGGAACCCGAATAGGCGATAAACCTGGACTAGGGACTTAGGTGATTAGGTAGGTCGTGGCCGACACCCACGTTGGGCTTCCGCTTGAAGGTTGCCGAGTACATGTCGTGTAAACGACGGTAAGTGGTGAGAGCGTGTATGAAGAAGTACACCCCTGCAGGGTTATCATAATCTATTCGAATAGCCGCGTCCGCGGTAAAGGACTACTTGGTTGCCTATACAGTTCATAGACAAGTAAATGGAAACTGCTAAAAGCCTCAAGATAAGTGTGAGTGCCGAGGATGGCTCTTCCGTAGGAAGACGGAGGCGGATCCTCGGTAGTGTATTGAAGTGGTGGGTAATGGACTCGTGTGCGCAAAACCATTTCAAGTTGAAGTATCGTAAGATAGCCTAGCCAAGAGTCAAAGCTGGCTTGCTGCAATAACTCCACCAACCCTTCTTGATAATATGCATGTATGTAGGATCTGATGTAAGTCTTGCTGAGTACCTTTGTACTCATGTTGCTATAATTTACATTTTACAGAAGACGCTGCAACCCCTTCTGATGGGTTCTATGTAGACGTTGACATCAACGAGTAGGCTAAAGGCCCAGGTGGTGACCCTGAGCTTGTGAAGGACCACATAGTATAGCTAGGCTTTCCAAGCCTCTTTTATTTTACTAGTTGTCTGTACTCAGACAAGTTACTTCCGCTGCTGGTTTGTATGACTGTATGACTTGTATGTTGGGTCATGGGACCCGTACCTTTGTGTATGCTATGTATGGCTCCCTGAGCCTTAAATAAAGTACTTGTGTCGTAGAGTCATGTTGTGATGCTTCGTTGTATTTGCACATATCGAGCATATTGTGTGTATGATTGAAATGCTTGGTATGTGTGGGATCTGACTACCTAGTTGTTTATCTTTAGTAGCCTCTCTTACCGGGAAATGTCTCCTAGTGCTACCGCTGAGCCATGGTAGCTTGCAACTGCTCTGGAACACTTAGGCTGGCCGGCATGTGTCCTTCTTCGTTCCTGTGTCTGTCCCTTCGGGGAAATGTCACGCATTGAGTACCGGAGTCCTGTTAGCCCGCTACAGCCCGGTTTACCGGAGTCCTGCTCGCCCAGTGCTACAGCTCGGACCCACTTGCTGATGACCGACACGTTCGAAGCTGGGTCATGGATGCCTGTCCCTGTAAGTCTGTGCCACTTTGGGTTTACGACTAGTCATGTCAGCCCGGGCTCCTTATCATATGGATGCTAGCGACACTATCATATACGTGAGCCAAAAGGCGCAAACGGTCCCGGGCAAAGGTAAGGCGACACCCGTGGGGATACCGTGCGTGAGGCCGCAAAGTGATATGAGGTGTTACCGGCTAGATCGATGTGACATCGAGTCGGGGTCCTGACAATCCGGACAGCCGGACTATATACTTTGGCCAGACTATTGGACCGTGAAGATACAAGACGCAATGTTGGGGAACGTAGCAATAATTCAAAATTTTCCTACGTGTCACCAAGATCAATCTAGGAGATACTAGCAACGAGAGAGAGAGAGAGAGGGAGTGCATCTTCATACCCTTGAAGATTGCTAAGAGGAAGCATTACAAGAACGCGGTTGATGGAGTCGTACTCGCAGCGATTCAAATCGCGGAAGATCCGATCTAGCGCCGAACAGACGGCGCCTCCGCGTTCAACACACGTACAGCTCGGGGACGTCTCCTCCTTCTTGATCCAGCAAGGGGAGAGGAGAAGTTGAGGGAGAGCAACATCCACAGACGACGTTCGAGGTTCAGCACACTGAGCGGTGCATTAAGGACATAAGCCTTCTATGCAGCAATGAGGACAATCCTCAGTTTACGGACCCAGTCCGCATAATTGCTACTATCAACTTTCAACTAAATTTTCTCCAGGAACATATCTAAAACAGTAGAATTTAAGCGCGTGCTACGATATAATTTGCAAGAACCTTTTGACTATGTTCAGGATAATTAAGTTCATCTGATGAACTCCCACTCAGATAGACATCCCTCTAGTCATTTAAGTGATACATGATCTGAGTCAACTAGGCCGTGTCCGATCATCAAGTGAGACGGACTAGTCATCATCGGTGAACATCTGCATGTTGATCATATCGACTATACGACTCATGTTCGACCTTTCGGTATCTTGCGTTCCGAGGCCATGTCTGTACATGCTAGGCTCGTCAAGTCAACCTAAGTGTTTCGCGTGTGTAAATCTGGCTTACACGTGGTGCCTCGAAACAACGAACTTTCGCAACGGTGCACAGTTAGGGGGAACACTTTCTTGAAATTATTATGAGGGATCATCTTATTTACTATCATCGTTCTAAGCAAATAAGATGCATAAACATGATAAACATCACATGCAATCAAATAGTGACATGATATGGCCAATATCATTTTGCTCCTTTTGATCTCCATCTTCGGGGCTCCATGATCATCATCGTCACCGGCATGACACCATGATCTCCATCATCATGTCTCCATGAAGTTGTCTCGCCAACTATTACTTCTACTACTATGGCTAATAGTTTAGCAATGAAGTAAAGTAATTACATGGCGTTATTCAGTGACACACAGGTCATACAATAAATAAAGACAACTCCTATGGCTCCTGCCGGTTGTCATACTCATCGACATGCAAGTCGTGATTCCTATTACAAGAATATGATCAATCTCAAAGATCACATATATTTCATTCATCACATCCTTCTTGGCCATATCACATCACACGGCATATGCTGCGAAAACAAGTTAGACGTCCTCTAATTGTTATTGCATGTTTTTACGTGGCTGCTACGGGTTTCTAGCAAGAATGTTTCTTACCTACGCCAAAACCACAACATGATATGCCCATTGCTATTTACCCTTCATAAGGACCCTTTTCATCGAATCCGAACCGACTAAAGTGGGAGAGACTGGCACCCGCTAGCCACCTTATGCAACAAGTGCATGTCACTCGGTGGAACCTGTCTCACGTAAGTGTACGTGTAAGGTCGGTCCGGGCCGCTTCATCCCACAATACCGTCAAAACAAGATAGGACTAGTAACGGTAAGCATATTGAACAAAATCAACGCCCACAACAACTTCTGTTCTACTCGTGCATAGAATCTACGAATAAACCTAGCTCATGATGCCACTATTGGGGAATGTAGCAATATTCAAAATTTTCCTACGTGTCACCAAGATAAATCTAGGAGATACTAGCAACGAGAGAGAGAGAGAGAGAGAGAGGGAGTGCATCTTCATACCCTTGAAGATTGCTAAGCGGAAGTGTTACAAGAACGCGGTTGATGGAGTCGTACTCGCGGCGATTCAAATCGCGGAAGATCCGATCTAGCGCCGAACGAACGGCACCTCCGCGTTCAACACACATACAGCCCGGGGACGTCTCCTCCTTCTTGATCCAGCAAGGTGTAACACCCCGGATGTAACCTTCCATCTTTGTAACTCCAACTCTTGCCATTTTCGGCTATGAGCTATTGTATTCCCTCCGTGGTTGGGTTTTGTTTTTCGTTTTGCATTTTGTTCATGTCATGCATCTCATATCATGTCCTCATGTGCATCTCATTTGCATACGTGTTCGTCTCATGCATCCGAGCATTTTCCCCGTTGTCCATTTTGCATTCTGACACTCCCACATGCACCGGCACACCCCTCTTGTCTCTTTTCGTGTGCAGGTGTTGAACGTTCTCGGAATGGACCGAGCCTTGCCAAGTGGCCCTGGTATAGCACCGGTAGACCACCTGCCAAGTTTCGGGTCATTTGGATCTCGTTTGGTACTCCAACGGTTAACCGCACTCTCACAAAGGCCTCTTTTAAGTTGTAGCCCAACACCCCTCCAAAACAGCCCAATAACCCGTCTAAGTCACTTCCATGCTCTCCGTCGTCGAATCACGATCGTGTGGCCTAAAACTGCACCTCATTTGGAGCCTCCTAGCTCCCTCTACCTATAAATATAGATCCCTTCCCCGAATTCCGGATGAACCCCTAGTCTCCCCGCTCCCCTCGCGCCACCGGACGAAATCCGGACGGCCGGACACGTCCGCCCGCGCCACCGAACGAATCAGGCCGCACCACATGGCGGGCCGCGCCCCACATCGCCGCCGGCCGCGCCAGGCCCGCGAGGCCCGTCCCCGGCCCCCGCGGCCCGCGCCTCCGCCTCCCTCGCCCGCGAGCCCGCCGCCTCGGCCTCCTCCGCCAGTCGCCTCCGCCCCCGCCGGCCGCCTCCGCCGCCGTCGCGGCCGCGCCACCGGTGTCGCCCGGCCCGCCTCCGACGCGCGCCTCCCGCGCTCGGGCGGGATCTCGCCGCCGGCATCCTCCTCCGCCGTCCCGTCCTACTCCGGCCGCCGCCCCGGCCTCTCCTCCCTCGCCGGAGCTCCTACGAACCCACTCCGGCGAAACCCTCGATCTGGATCTCAGATCCAAAATCGCTACGGTTGACTTTCTTCTCCCCCGTTTTCACCAAGTCTTTTTCTGTCAGATTAATTGTTGCATCTTCATCACATCACATCTTCGCATCCGTAGCTCCGTTTCGTGCGTGTAATATGTCAAATTGTTCGTCTCGAAGAGTAAATCATTTCATTCCATTGCATCATTTACATTTGAGCTCATCATGATGCCCGAAATGCTGTTGGAAGAGGGCTATGTGATGTTAGTTTCTATTTTTTAACAGAACTTGCACTGTTGTCATTTTTGCCATGATTAATGTGTGCACCTTATGAACTTGAGCCCTACATATGTTTTGATCTATGCCATGCCTGCTTTACAGGGATGTATGCCATGTATTTTTGTGATCAATGTGGTGACTAGCACAAGCATGCAAACTAGGCTTCGTGATATTGCTGATTTTAGTCCTTGTTCTGCTGTTATTGTGATGCCATGTAAACATGTTGCTACAGAGAGATCAACGCATATTTAGAGATACTTCAGTAAGGGTGTTTTGAACATATGGTTATGCTCTATCCATTCATGCCCTTGTTTGAAATTATGGAGTAGTCTAGCATGTCATTTTCGTGCTCTACTTTTGCTACAAAATATTTCCTGGCAGATTGTTTGCATGATATTCAATTTTTACGAGGTTGTTGTAGTTGATCCGTCTATGCTATGATGTCATTCTTGCCATGTATAGCTTCTATGCCATGTCTTCTTGATGGATGTATGCTTAGTTTATCATGAAGTGCTCTGTAGTGAGTGCACCGAGCTCACGAAGGTGCCTTCGTAATTCTGTCAATGCCATGCTTTGTTTGTTGAATCTGTTAACGAAACTTGCTATGTTTACATGCATGCCATCATTTCTTATGGTCCTTTTTGGCTTATGGTTAGTAAGGGACTTTTGATCTATGCTTTGAGTAGAATCATGCCATGCCTTGTTTTGCTATTATAAGTTCCTGTTGCATGTTGATAACTTGCTCTGAACATTGCTTCCTGATGCTGTTTATGCCATGTCCAGCCTGATATATTTTGCACTTTCACCATGCTTGTTTGAACCTGTTGTGATGTGATTTAGCCGTACCTCAGTGTTCCTCTTTTGTTAAGAATCTCTTGTAGATCACTGCCATAGGTTTTGTTTTTATGTTGGGCTGTTGTAGCCTAGTTTCTTGTTGCATGCTAAGTAGCATCGTGCTGTTAATCGCAGATTTGTGCCATTATTGTTTTGCTTGCCATTTGCAAACCGTGCATCCGTTTCCGGTGATCTTCATATGGATTTCAACCGAAATCATCTCATCTTTCCAGCGGCATACTTGGTTTGCCAAGTTGATGCCTTGTTCATCCTTTTCCTCCCGGAGCATTCATATGCATTGCATATCACATCTCGCATATCATGGCATGTATTGCATCATGTTGCTTGTGCATTGCACCGTGATTTATTGTGGTTCCTTTGCTTGTGTTCTTGCTTTGGGTAGAGCCGGGAGACGAGTACGTGAACGAGGAACCTGTTGAGTACGCTAACGAGGATCAGGCCTTCGACAACTCTGAGAACTTTGCAGGCAAGATGACCATACCTTCGATATCACTTCTATCTTTGCTTTGCTAGTTGCTCGCTCTTTCGCTATGTTAGCCCTACCTGCCATTGTTTATCATGCCTTCCTATTGCCATGTCAAGCCTCTAACCATCCTGTCCTAGCAAACCATTGATTGGCCATGTCACCGCTTTTGCTCAGCCCCTCTTATAGCGTTGCTAGTTGTAGGTGAAGATGAAGTTTGTTCCTGGTCGGAACATGGATATTTTGGGATATCACAATATCTCCTGTTTAATTAATGCACCTTATATATTTGGTAAAGGGTGGAAGGCTCGGCCTTATGCCTGGTGACTTGTTCCACTCTTGCCGCCCTAGTTTCCGTCATACCGGTGTTATGTTCCTTGATTTTCCGTTCCTTACGCGGTTGGGTGATTTATGGGACCCCCTTGACAGTTCGCTTTGAATAAAACTCCTCCAGCAAGGCCCAAACTTGGTTTTACCATTTGCCACCTAAGCCTTTTTCCCTTGGGTTTTCGCGAGCCCGAGGGTCATCTTTATTTAACCCCCCCCCCCTGGGCCAATGCTCCTTTGAGAGTTGGTCCGAACTGAGCTGCATGCGGGGCCACCTCGGGGCAACTTGAGGGTTGGTTTTACTCATTGCTAGTCTCATCCGGATGTGCCCTGAGAACAAGATATGTGCAGCTCCTATTGGGATTTGTCGGCACAATCGGGCGGTCTTGCTGGTCTTGTTTTACCATTGTCGAAATGTCTTGCGAACCGGGATTCCGAGACTGATCGGGTCTTCCCGGGAGAAGGTTTATCCTTCGTTGACCGTGAGAGCTTATGATGGGCTAAGTTGGGACACCCCTGCAGGGTATATAATCTTTCGAAAGCCGTGCCCGCGGTTATGAGGCAGATGGGAATTTGTTAATGTCCGGTTGTAGATAACTTGACACTTGACTTCATTAAAATGCATCAACCGTGTGTGTAGCCGTGATGGTCTCTTCTCGGCGGAGTCCGGGAAGTGAACACGGTTTGAGTTATGCTTGACGTAAGTAGTTTCAGGATCACTTCTTGATCGCTTCTAGCTTCTCGAACGATGCGTTGCTTCTCTTCTCGCTCTCACTTGCATATGTTAGCCACCATATATGCTTAGTGTTTGCCGCAGCTCCACCATATTAACCCCTTTCCTACCTATGAGCTTAAATAGTCTTGATCTCACAGGTGTGAGATTGCTGAGTCCCCGTGGCTCACAGATTCTACCAAAATAGATTCAGCTGCCGAGGATACCGGCGCAGATGGCGCAACCAAGCTCAAGTGGGAATTTGATGAGGCCCTTGGTCGTTACTATGTATTGTTTCTAGATGATCACTAAAGGTGCCCAGTCGGGATGATCGGGGATCTGTGTAGCATTTGGGGTAGTCTTCTTTTATTTTGGTTCCGTAGTCGGACCTTGAGTGTAATTTGGATGATGGATGTTTATTTATGTATTGTGTGAAGTGGCGACTGTAAGCCAACTATGTATCTCTTTCCCTTATGTATTACATGGGTTGTGCGAAGATTACCTCACTTGCGACATTGCTTTCAATGCGGTTATGCCTCTAAGTCGTGCTTCGACACGTGGGAGATATAGCCGCATTGAGGGCGTTACAAGTTGGTAATCAGAGCCATCCCCGACTTAGGAGCCCCCTGCTTGATTGTTTGCTGGCGTTGTTGAGTCTAGAACAAAAATGTTTTGAGTCTTAGGATTATATATATATCGGAGAGTAGCATTATTTTTACTCCTCAGTCCCTTCATCGCTCTGGTGAGGTCTCCTGACGTAGATGTTTTGACTTTCCTCTCCTCTAATTTCACTAAAAAAAATTTAGGATCACGCGGGTATCTTGGAATCGTTCCGATGGTTTTGTGACGAGAACATTGTTCTTGGTGCCTCCTGACATTTAGGGGTTGTGGCAGTGTCCCGGGGAGTTGAGCTCCGAGGTGTTGTCGTCACAATTTTATTGTTGCAATTCTAGAATACCTGAGTTTTGCCGACATTGAAAATCTCTTTTGTACAGTTGTTGGTGAGATAACCCCGATAACCCAGTACTGGGGCGAGCTCGGGAGTATTGCCATGACTCGTATAATGGATGCTTTTTGAAGGTTGAGGTACATGATTTCCGAAGGTTTCTTCGTTATGTGTTGAAGGATGGATACAGCTAGATGTATGGATTGTTAGTTTGGGTGAGATATATTGCTTCCCCTGTATCCCCAACACCTGATTGCATAACCGGAAAGTTTCGGGAGTTTATAGGTGGGATTCAAGTACCTCTAGCATTTCTTCCCGCAGATATTTGGTTTGTGATTGGGTAATCCTTACCACTTATTTGTTCCATCCGTACCTTGCCTTTTAATTTTCTTTCATCAATCTCTTATCAAGTGGCTTCTCACCTTAATGGACGTGATGTTTACTTTGGAATTCATTCGTTCACCCTTGTTTGAATGTTTATTGTGAAGACTATATGTTGCAATTTCTATCCGTTGATTCAACTTGTCTATCTGTCTATCAAGATGCTAACGGATGTCACCCTCTTCAGGATGGATCCGCCAACGCGTCAGAATCCGGAATGCAATGATGGGAGTCAGGTGAACCCTCCACCTCCACCTCGCCTCCGGAGCCATGGCAAGCTTTGATGGCAGCCTCAAACGCCCATGCCCAGATGATGATTCAGCTCATGCAAGAGCGCAACCAAGGCCAAGGCAACCAAGGGAATCAAGGTCAAGGGCAGTTCAATCATCAGCCTTCGTTTCCTACCCTCAACCAATTCCTTGCAAATCAACCGAAGTCTTTCAGCTACTGTGCCGAGGCCACAGACGCCAATGATTGGCTCGTGGATATCAACAAGCATTTCGAATGCAGCAATGTCAGGCCTGAGGACTACGTTAAGTTCGCTTCTTTTCAGCTCAAGGATCAGGCAGCTGATTGGTTCCAGCAATACAAGGATTCCATAGGAGGTCGAGTGATTACTTGGACTGATTTCTGTCGGGACTTTAAAGCTCACCACATTCCTACCAGTGTTGTTGAGAGCAAGCGTGAGGAGTTCCGCAATCTCAAGCAAGGCAACATGTCAGTGTCCGAATACAACAAGCAGTTTCAGAAACTTGCTCGCTTTGCTAAACAAGACGTTCCTGATGAAAAGAGTATGATTTATCAATTCAGAGGTGGCCTTAGAGAGGATCTGCAGTTAGCTCTTGTTCTTGTTGAGCCTACTCAGTTTGATCAATTCTACAATATGGCACTCAAGTAAGAAGGTGCTCAGCTCAAGTGTGAGGCATCTAAGAAGAGAATCAGGGATGCAGTTCAGTCTTCTTCTTCCTCTCAAGTGGCAGCTAAGCAGCAAAAGTTCTACCTTCCTCCTCCTTCGTTTCGTCAGCCTTACAAACAGAAGAACTCAGGTGCTCGTGGATCTTCCCACCCACCCAACCCAGGCTATCAGAACAAGTCTCAGCCTCAAGCTCAAAGGTCAAATGCTCCTTATCACCATCCGCTCTCAGAAGTGACTTGCAACAAGTGCCAGCAGAAAGGTCACTATGCGAACAAGTGTTTCAACCAAAGGCGCCTTCCTCCTCCTCTTCCTGTGAGATCTTCAAGCAATGCAGTGGTCAAGCATAATCCCAAGTCTGCTAAGGTGAACATGATGAATGCAGCACAAGCAGAGGATTCTTCTGATTTGATAATGGGTAATCTTCCTATTAATGATATTCCTGCAAAAGTCTTATTCGATATCGGTGCATCGCATTCTTTCATGTCATATCCTTTTGCATCGAAGCACAATTTTGACACAGAGGAATTATCTAAAGCTATGCAAGTTATTTCTCCAGCTAAACGTTTGAGCTCTAGCATGATGGTTCCGAATGTCGGTATCAAGATGGGCGACTATAGATTTCTATCTTCTCCAATTGTTCTTGGCGACTATGATATTGATCTAATTCTTGGGATGGACTGGCTTTCTAAGCACAAGGCTCAGCTTGATTGTGCTGCCAGGGAAACTCAATTGACACACCCTTCTGAGGATGTTATCATCTATGCCGCTCGTGATGAAACCATTCAGTTGTTCTCTCGCAATGAGAAGGGCGAGTTGGATGCTATTTCTCAAATTCCAGTCATTTGTGAGTACCAAGATGTCTTTCCGGAAGAGCTTCCGGGTATGCCTCCTCATCGGCCAGTCGAGTTCGTTATTGATCTTGAGCCCGGCACTGAACCTGTTTGCAAGCGTCCTTACAAGCTTGGACCCAAGGAGCTGAAGGAATTGAAGAAGCAGCTCGATGAACAAGAGCGTCTGGGTTTGATCAGACCGAGTTCATCTCCGTGGGGTTGTGGAGTTTTTTTTGTCCAGAAGAAGGATGGCATGGACTGACTTTGCATCGATTACCGTCCATTGAACAAGAAGACAATCAAGAACAAGTATCCACTTGGCATACTTGGTTTGCCAAGTTGATGCCTTGTTCATCCTTTTCCTCCCGGAGCACGCATATGCATTTCATATCACATCTCGCATATCATGGCATGTATTGCATCATGTTGCTTGTGCATTGCATCGTGATTTATTGTGGTTCCTTTGCTTGTGTTTTTGCTTTGGGTAGAGCCGGGAGACGAGTACGTGAACGAGGAACCTATTGAGTACGCTAAGGAGGATCAGGCCTTCGACAACTCTGAGAACTTTGCAGGCAAGCTGACCATACCTTCGATATCACTTCTATCTTTGCTTTGCTAGTTGCTCGCTCTTTCGCTATGTTAGCCCTACCTGCCGTTGTTTATCATGCCTTCCTATTGCCATGTCAAACCTCTAACCATCTTGTCCTAGCAAACCGTTGATTGGCCATGTCACCGCTTTTGCTCAGCCCCTCTTATAGCGTTGCTAGTTGCAGGTGAAGATGATGTTTGTTCCTGGTCGGAACATGGATATGTTGGGATATCACAATATCTCCTGTTTAATTAATGCACCTTATATATTTGGTAAAGGGTGGAAGGCTCGGCCTTATGCCTGGTGACTTGTTCCACTCTTGCCGCCTAGTTTCTGTCATACCGGTGTTATGTTCCTTGATTTTGCGTTCCTTACGCGGTTGGGTGATTTATGGGACCCCCTTGACAGTTCGCTTTGTATAAAACTCCTCCTGCAAGGCCCAAACTTGGTTTTACCATTTTCCACCTAAGCCTTTTTCCATTGGGTTTTCGCGAGCCCGAGGGTCATCTTTATTTAACCTCCCCCCCCCCCCCGGGCCAGTGCTCCTTCGAGTGTTGGTCCGAACTGAGCTGCCTGCGGGGCCACCTCGGGGCAACTTGAGGGTTGGTTTTACTCATAGCTAGTCTCATACAGATGTGCCCTAAGAACGAGATATGTGCAGCTCCTATCGGGATTTGTCGGCACAATCGGGCGGTCTTGCTGGTCTTGTTTTACCATTGTCGAAATGTCTTCGAACCGGGATTCCGAGACTGATCGGGTCTTCCCGGGAGAAGGTTAATCCTTTGTTGACCGTGAGAGCTTATGATGGGCTAAGTTGGGACACCCCTGCAGGGTATATAATCTTTCGAAAGCCGTGCCCGCGGTTATGAGGCAGATGGGAATTTGTTAATGTCCGGTTGTAGATAACTTGACACTTGACTTCATTAAAATGCATCAACCGTGTGTGTAGTCGTGATGGTCTCTTCTCGGCGGAGTCCGGGAAGTGAACACGGTTTGAGTTATGCTTGACGTAAGTAGTTTCAGGATCACTTCTTGATTGCTTCTAGCTTCTCGAACGATGCGTTGCTTCTCTTCTCGCTCTCACTTGCGTATGTTAGCCACCATATATGCTTAGTGTTTGCCGCAGCTCCACCATATTAACCCCTTTCCTACCTATGAGCTTAAATAGTCTTGCTCTCGCGGGTGTGAGATTGCTGAGTCCCCATGGCTCACAGATTCTACCAAAACAGATGCAGGTGCCGAGGATACCAGCGCAGATGGCACAACGGAGCTCAAGTGGGAATTTGATGAGGCCCTTGGTCGTTACTATGTATCGTTTCCAGATGATCAGTAGAGGTGCCCAGTCGGGACGATCGGGGATCTGTGTAGCATTTGGGGTAGTCTTCTTTTATTTTGGTTCCATAGTCGGACCTTGAGTGTAATTTGGATGATGGATGTTTATTTATATATTGTGTGAAGTGGCGACTGTAAGCCAACTATGTATCTCTTTCCCTTATGTATTACATGGGTTGTGCGAAGATTACCTCACTTGCGACATTGCTTTCAATGCGGTTATGCCTCTAAGTCGTGCTTCGACACGTGGGAGATATAGCCGCATCGAGGGCGTTACACAAGGGGAGAGGAGAAGTTGAGGGAGAGCTCCGGCAGCACGATGGCATGGTGGTGGAGCTTGTGGTATTTCTGCAGGGCTTCGCCAAGCTCTACGGAGGTGGAGGAGGTGTTGGAGAGGGAGAGGGCTGTGCCAGGGAAGGGGTGCCTCTCCCATGCGCCTCCCCACTATTTATAGGGGTGGAGGGGGATGGTTTCTTGCCCTCCAAGTCCATTGGGGCGTTGGCAAAGGTGGGGGAACGAAATCCCATCATTTCCCTTCCCCACCGATTGATATCCTCCCTTTTTAGGGATCTTGATCTTATCCCTTCGGGATATGATCTTATTCCTTCTAAGAGGGGATCTTGGTGCGCCTTAACCAGGGGTGTGGGGCCTTGCCCCCACTCCCATGTTCATGTGGGTCCCCCATGCAGGTGGGCCCCACTCTGGAACCTTCTAGAACCTTCCTGGTACAATACCGAAAAATCTCGAACTTTTTCCGGTGGCCAAAATAGGACTTCCCATATATAAATCTTTACCTCCGGACCATTCCGGAACTCCTCGTGACGTCCGGGATCTCATCCGGGACTCCGGAAAACATTCAGTAACCACATACTATTTCCCATAACAACTCTAGCATCACCGAACCTTAAGTGTGTAGACCTTACGGGTTCGGGAACCATGCAGACATGACCGAGACATCTCTCCAGCCAATAACCGACAGCGGGATCTGGATACCCATGTTGGCTCCCACATGTTCCACGATGATCTCATCGGATGAACCACAATGTCGAGGATTCAAGCAATCCCGTATACAATTCCCTTTGTCAATCGGTATGTTACTTGCCCGAGATTCGATCATCGATATCCCAATACCTCGTTCAATCTCGTTACCGGCAAGTCACTTTACTCGTTCCGTAATGCATGATCCCGTGACTAACTACTTAGTCACTTTGAGCTCATTATGATGATGCATTACCGAGTGGGCCTGGAGATACCTCTCCGTCATACGGAGTGACAAATCGCAGTCTCGATTTGTGCCAACCCAACAGACACTTTCGGAGATGCCTGTAGTGTACCTTTATAGCCACCCAGTTACGTTGTGACGTTTGGTACACCCAAAGCATTCCTACGGTATCCGGGAGTTGCACAATCTCATGGTCTAAGGAAATGATACTTGACATTAGAAAAGCTTTATCAAACAAACTACATGATCTTGTGCAACGCTTAGGATTGGGTCTTGTCCATCACATAATTCTCCTAATGATGTGATCCCGCTATCAATGACATCTAATGTCCATGGTCAGGAAACCATGACCATCTATTGATCAACGAGCTAGTTAACTAGAGGCTCACTAGGGACATGTTGTGGTCTATGTATTCACACATGTATTACGGTTTCGAGTTAATACAATTATAGCATGAACAATAGACAATTATCATGAACAAGGAAATACAATAACAACCATTTTTTATTGCCTCTAGGGCATATTTCCAACACTCAAGACTTCGTCCCGTGTCCGGATGTGACTCTCCTTTGCATGTAAGACAAGCTTGGCGATCCGGATATTAGATTTCCTTCTTTGTAACCGACTCTGTGTAAACCCTAGCCCCCTCCAGTGTCTATATAAACCGGAGGGTTTGGTCCATATAGGAATAATCATAATCATCATAGGCTAGCTTCTAGGGTTTAGCCTCTATGATCTCATGGTAGATCAACTCTTGTAATACTCATATCATCAAGATCAATCAAGCAGGAAGTAGGATTTTACCTCCATCGAGAGGCCCCGAACCTGGGTAAAACATCGTGTCCCATGCCTCCTGTTACCATTAGCCTTAGACGCACAGATTGGGACCCCCTACCCGAGATCCGCCAGTTTTGATACTGACACCTCCCTTTTCCCCATTCATACTCCGTGGGCGCCAAAACACCCTCTCCACCTCAGCCTCCTACGTCCGCCACCGTCCGCCACCCCATCCATCGCAGTCCTCCTCGACCATGCCGGAGCTGATACCCCGACGCCGCCGTCCATTACAAGAGATCGACCTCTCTCATCCACGGCTTCGGACCGGGATCCTTGCATCCCGTCCTCTCGCTTCATCCCCGCCGTCATCCACCTTGCCGGCGCCGCTCCTATGACCGTCTCATCCACCGCACCCCGCTACCACCGTCTACCCTCCTAGATCTGCTTCCACGCCGCCGACAGCCTCGCTACAGCAGCATCATCAAATTCTCAGCAGATGCACACACGGCGCCGCACCAGAGGCGGTACTCTTTCGTATCTTCTCAACTTATTTATCGCAGCAAGAAAATAGATCGCCACTACTTTACTCTGGTTTCTTGTCTTGGTTGCGAAGTTGCCTTTGTCTGGTTTGCACCTTCAGATCCGCCATGGCACGCTCAACACTATACTCCCAATGCTTATGGTTTTCCCCTTTTATATTCCACACTAGTTAAATCACAGTAGACTAATTTTCAAAATTGGGTCAGTCGATTTTTCAGAGCTCGCCGGAGTTCGCCAATGCGAACGAAGGGGCTCGAGTGGTTGTGGGGCCTCACCGAATGAAGAAAACTCGATGCGGGTGGGGGTGGGGGCGGGGGGGGGGTGGGGGTGGCAGAGGAACACAGGCAGTGGGGGCTGGTGGTCCGGCCGGCGTCCCGTGCGGTGTTCTGTATGGGAAGAATCGGAGACGAGGAAGAAGAAGGGTAAGGAAACATAAGATCTTCATCCAACCCCCTTAAATGGTCGAGAGACAGCTGGGAGTTGCATTCTTAATGTGCTCTGGTTCATCATGTGTGGGCACTTGTGCAACCAACATTTTATTATCCAAAATATGCTTGCTCTTCTTTACCATGTTCCTCTTCCATTCTTCCTTAATATGTACTCTCTCTGTTCCTAAATACAAGTCTTTGTATAGATTCCACCATGGACTACATATGGAGCAAAATGAGTGAATCTACACTCTAAAATGTATCTGGATACATATGTATGTGATCCATAGTGGAAATCTCTACCAAGACTTATATTTTGGAACGGAGGGAGTATGATAGTAGTACAGTATGTTCCTTGTACTGAAGATGAGCAGGGACATTTGGATTGTAGAGGTTTATACGGTCGGTTGTGATGGAGACTTTGAGCCTCTTTGATTCGTAGTATTTTCTAAGCATAGGAATAGGATTTGTAGTGGCCTGCCCACTTGAATCCTATAAGAATAGCAAGGAAATGCTGGGAGTTGTGTCGCCTTTGAGAGTTACACTGATATTAACAATACCGCACCTTCACTTGAAGAGAGCTGGTATCTGAAGCCTTTCTAGCCGTACCGGCAATACTAGCACATATATTCCAGCAAGTTCCACTTTGCTGATTTTACTCTGATGCTTAAGGTTTTCCAGTTATATCTACGCTATGATCTGTGTAGCTACTTTGTGTCGCACTAGCAATAGTCCACTCTTGAAGCTAAACACTGCAATGACTTACAAAATTGGCACCAAGGCATTGAGTGCCATTCTAGATGCAATGAAACTCATACGCTCCCCACCTGTTGACTCTTGCACTACTAGAAAAAGGCCTACTAATGGCGCACCAGTTTTGCCTACTAATGGCGCACTATTGGGGCGCCATTAGTAGCACGCCACTATTATTTTTCACTAATGTCGCACCAAGCAGTGCGCCATTAGTATGTAACACCATGCACCATTAGTGTGCCTCCCGGGGGCCATATGTAAGCATGTGCTTTGTCATACTAATGGCGCATTCTGTGTTGATGCGCCATTAGTATCCTTTGGCATACTAATGGCGCACCTGGTGGTGATGCGCCATTAGTATGAATATTTGGATTTTTTTTACTTTTCTGATTTTTGCACAGGTTACAAAATATATTATTGGACAGAATATAGACAGCAGCACACAGCAACATCAGATTCATCGAATACAATAGAAGATTAGTCTCCGAATACAATTCATCATATTAGTCTCCGAATTCAAAAGACCGAACAAAGATAAAACATTACAAGTCTCAAGACCGCGAGTATCGAGTTTGTCTTCACATTACAAGTCGATATCGATCATCTAAACTACCATCGCATAGAAGAGAGCTGTGGTCATCACGATGAGCATCATCGCGATCAAACTGGTCTTCATTCGGTTCCTCCAACGCTCCCTCCTCTCTCCCGCTAGATAGCGGGCGTATCTAGATTCGGCCTCCGCCCTAGTGGTGTACCCTTTGTAACTGTTACCGCTGAAACGGTGAACCTATCTCCAACACTCCTCCCAGTCGTCGTAGACTCCGAGAACCTTACCCTTGTACACGACATACGACAACATCTCTATGCACAAGCCAAACAACAGACAATACATAAGCAATATGTAAGTATGCAACAAAAGGATCGGAAGAGAAAAGCAAGACATTAATAGCACGATTCATGGTCCTACTAATAAATAGCATCGATTACATCTAAGTTGAACGACTGTCCAAACCAAAGAGACATACGAATTCATTAAAGTTTAATTACAACATGAGCCAATCAATGTTTCAGAACTACACATCACTACTTTCGACTCGACTCATCGGACAGGAGCGTGGATGAAGCCGCTGTCTGTCGTGATGGTCATGAAATCGCGGTCGTTGTCACCCTGCATTTGTAGCGTTCCATCTATCTCATTGTTGGACGGTTGATATCTGAGGAAGAACTGCCCCGAGGTATGAAGGACATCTTGATGGATGATGTCCGCAAACTCCGACTGGATGCGAAAGAATTCTTGTCTGAGGTCCGCGTCCTGGATTGCCGACAAGTTCGCGGCCCAATCTTTGAGATTATCTGGTAGCAGAAGGTGATGATGGTCCCTTACGATCGCCCGCATGTGATGGAGGGCGTAGTAGGCATCCTTGTGACCGCCAGGCGGCTGCTTGACGCAGCAGAACTTCGTATTGTGTGAGAACATGTGCTTGCCGTACTTACGAACTGCCCTGGTGAAGGTGCCTCCAGATTTGGCGTAGCCGGGGAGAACATCATCAAGAACTTTCTTGACATTTGTGTAGTCTATCTTGGAGTTACGGTTCGGGTCGAAATACGTGGCCATGGAATATTTCGGGCTTAAGAGGATGAGTGTGCAATGTGTGTCACTGCACAAAACACAGAATGTTAGAA
The DNA here is from genome assembly GCF_018294505.1 of Triticum aestivum. NCBI lineage: Eukaryota > Viridiplantae > Streptophyta > Magnoliopsida > Poales > Poaceae > Triticum > Triticum aestivum. Next base: position 134,208,486 of record NC_057795.1, on the reverse strand, counting down.
AAAAAAGAACGATCGAAATCTAAGAAATCATATGTTACGGGGCGGTTAAGGGATGACTTACTCGGGAAAGTAAGCCACAAGGAAGTTATCCTTATCTAGGTTTGCCAGAATGATGCCTTCGAGGTGTGAACTCGCAACTTGGCGGTCCCCAGCGCTGCTCAAGTGCTTGGCACGCATGTAGAAGGGGTCAACTATCACGATGTTCGGGGTCTTGTCTCTAATGATCCGCATCTCCATACTCAGCGAAAACAGCCGAACGAAGGTGTAGTGCAACGGATGAAGGTTAAACATAGCAAAGATGTCATCAAACCGCAGGATGATCGTACCCCCGATGTCGTCATCCACAAAGCCCTTGCCCTCTAGCACCTTGGCCACGGAAACCAGGTATGCCACATCCTTCTCTCTGAGATGCCGCTTCTCCAAAGAAAGAACACTGTCGTGCAGACTCCGTATAGCACCGGTTGCAGCATTCAGCATATTTGGCGGTAGCATCGCCCTACCCGCCACATGCACCCTCCTCGAGATATCCTTAGGTGAAGGTGGCCCATCCTGAGCACGGATCGAACTCGGTGCCGGCTGGCTCGCACCGGCGCCCTTGTTAGTCTTTCGTTTCCGTCCCTTCTTCTTGATCTCCTGTAATGGGACCGAGTTTTGCTCTCAGACCGCCTTCTTGAGCGTGTTGGGGCTGATAATATTTCGCACCTCAGCTATCTGAGGCTCGGTGAAGGCGGGAGCTGGAGGCGTCTCCTGAGAACTGAATGCCAGACGACGCATGTTGCAATTGGATTTCTCTGCCGTACCAGCTAGATTGCGGTCGTCTTGGTTGGGTTCTTGAGAAAGAGGCCCGCAGAACTCGTCAACATACCCATGTTCATCAAAGTACTTATCGACTTTGGTAAATGTACCGTCGTCGTTGTCGTCGTTGTCCGGATCCTGTGCCATAGGGTTGTCCGGATCCTGTGCCATAGGGATGTCCGGCAGGTCCGGTAGCGTTGCGGCATTCTTGCCATGGCGCGCTGGCACGACTGGCGGTCTTGTCTGTGGGGTGGTGTCCCCCGCCCCCAAACGAATCAGGCTCTTCGGCCAAAGCAGGGGCCAGTTTACGCAGGCGCTGAGTGTCATCTCATATTCTTCGTCGGCCCTAGCGGGTCGAATCGGAGGTAACAGCTTGTCACAGCCTGGTAGCACCCGAACCACTTCAACCCTATACACTGTGGGTGGCATCGGATTACCGTGGAACATGGGGTTGCCAGTTGAACGATTCTGCCCTTGGCGACATCGACCAACTCGGCGCCCACGAAGTGCAGAAGAGTGCAAGGAACGTCGGAGGTGCCCTGCGAAAACATGTATAGGGCGTTAGGGATGCCCAGTCAAAGGCAAGGAGATGAAGTCATCGGCCGAGAGGCTTAGTTACCGTGATGCCGTCGAGCTTGGCTAATGTCGAGGCACCGCCAACGGCGGGCGTGCAACTGACGGAGGGGGAGCTTGCTGGCGAGGTGCCGGCCGTCATACACTTGGGTGCATTAAGCTCCATTGCTCGTGCCGGCGCCGGAGACACGAATACCGCCTCCGCCGGAGACACCAATGGCGCCACCGCCGGAGACACCAATGGCACTGCCTGCGCGCTGTGCGAGTTGCTGGCCGTGAAGCTGGGAACCGGGGGAGGCCCCTGTTGGCCGCCCGCAATCCACGTCGTCAGCCCATGAATCAACGTAGGCACCATGGCGTTGAGCTCCGTTCCCAGTTGTTGTTCCACTTGCTCTTGGACAAGCTCCGGAATCCGCGCCACTTGTGCCTTGAGTGCATTAACCTCGCGCGTCTGGCTTTCCGAGCTGGTGTTTTTCTCCTTCCGCACACCAGCGGTATAGTATGACCCCCATTTTATGGTCAAGCCTTTGCCGGCCACACGACCAGCTGACGTCGGCTTAGTGAGCTTATCCTTGTTTTCATTACGTTCAACGCCCTATTTAAAGGGGTGTTGAAAGGGGAGCTCTAAGACGACCCCGCGCTACTGCTTTCAGTGTCCTGCGAAAGGAACGTGAACCATTTAGAAATATTGGGGATTAATTAGAGTGCAACTATATGGAGCTAATTACGCGGGGGTGTATTCCTTACCAGAACAAGCTCAAGCGCCCTGGTCTTCGGATCCGTGGTAAGCTCCTTTGTTATCGGGTCCTCCTTGTACCGGGCCCTGACATAGTTCCTGGTCTGCTTGTCACCGCTGTATTTCTCGAAGCGGGGTGGTAGGCCTTGCTTGGCACGCTCCACGTCCTCCTTGTCCCATATAGGGTCCGCCACTCTGTAACCGCCGGGACCGAGTTTGTGTTCCCCTAAGTTCAACTCTCGCATTTCTTTCCCCCACTGACTTGATTCGGAGGTTGCGCTGCTCTCGCACTTGATCTTGAACTCCTTGTACTCATCTTCGCTCATCAAAGGATATTTCTCCTTGATCTTCTCATAACTATCACCTTTATCAATCATTCTCTTCACCACGCTTCTCCAAGTAGACAGGGTCGTGCTCATCTTCGTGAGGGCGGCACTGTTCACTTTATTCCCTGAGAGGCATGTGTTTTCAAATTCGGCGGGGAACTTGTATCGTTCGTGCAGCTTCGTGAAGAGGAGGTTGCGCAAATTCCCGTGGTCCTTATTCCTAAGGTTATCGGTGTTGATCAAGACAGTGCTCCGGAGAATGCACCCGAGCTGAAGCGACTACCCCTTGACTATATGTTTGGGCTCCGTTGGATTCCCGTCGGAGTCCACTTGAGTGAATTCCTCCTTGAGGATGCGGAGCGCATTCAGGCGCCGGTCCCTCCTTTGCTTCTTCGGTTGGCTGCCATCTGTGTGTGCGCCGCCATCATCAGTGGTGGCATCCTCGGCGGCACCATCAGTGGTGTCATCCCCGACGCCACTAGGGGTTGTGTAGTCAGGATCGGTGTCTTCCGCGGCGTCCTCATAGCGGTGAGGTTGTTCCTCCATCTCCTGGGACAGCTCCCAGAATTGCTTGCCGCCCGAACCACCGGCCTCATCGTTGTGGGCCATGTTTCCCTCTAAATAGGAAAAAAGTTTTGTCAAATAGTTGGTTATTGTCAAGGAACAAGATCATGGTCTCATCATTTAGGGTTTGTCGACACCGAGGCATCCTAAAAGCTAAGCTTTTATCATTTAGGGTTTGTCGACGCCGAGGCACCCTAAAAGCCTAAGCGTACATCATTCAGGTTCTCATCGACACCGAGGCATCCGGGGCAGCCAAGTTAAGTTTTCATCATTTAGTGTTTATTGATGCCGAGGCACCCTAGGTTGGGCCTAATCACTTGGCACTAAGCACTTGGCTCTATTGCCACCTATGTTGGGTTTATCATCTAGGGTTTATCGATGCTAAGGAGAATTCTAAGTTGTGCCTAATCACTTGGCTCTATTGCCACCTATGGTTTAATGCAGCAAGAATGGCAGGGCAGTTGATCCTACTTAACTAAGTACTAAGATACCCTGGCCCATGCATTAGTCGCAAGTACCCCATATGTCCTATTTTTAGCAAAGTCATGCTAAAATTCACGGAAAATTTTAGCATGAGCTTTGCTGAAAATAGGACATATGGAGTACCCAAAGTTGCCGGAACGGAAGTTAATCGACATTCCAGCAAACTCAAGGGCCTCTCGGGGTACCTGCAAAATCATTATCCCAAGTACAACATCATCACAAGTACATCAGCAACAGCAGTAAAGTCGCCAATGGGTCGTTTCAGAAGATCACAAGTAGCATCATCACAAGTACAACATCATCACAAGTACAGCAGCAGCAGTGAATACAGGCATAACAGCAGCAGCAGCAGGTTTATTATTCTTCTTCATAAACACTAATTGTCTAGTTGAGCAATACAGCGACGGTGTGAACAAATAAAAACACAAACTAGAAATTATATTGTCATGCTTTTAGTGGAAGTGACAGTGTTTTTAGGAAACACTGTCAAGTTTCAGCTGGTATGACAGGCAAATATTGCGACACTATTACCTGCAAAACAGTGTATTGCAACACTAGTATGCTTAGTTGAGCAATACAGCTACAAATAAAAACACAAATAAATGAGATGCACATCTTAGGAAAGTAACAAGCAACCTCGCTTCGTAATGGCATTTTTGAACCTCCCAGGTTTCTGCAATTTTATTTTTCCCACCGTATATGTTTTTTGATTCATGTCATGGTACTTGCTGTCAAACCAAGTATTTTCTTTCTACATAATCTGGGAAGTTTCCTTCTTACTGTCTCACTATCTTACTGTCTCGATACAAAAAACTAGTATGCTTAGTTGAGACTAGTATGCTTAGTTGCATTATGACAGGCAAAAACTACAAATATCATAGGTTGACGTAAAACAGTTGTGCCATTATGTTATATGTTCAAGACCATGTATTGATGGATATCTATCTATTGGAGTAAAAAGCTAGTAATAAATCTGCTACATTCCTTGGACAGACCTCAAAATTTCTCAGCTACAAGAGCAACATGTAAACATTGTTTGCAGCAGAATCACCCAATTAAAAGGAGTGAATGAATTGAATAAAAGGCATAGTACAAACCATGTATATAGAAAGCATGAATTTCTCAGCTGGACTACAAGTTGAATTATCATCATTAAATTTGGACTAAATTCTAACAAGTTAAATTTCAAGTGTCATTAGACAGATAGACAGACAGACCACAAACCTTAATCAACCTAATTAGAATGAAGGAAATGAGCCAGTAAACCAACAAAGACCTTTTTTAACATTAAACTTAAACTAAATTCTATGAGGCTGAATCCAAAGAAAAGCCCTCGGACAGACTAGAAACCTTCATTATTAACCCCAACAGGAGGGAAATGGGTTTCGATATGGAGAAGGAATGGATCAAAAAATCCGCTCCACCAAAGGCAGCATCAGATGACATGAGAGTTGAGAGAGGTTAGGGGTTACCCTGTATGGACCAAATCCTCCCCCCCCCCCAACCCTGAGTAAAACTGGAAGCCCTCTTTTCTGAACTCTAAAATAATAAAATTTCATACCCAATTGACACCATTACAAGATCCCTATTCTGAACTCTGATTTTCATACTCAATTGAAAATTGCACTAGTCAATGATATTCACTTGACAAAGAAAGTTCAGTTTAGTCCACTCTACACAGTTCAATAACATGCAAGGAAGATTGCAGAACCCTGAAGGCAGAAGAAAAGAAGACCAATGATGCAAAAATAACCCAAACTTCTCTATTCTGCAAAAAGACTGACAGTAGCAGAGGCTTGGCTACAAATGGTTCTTGCAGGTTGCAGCTAGCACAGCCTCCTATTCTGAACGTCTAGCAGAAGCTCAGAGATTTGAACATTTGGCAAACCCTAGATACTTAATTCTCCAACCCCCTTTCCTTGTCCAAATTTCTCCAACCACCAACCCTAGAACACATCAGAAGGAAATCAAGAGGGGGAAGCGGCTCGGGTGCTCACTAGGGATGTCGAGGGCGACTCGGGGCAGCCCGAGCCAGTCGAGGCGGCGCGAATTTGGCGTCGAGCGGTGGCGGTCCTCCTGGGCAGGCCGCGCGGTCGAGGGCGTCGAGCGGTGGCGGTCCTCCTGGGCATCCGAGCTCGTCCGGGTCCTCGTAGTCGAAGAGGAAGACAGGGGCGGTCCTCCTGGGCAGGCCGCGTGGTGTTGGACGGCGAGCAAGTCGAGGGCGCAGGTGGGGCCGCAGGGGGAGGGGGCGCTTGGGCGGGAGGACATCGAGGGCACTCGGCTCGGGGACGGCGAGGGAGGCGGTGCTCGGCTCGGGGACGGCGAGGGAGGCGGCGCTCGGCTCGGGGACGGTGAAGGAGGCGAGGGGGGCGGCGAGGGGGACGGCGAACACGGGGGGCAGCGGGTGAGATCGATGATGCAGGGGAGAGATTAGAGAGATTGGGGATTTAGTGTGGGGGGAGCTTTCTAATGGCGCACCCCGCAGCGGTGCGCCATTAGAATGTTTTTTATATATATAGCAATGGGCACCAGCCATGGGTGCGCCATAAGTAATTTTTTTTATTTTTTGTTGCATCTAATAATTTTGAAGAAAATGAATATAATCAATATGAAACAATAATAATTTTTTATAAAAACAGTAATAACTTTTTAAAAAATATCATCAAATTTTTTATTTGAAAATATTTATGAATATGAAAAAATATCATCAAATTTATTATTTGAAAATATCATCAAATTTGTTATTTAAAAATATAATCAAATTTGTTTTTTTAATTTTAGTTGCATTCATTTGTGACGGTGGAGCGGGTCGGTGACGGTGCGGGGGAGGGTGCGGTGGGTTGTCGGCGGTGGGGGAGCGGGGGAGGGTGCGGTGCGTTGGCGGCGGCGGTGGAGCGGGGGAGGGTGCGGTGGGTCGTCGGTGGCGGTGGAGCGAGGGAGGGTGTGGGGGGTCTGTGGCTGCGGCCGGTGGAGCGGGGGAGGGTGCGGGGCCGGGAGGTCGGCGGCGGTGGCCGGTGGAGCTGGGGAGAGGGTGCGGGGGGTGCTCGCGGCGAGGGGGGCCAGATCTGGCGAGGTGGGATAGCGATCGAGATGGAGGGGGATCGAGATCGAGTGTCCATGAAATTTAAAAAATACTCATGAGTTCAAAATTAAAGTGCCCATGAAATACAATCGAGAAATGAAGACTATGATTTAAATACAATCGATCTTAGCTAGCTATCTGTTCACAATCTTCTTGCCCTTGTTTCTCGCAAATGGAGTTCTTCTGTGGAACGGACGTCCTTTAGGTAGGGTGGTCCTGCTTCTTCTTGTGGTGTGTGCTGCTACTTCATCGTCGTCGTCCTGTTCGATCTTCGGGTCGTCGTACTTGTCGAAGTCTTGCTCATTGGCTACTCCATCCATTCCGATGATCTTCCTTTTGCCTCTCCTCGTGACAACACGACTGGGCTTTGACGGGTCGGTAATGGATAAGCATTGGTCAACTTGGGAAGCCAGTACCCATGGCTCATTTTTCGCGGTGACGTTTGCGCCCGCGGTCTTGGATTTGCCTTCGGGTATAACCATGGTGGTGAAATACCGGTCTTCTTTTAGGACGCTCCTGGCCCATGTGACACGGAACATCGGGACCTTCTCTCCAGTGTAGCTCAGCTCCTAGATCTCCTCGATCCTTCCGTAGTATCTGTCCTTGTCGTTGCCAGTGTAGGATTCCATCGTTACCCCGGAGTTCTGATAACCATCGCTCTTCATGTCCTTGTTCTCTGTGTATGTGTAGCCGTTGATATCGTACGCCTCATAGGTCATCAGGTTGTGCTCGGCGCCCTATGACAAGGCGAATATGAGTTGTTCTTCCGCGGAAGAATCCTCATGTAAAGGGTACGACAGAAGCTTCTGCTTGAACCAACGCGTGAAACATGAGTTGTGCTCTTTGATTATATCTCCGTCCGTCCTCTGTTGGCCTCGGTCATTGTACGTCTTCTCAATAAAGGTTTTGTGCTCTACCACCCAAGGATCGACCACGTCTATGTGTTGTAGTGCGACTAGGTTTGCTCTTTCAAAGTCGGCGAGTCAGCCCTCGAAGTCGACATGCATTTCGCGGCGACCCTCATGGTGACCCCATCCAGCGAGCCTGCCGAGGTGCCTGTTGACGGGCAGACCAACAGGGTTCTCGATGCCTAGATAATTCATGCAGTAGGAGATGCACTATTCGGTCAGAAAGCCCATGGCTATACTTCCCTCTGGACGTGACATGTTGCAAATGTATCCTTTGATGACACCATTCATCCTTTCAAACGGCATCATGCTGTGCAGGAACGTCGGCCCGAGTTGGATGATATCCTCCACGATATGGACCAGCAGATGCACCATAACATCGAAGAATGCGGGCGGGAAGTACATCTCAAGCTCGCATAGTATCACCACGATATCTTCCTGTAGCCTTCTGAGTTGCCTCACGCCAATCGACTTCCAAGAGATGACGTCGAAAAAGTTGCATAGGCCAAATAGCGTTTCACGGACATGTGCGTCCATGATCCCATGGATTGCAACTAGAAGTATCTGCGTCATCAGCACGTGACAGTCGTGAGACTTCATCCCGCTGAACTTCTGCTTCATTGGGTCTAGGTATCTGCTTATCTTCCCCGCGTAACCGTAAGGAAGTTTTACTCCTAGGAGGCAGGTGAAAAAACTGCTCGATCTCCTCCTGACTTAGAGTGAAGCACGGGGGAGGGTAGTCATTTCCGGTCTTCTTGGCCTTTTTGCCTTTGCGACGACTTTCTGTGTCCTGCTTCGCCTCATCATCATCATCATCATCATCATCAACATCATCATTAGCGTGAAGCTCCTGCCTGATGCCCATTGATTTCAAGTCTACCCTTGCTTTCGGCCCATCTTTGGTCCTCCCTGGCATGTTGAGCAGGGTGCCAAGCAGACTCTCGCACACGTTCTTCGTGATATGCATGACATCAAGGCTGTGAGGCACACGGTGGATCTTCCAGTATGGCAAGTCCCAGAAAACAGACCTCGTTTTCCATACCTTCAGCAGCGGCTCTGGCGCCTTTTGCTTCTTTCCCGGCTCTGGCGCCTTTTGCTTCTTTCCCGGCAGTGGATAGTCTTTCCAATTTTTCAACAGCTCATCTATTTCCTCGCCGCTCCTCGTACACGGGCGTTTTTGGGGTTCGGTTTCACCATCGAACAGATCCTTGCGTTTCATCCACGGGTCATCGTCGCGAAGCCACCTTTGATGTCCCATGAACACGGTTTTCGAATTCCCGGGATCTCTATCTAGCTGACAATACGTTGTGTCATCCATGCACCTTACGCATCCAGAAAATCCGTGGACTACCTGCCCCGCGAGATATCTGTAACCGAGATAGTCGTGCACTGTCGTGAGCAGTGCGGCTCTCATAGGGAAATATTCTTTCTCTGCGGCGTACCACGTATTGGCTGGTGTTTTCCATAGCTTGTCTAACTCCTCCTTCAGGAGCCCCAGATATAGATTGATGTCGTTCCCTGGTTGTTTCGGCCCTTCAATTAGCATACTCATGTGAATGTACTTCCTCTTCATGCACAACCAGGGGGGAAGGTTGTACATGCACACAAACACAAGCCAGGTGCTATGTGTGCTTCTCTGGCTGCCAAACGGATTGACACCATCGGTGCTCGCGCCCAGCACGATGTTCCTTGGATCCTTCCCAAATTCTGGGTATTCAAAGTTCAACGCTTGCCACTGGCTCGCATCCTTAGGGTGACTCAACATATTGTCTTTTTTATTTATCTCCGGATCATTTTTGTCATCTTCCCGCTTCTTCTCCTCCCTATCCGCGTGCCAATGCAGGAGCTTTACTACCTTAGGGTCCGCGAAATACCGCTGCAGACGAGGAGTGATCGGAAAGTACCACACCGATTTTCGAGGAGCTTTCTTCCTCTTCTTGTATCGAGTGACGCCGCACACTGGACATATGGTAGACTCCGCGTGCTCGTCCTGATAAATGATGCAATTGTTCATGCACACATGGTATTTCAGTGCGGTAAATCCAGAGGACACACGATTTTCTTCGCCTTGGGAAGACGTTCGTGCCAGAATGACATGTTCTCGTCGAAGCATGCGTCGGTCATTTTGTGTTTTACCTTCATCTCCAGAGCCATGAGCGTTACTTTCAGGCGGGTATCCTCGGGCCTGCATCCTTCATACAATGGAATAACAGTGTCTATCTCCAGTTGATCCAGCTTGGCTTTCTCTCGGACGGCAGCTCTTGCGTTATCCGTCTGCTTGAGAAGCAGCTCTTGAATATGAGGGTCCTGCACCCAGCCTCCATCGTCGTCTGCTCCGGCATCTTCATCTTCATGATCATGCCCTTCGTCTTCATCTTCCTCATCATCATGTACGACATCTTCTACATGATGACTGTGTACAGCATCAACGTCGTGATCATGTCCTAGAGATTCTTCGTCTTCTCGCCCGCCCTCGCCGCGGTGGTACTTGTCTTGTTGCCCTTCCTCATTTCTTGCCCGGCCCCCATGGACGACTTCATAGTCATCTTCATCACCTTGCCACCGATAGCCATCCATGAAACCACGCAAGAGCAGGTGGTCCCGCACCTGCCCGGAATCCGGGTCCGCAATAAGGCTCTTCAGCTTGCATCTTCGACACGGACATCTTATCTCCGTCTCATTCTTTTAAAGCATCTCGGCCTTCGCAGAGCTCAAAAACCTATTCACGATGTAATCGGTCATTGTGCGGACCATGGTCACCTGCGGGGTAGAGCAAAATGATATTTTAGAACCAAGAAAAAATTTGGCATGACCTTCCCTAAAAATAGGACCAAAAAGAATGCATAGTGCCAAAATTCTCGCCGAAACGGAAACGAATCAACATTCCGGCAAAATATTGGCAACTATCGCATTTCAAATACCGGTACCTGCAAACACAAACATATATGCAACACCACAAACACATGAAACACCACAAACATACATAGATCTAGCTAGGCCACAAAAAGTGCATGTGCATGTTGTTGGAGCGAGCTAGGGAGAAAAAAAAGTAGATCTACATCATGAAGATAGCTTTCCCCTTACTTACCTATCAAAAAAGGTAATTTCAGCACTTAATTTTGATGAATCTATGGTGGAAATGAGGTGAGGAGGAGGAGGCAGCCGAAAGCTTGGAGAAGGAGGTGGAGGGAATGAAGTGGGGAAAGTGAGTGGGTAGTTGTGGCTGTCCAAAATATCTTGTTGGGGTCCCAGGTTACTAATGGCGCACGACCTGCAAATGCGCCATTAGTAACCCTGGTTACTAATGGCGCACCTGTAGGTGGTGCGCCATTAGTAGTTTTGCAGAAAAGTAATATATATATATATATATATATACTAATGGCGCATTGTGACACGGTGCGCCATTAGATGTTTAAACTAGTAATGGCACACTGTGACACGGTGCGCCATTAGTAGTTTTGCAAAAAAAAAAGAATAAAAAAATTCAGTACTGACGCACTCCTTGTCTGGTGTGCCATTACTAGTTAGAACTAGTAATGGCGCACTTCGGTAGGATGCGCCATTAGTATGTATGTAAAAATGAAAAAAAATTATCACTAGTGGCGCACCTTCTGCCTGGTGCGCCATTAGTGTCTTCCACACCAATGGTGCATCGCCAACTGGTGCGCCATTAGTATATAGTAGTGGCGCACTACTTCCCTGGTGCGCCATTAGTGTCAATCCTATCTATAGACCTTTTCCTAATAGTGTTGTTCAGAATATGATTCTAATGAATCTTGTTCAAAATTGCCACATATAGAGAGACAACATGGAATTGCATTTCTTTGGGTGCTGTGATTCATCATGAGTGGGCAACCAACATTGTATGCAATGAAGCGGAACCTCAAGAATATGCTTCCTCTTATGTTCTTTAACATGTTCCTCCTTGTTTATTCTGTATTTAGTACGTACAGTATGTTCCTTGTCAGGAAGGGGCGCGGGGACATCTGCAGTCAACAGCTGATAGAGCTGGCCTGTATGTGATCGATAGGCTTTCAATTACTAGCGGCAATCCAACACCGTAATTTCAAGCCAGTTCCACTTTCCCAATTTATATATCATGGTTATGGTGTACCCCTGTTATGTACACTATGATCTGCCTAGTTGTTGTGTGCTCTTGTTATCATGGTTTGGCAATAAACTCTCTATACAGTATATTATGAACCTATCATCTGCCAACTATCCTTACATCTGGAGCCTATTTTTTGTGTACTTGTGCCAGATTATATAAATGCACGCACCATATGATAGCACACATGATCTCTCTCATCAGAATCCAGTGATAGAGCACAAGTGTTTACAGGGGCGCCCCTATATTAGAATATCATCTGCATTACAAATATAATATCACAACTATTTATGTTTTCATGGTTCACAGAGATTATACGTAATTACAGTGAATATCAGAATCCGCACATCAGAAGAATATTGGGGAACACTGCAATGACTTAATAAATTGGCACCAAGGCATTGAGTGCCATTCTGGATGCAATGAAACTCATGCGCTCCCCACCTGTAGATTCTTGTTCAGAATATGATCCTAATGACTATTCTAACCTCTTCGAGTCAAAGGCAGATGGCCAGTCATGTTGACCCATCAAGGTGCCTATTATAATTTGGCAAGGTTTTATTGATTGCGCGTATCTTGCATATGTTGTCTTGCATTTCTTATACTTTGTTGCACCGCCATCTGCTTAGTTTACTCATCATAGATATCGAGATGCCATGCCCATCCATAATCAATACATATTCCATCTGTCATCATACCATGTTTTTCCACTCAAATGATGTTCTTGTGCATCAGACATCAAAAAGGAAGAGGGCGATTGCCGAACCTGAAGGAGCACCAGCAAAGTCCTTGTAAAATGTGGTTGTGCCAGAGAAATCAGACAGCACCCCACTTATATTGGCTGTACAACCAATGACACAAAACATAGGACCAACTCCAGCAGACTGTACCCATACTTCACTGGCCACACCACTAGCCCCACCACACAGGACCTGCACTCCTGCAAAAGGTATGCCGATTTCAGTTGCCATAGCACCAGCCGTACCACAAAAAAATCCCACTCCAGCAAAAAGTACAGCAAGTCCACCGGCCGAAGACCTATCCCAACTGCAGAGACGAACAATTCCTGCAGATTGGAACCCCATTCCGGTTATTCCCAGTTTAAAAGACAATGCTTTCAATGTTGTTAGGGACTACGTGCATATGTTCCCATCATGGGAAGATTATAGTGAAGACAAACACCATTTTCACATCTTCCTGTCCCACTTACGTGTAAGTTCTATTATTCATGGTGATTATTTTCCTGTTTTCTGCTAAATGAACACATCAATGATTTACATTGCATTGTTGTAAGTAGGCGAGGGTCACTTTGGATGGTCATGACGAGCAAAGTTTGCTTGCACTTTTCAAGGAAGCATTGCAGCAGTATCAGTGTTACCTGAGGAAATCACACTTTGATGGCAAGTCTACAAACAAATTTCTGGTGAAGTCTCCTGTGCTAAATTTAGAAGACATTGAATGGAAAAACTTTGTTATGCACTGGTCTCGTTCCGAGGATGAGGTACTGTCTATGATATCGCACGACAATTTTAACTTCTACTTTTCCGCATGTGCCTTACGGATCTTTTTTGTAGGAAATCTGCCTGAAAAAGAATACCGGTTTGAAAAGAACGACAGGATATCGCAAATATGCTGCCCGCTGCTTTGCTCTTGTTAGTACATGTTGTCCTGTATCACTGTACTTACATACATACCTGGTTCATTATGTGACAGCAGTATGCATGGTAGCTTGCTTATCAATTGTTCTCTCCAAATTATCTGATCTGTATGAATGGTTACATTAGTGTAGAATATATCCAATGCCAATGAAATTTTTTAGCTCTGCATTGTTCTTATAAGTACCTGCTGTCCTTTTCAGTGTACTTATATTGACAGGTAGTTTTTAATGAACCATCACTCTGCAACTTATTTTCCTCTGCCCTCCATTTTCTACACATCAGATCTATATTTACTCTTACCATAAGGTTGGATAACACCGATGGTACTGAAGAAGTTTAGCTCTGCATTGCTCTTGGCTATACCTTTTGCCTGTATCGCTATACTTACATTAAGAGCTACTAGGTTATGTAGCATCACTCTTCATCTTATCTTAAATATTCCCCATTTTTTCTTATATTATCACATCTATATTTACTCTTAACAAAATGTAAAATAAAGGCAATGCTTATGAAGAATATTCTGTGGTAAACTTCTTGAATTGCCCCCCCCCCCATCAGAATTGACAAGGGCTTTATAGAGCCTGCCTTCACCAATAATGTAAGTTTGTCCTTCTTAAGCCTTCAAACTTTGTTGTGTATATTTGGTTAGGCATGACTGCAATAGCTGTTTATTTTTGGTGTTTGCTTCAAATTGCATGTTTAAAGTTTATTATGTAGTTCATAAACAAGAGTTTGTCCTTCTCAATTTAAGTTTTCAGTTGTACAACCAAGTTCCTTCTTCATGCCATGTAAATTAAACTATATAGAGCAAGTGATCTTATTTTGCCAATCTGAAATGGGTAAATTGACAGCACACTTACCATTGACACTTATGAGTTATTGATTTGTAATCCAGTGGTGTCGTGAAGATGCCAACTCCTTCACAATGTCATTTACTGCCATGTCTTGACCTGAACAATACCATATTGTGTTAATGCTATTTTAAACTGTGTCACTTTATTCGTCAGTAAGAAATGTGATGAATTGTCAGCACTGATACTTATATGTGCAAAACCTGTCATCTGTCTGCTTGTTGTGAGGAGGATATAAGTGTCAAACAAGTGCAGTCTCATCAGCTTGCCCAGCTGCTTGCGCTGCATCTTCCGAGAGGGCTAACCTTTCTTGAACTCTATTGAAGTGTTGTCGGTTTTGTATATTATTTTGTCGGCGTGTTTAATTGCATTGGTGGCGATCTTTGATGCCTAGTGTATGTAGTCTGCTGTCTGCTTGTGCTTTATTATCATACTGGCGAACTTTGATGCCCAGTGGATGTAATATGCCATAATTTCTTTATTATATAGTCTAGGGTTTTTTCTTATTCACGATGCTGCAGTTATTCTACTGTCTATATATCATGTCTTCACAGTAAACCGGCCAAACCATAAAATTACAGTACATAATCGGGCCGTCATGCAAATCACTATGTATGATCCGCATCATGGGCCCCGTCATCTTGGTCCATTAACAGGCCTAAATGTAAACTGGCCCACTAGTAGATTCGAGCCTTTAATAGGCCGGGTAAACCATCGGCCCTATTTTCCCAGGAAAACTCAATGGGCTTTTAGGAGACCGAAAAGTAGGTTGGACCTGAAACGTGCCGAACAGCTCACGGGCCGGCAGCAGGCCAAAATAGACCCCGGCCCATGATTGTGCCAATCACATCATGGGCTTATAACAGACCAAAATTGTCTTGGTCCTTGTTTGGCCCAATCAGATTATTGGCCGTGAGGAAGGCCGGATGCAAACGGGGCCGTAGTTAGGCCCAACTATATGACGGGCTTTTAATAGGCCGAAATATATATAGGGCCGAAATTTTAAACGGGCCTTTAACAGCCGAAACTAATATCAGGCCAAATTACTCAATGGCCCTTTATCAAGTGGGCCCAAAAGCATAGCGTCCAGTTGACGGGTCGAATCTGATATGGGCCATAATTTAGCCCAAAGCCTCTCAAAGGGTCGAACTTGATTTGGGCCGTAGTTTGGCCTAGAACGTGGGAGCTTTTAATGGGCTGGATATCATATGGGCCTCTATTAGGCCCGGAACGTGGCAGGCTGTTAATGGACCAGATCAAATATGGGCCACCATTTCACCCAAAACATGGCAGCCTGTTAATGGGCCGGCCTACTAGTGTCATCAAAATCTTTTGGGCCTTCAGTTGGGCCGGCCCATTATGGGCAGCGGAATCTTGTGGGCCTTTAGCTGGGCCAGCCCATTATGGTCCACAAAGTCTTGGGGGCCTTTATTTGGGTCGGCCCATTATGTCCTGCAAAATCTCGCGGGCCTTTAGTTGGGCCGGCCCATTATGGCCTGCAAAAACATGTGGGCCTTTAGCTGGGCTGCCCCATTATGGCCCGCAAAATCTCATGGGCCTTTTGCTGGGCCGGCCCATTATGGACCGCAAAATCTTGTGGCCCTTTAGTTGGGCCGGCCCATTTAAACTTTATGGGCCACTTTTGGGCCGGTCCACGTGTCAACATTTCATAAGCGCATCTCGGCCATTGGATGAGTGACACCTGTGCCAACGGGGAGCTGACACGTGTTTCCTCCAGCTAATGGTGATTTTACACGTGGAAAATCCCCATTGGTCCGGGCTGTTAATGGGTTATCGGATCCAAAATGGGACCCGATAGCTTAAAGGTGTTCCGTTACGGTGGATGCCACATGTCGGTCACCCTTGACGAAAGCATTTCCGTGACGCGCGATTTATCGTCATGGAAGTGGACACTTCCGTGATGATAATTTTGGTAATGTCATGGAACACTTCTACAATAGCACAGGTATGACTATCTTGATTCTGTCATAAATCGTCATGGATGTACATGCATGACAGAGAACGCGACCTACTTGACAAACACATATCATCACGGAAGTGTATTTTTTTGTAGTGTTGGTAACATATATATATTCACCGCGGGATAATTAATTTAACATGCATTGTAGTTCTGATGGATTCGTGGTGCCTGTGTGGGTGTGTGCGTCTGGGGTGGCGAGTGGCTCGCAGTACACTACAAGTTGTGAGCCACCGTGTGGGTTTGGCCATTTTGTTAGGCAGGCCGGTGCCACATGAGAGTTGTGAATTTGTAATTTAAAACATTACACAACTCTTTCATACATACATGTTTTGGCCACATGCAGTCGATGGTTGTCCTACACGACACTCGATACTCGCGTATGATGCTTTCTGTGGGCCCGCGAGGTCATCATCCATCACTTTGGTGAACAACCAGTAGTGAGGTTAATTTGACCAGCAAGGTAGAATCTTTTTTGTTTGTGTTATCATGGTATATAGTACGCGTTGAAGAGGTGGGAGGGGACTAGCATATATATATATATATATATATATATATATATATATATATATATATATATATACTACACGTACGCGTCCATGAACAAGTACACCTCACTCAGTGTCGGGACTTTTCGGTTTCTGAGGCACGTGCCGCACCAAAATTGTGAAAATGGCTATTCAAACATCACACAACACCTCTTTGTGCCACATGCATGCAGGCGGTGGTTATCCTAACTAGGACACTCACGTGTGACGCTTCCATCTGTGGGCCCATGAGGCCATCGTCGATGCATGTGCATCACTTTGACCTTCATCAGGAGAGGTTAATTAATTTCACCATCGATGAGGATTCTTTTTGGTTGTATTACGTAATGAGAATGTAGTATGCGTCGAAGAGGGGGAAGGGGACCATCATATGTAGTACGCTTCATGAACCTTGCTCTGTGTGGGTGCATGGTTTTCGGTTTTTGAGGCATGTGTGTCACATCAAAGTTGTGCATTTTAGGTATTATATTCAACATATGTTTGGCTCACTTGCAAAGCGATGGTGGTTGTCCTCTCGCACCCACTTAAGCGGTTATCAACAATATCGATGCTTTCCATTTGTGGGCCCGCTTGGTCCATCACTCCTTTTTGCCTGACAACGAGAGTGGTTAATTTGACTTAGGAGGGGGTTATTTTTTGCTTGTAAATATGGTATATATATGTATATATCTATACCTACTAATAAAAGAAATAGGTATTCTTAGTCTGTCAATGCTATTTTATAGAAAACCCCTTGATATTTATGATATTAAACCCGTAGTACATATTAAATGTTTTTTAAAATAGTCGTATCTTTTAAATCGTAACTTCAAATTTCACATGCTATATGTGGTTTTGGATTAGAAAAATATATAGAATCTAAATTGGATGTTATTTTTCCTGTTAACCATTTAAAAAAATTACTCTTAGGGTGCAATCTTAATAAACAGTGCATTATCCGTGTTTCATTCATATTGGTACTGATCCGGATTGTGAATAAACATCTCAGCAAAATTAGGATTGGAGATAAAATTGAAGCACTTGCCCGTTTCTTTGTACGAATCAAATCTACATGCAAGCCGTGTTTAAATAGAATACCTGTGGAATCTTGAACTGGCGCTTTTATAGGTAAAGACCATCTTTGTTCAGGCCGTAGCTATAAATACTCAAACTATAGACTATTTTTTGTAAATTAAATTAACAGTGTGCGGTATTCTTTTCTCCCGTTGCAACGCACAGGCTCTTTTGTTAGTGTGCGGTATTCATTTATATATATATATATATATATATATATATATATGAGCACACACGCATGCATGTGTACGCATGAATCCCTGCCATCGAGTCGAAGTGGCTAGTACAACGGCAGGTCATGAACTGATCTCGCTCTGTGTGGGGAGTGTACTATTTTTTACGCACGCGCCACATCAATGTTGTGAAATGGTATTCAAACATGCATGCACGCATCACCTCCATACATATGCATGTAGTGGTTGTCTTTGAATGGTACACTCCCTCGCGTGGTTATCGACGACAAGCCTATATATTCATGGGCCCGCGTGAACATCCATGATCACCTTGACCGACAACAAGATAGGTTACCATGGCGTATTCTTCATTTGGTTCGTGTTATCGTAGTATTGGTCATGGTGAGATTCAGACCGAATTAAAGTTTGAACGCATATACTATGCACGCATGCATGCATGAATCCCCGTCGTTGGCTTGAAGTGTGGTGTAACATAGATATGCATCATCAACCTAACCCTCACTCAGTGTGGGGATTTCTAGTTCGAAATCACGGTGCCACATCAAAGTTGTTCCATTGTGTACTAAAAACACACCTGATCCATACATATGTTTGGGCCACACACATGCAGTGGTTGTCTTTAGGGACTAGCTACTTGTGTGATGATTGGCCAGCTAGCCTATCTAGGATCGCATGGACGACCATCACTTTGACCAGCAACAAGAGAGAGGTTGTATGACCAAGGTGGATTATTCTTGGTCCGTTTTACGATCAATCTTGGTGAGATGCCTCTTTGGACCGTGACTAAAAGTGTGGGGGGGCTGCTACTTTGCACTTTGCTAGGGGAACCTCGGTTGGGGGGCATTCATAGCTTAGGATTCCCTTCGTGCCAACACGAGGGGGTGGGGGCAGCTGCTAGATACTTCACACTTTGCTAGGTGAGCCATGGTTGAGGGGCATCCATTCATAGCTTAGGATTCCCTTCGTGCCGACACGAGGGAGGGGGGCTGCTAGCAGGTTCTTCGCACTTTGCAAGGTGAACCTCGGTTGGGGGGGTGCATTCATGATACGTCTCCAACATATCTATAATTTTTGACTATTCGGTGTTGTTTTATTATCAATCTTGGATGTTTTATAATCATTATATAGTCATTTTATATCATTTTTTAGTACTAACCTATTGACATAGTGCCAGGTGCCAGTTGTTGTTTTCTGCATGTTTTTTACATTGCAGGAAATCAATATCAGAAGGGGTCTAAATACCACGCCAATTTACGATGATTTTTAGTGGGACAGAAGGAACACAACGGGCCCTGGTTGTACCTAGGGGGAGTCCCAAGGAGGGGACAATCCACCTGGGCGCGCCAGGAGGCCCAGGCGCGTCTAGGTGGGTTGTGCCCACCTCGGGTGCCCCCTGGACCGACTCTTTGCTCTATAAAAACCCCCAATATTCCAGAAACCCTAGGGGAGTCGACGAAATGTTCATCCAGCCGCCACAGAGTCCAGAACACCGAGATCCAATCTAGACACCATCACGGATGGGTTCACCACTTCCATTGGTGCCTCTCCGATGATGCGTGAGTAGTTCTTTGTAGACCTTTGGGTCCGTAGTTAGTAGCTCGATGGCTTCCTCTCTCCCCCTCTCTCTCTCTCTGTCTCTCTCTCTCTTGATTATCAATACAATGATCTCTTGGAGATCCATATGATGTTAGTCCTTTTTGCGGTGTGTTTGTTGGGATCTGATGAACTTCGAGTTTATGGTCAGTTATATCTTTTTATATCCATGAAAGTTATTTGAGTTATTTGATCTCTTATATGCGTGATCTCTTATAGCCTCGTATTTCTTTTCTGATATCTGGGTTTTGTTTGGCCAACTTGATCTATTTATCTTGCAACGGGAAGAGGTGCCCAGTAGTGAGTTCGATCTTACGTTGCTTGATCCCAGTGCAGAAAGGGAACCGACACGTATGTATCATTGCTACTAAGGATAAAAAGACGGGATCCATATGTGCCACAATAGATAAACAGATCCTCGTTCTTATTGCATTACTCTGTTTTTCCATGAACTTAATACACTAGATGCATGCTGGATAGCGGTCGATGTGTGGAGTAATAGTAGTAGATGCAGGCAGGAGTCGGTCTACTAATCTTGGATGTTATGCCTATGTAATGATCATTGCCTGGATATCTTCATGATTATTTGAAGTTCTATCAATTTCCCAACAGTAATTTGTTCACCCACTGTTCGCTATTTTTCTCGAGAGAAGCCACTAGTGAAACCTACGGCCCCCGGGTCTTCTTTCTCATATATTTGCCTTGCGATCTACTTTTTCCTCACTTTTATTTTCAGATCTATTAAATTAAAAAATACAAAAATACCTTGCTGCAATTTATTTGATCCACGATCTATTTATCCCATCTACAAATTTACCTCACGTCCTTTGCCTATCTTGAGGTGTCATACCCCGAAAGGGATTGACAAGCCCTTTAACACGTCGGGTTGCGAGGTGTTGTTATTTGTGTGCAGGGGCTGTTTACATTGTGTTGATTGGTTATCCTACTGGTTCGATAACCTTGGTTTCATATCTGAGGGAAATACATACCACCGCTCTGCTACATCATCCCTTCCTCTTTGGGGAAAAAACCGACGTAGCTTCAAGCGACATCAAAAGAAATTTTTGGCATTGTTGCCGGGGAGGATCTTCAACGTAACCAGGTTCCTAATCACAAATCTCATCTCCTTGCAATTTACATTATTTGCCTCTCATTTTCCTCCCCCCACTTCACAAAAATTTGTCGTTTTATTTTCCCCTCTTTTTCACCGATTTCTTGTCTCTAGTCCTGATGGCTAGCATCCTTACTCCTCCTTTGTCACCAGATTTTGAGTTCTTTACTTCAAGCAAAGACAAGGAGAAAATTTGAAAGATGCTTGGTATAGGCTTATGGAATCATATTGTGTCTCCAACCTAAAGGGGGATGCTAAGGTTTTTCTTCATAATTTTTACATAGGATTAGCTTTGCATCATAGACAACTTCTTGATTTTGTCGCTAAAGGAAATTTTATTGAGCTTGATGCAAACGCTGCCTACGAAATCTTGGAAGGAATTTTGGGAATTCCTCCTAAAAATAAGGGGTTTTCCTTTAACCCTGAGGGAGTTCAAATGTTGGACAAACTTGGTGATTTACACAAACATATGGTCGAAATACAGAAATATAATGAACCCCTCAAGCACCTCAATGGTAGTATCAATCGCATGAATACCTTGATTACTCTTTGCAACAAGCAATAGGATATTTTGGATCTTAAGATGGTTTCCTTTTCGCAGAATTTAGGGAAGCGTAAAGAGCCTCCCGGGTTTGAGAAAACCCTTACAAAAGTTGCCAAAACTTCAGAAGACAAAACTTACATCCTTGCTTTATGCCTAGCTAAGGGCGTAAAACTATATCGCTTGTTGGGAGGCAACCCAATGAATATTATTTTTTTGCTTTTTGGTTTCCGTTCTTGAGTGTTAGCCCAATTATGCTACTTTTATTATTGTGTTTTTTGTATTTTAATTAGTGTTTATGCCAAGTAAAGCCTTTAGGATCTTCCAGGGTGATAGTTGTTTGATCTTGCTTAAAAAGACAGAAATTTTGTGCTCAGTAAAATAATTATCATAAATCACAGAAAATAGATTTTTCTCTGAACCTTCTTTAAGAAGAATAACATACAAATTATTCTGGTCGTCCTAATTTTGTAGAATTTTTGGAGTTACAGAAGTATTCGAAAGTTCCATATTACTATAGACTGTTCTATTTTGACAGATTCTACTTTCTTTCTGTAGTGTGCTTATTTTGATGGCTCTATGGTTTTCTTAGATGAGTTTTTGCCATTGAAAAGTTGGAATATAGTAGATATTATACAAAAAAATAAGAATTGGTTTGACACAGTACTTATAGTAGTGGTTTGCTTTCTTTTACTAACGGATCTCACAAGGGTTTTGTTGAGTTTTGTGTGACTGAAGTTTTCAAGTTTTGGGTTATCTTACGATGGATGAAAGAAGGATAGAATAGCCTAAGCTTGGGGATGCCCCAGTCCCAAGCTATTATCCAAGAATGAGCAACCAAGTAAGGTTGGGGATGCCCCCGAGTGGCATCCTCTCTTTCTTCTAAAGACCATCAGTATTTTACTTGAGACTATATTTTTATTCTTCACATGATATGTGTTTTACTTGGAGCGTCTTGTATGATATGTATATTTTCTTTTTTTATTTTGTGTTTTAAGTCATAAATCCTTGCTGGACACACCTATTTGAGAGAGCCAAAATTATGTCATGACTTGTTAAAATTGCTCGCTAGTGCTTCACTTAAATTTTTATGAGCAATGGACTTGCTCTAGTGCTTCACTTATATATTTTTTAGCGCAGTGTGCTTAGTATTTTTGAAGAAATGCTCTCTTGCTTCACTTAGATTTATTTGAGCGTTAGTAAAATTTTGAAGAAATTCTCTCTTGCTTCACTTAAATTATTTTGAGAGAAATAAAATATGTTATGCTCATGATCTTCACTTATATTTATTTGAGCTTATGAAAAGCAACACATGAAAATTAGTCCCAAATTGTTAGATACCCAAGAATGATAAAGAAAGAAAGAAAATATATATGTCATGAAGATCATTGGACAAAATAAACTTGATCCTTAGTAATAGTTTTGAGATATGATGATGTGATATGTGAGTCATTATGGTGAGTAATTGTGCTCTAGTAAGAATATTGGTGTTAAGGTTTGTGATTCCCTATGCATGCACGAAAGTCAATAATCATGCAATGAAAATTATATCCTACTTGTGGTGCATTATTCGGTGTTAATTATGCTTAATGCTTTCTTATGAGATTATTCGTTTCTTGGTTGGTCGGTTCTCAATCTTTTTGCTAGCCTTCATTTTGCACAAAGTATGACCTCTACTTGTGCATCCAAAATCCTTTAAACCAGTTTTGCCACATGAGTCCACTATATCTACCTATATGCGGTATTCTTTTTGCTGTTCTAAGCAAATTTGCATGTGCCATATTTTATTTTCAAAATGAACTTCTCTTTTGTGTGTTTGTTTCGCTCGCGGAACAATAACGGGTAGCCAATATTTTCCATGCTAGATATGTTATTCTCATGATGAGTGTTTATTCACTTGTCATTGCACGAGAGTAAGGCAAAGGTACACTACAAAAAAAGACACATCCGTGACATTTTGGGCCAAACGAAATTTTTTTCTGTCATACTTATGACACTTCTATGACGATAATTGTGACAAAACCTGGTATCATGATAGATGTGGTGAGCTCCTACTTCTATGACAAAAAATCATGACAGAAAATGGGCTTTTCGTCCTGGGCGGGCCGGAGATGCAGCTACATGACATTCTTTGGGCCGTCCATGACGGAAAAACCCATGGTAGAAGCAAGGGCGAGTAAAATATCAGGCTGTTCCCGATTACGGTGGGTAGTCGGAGCCAAGCAATGCACGGACGTTTGCGCATTTCTCTCGTACACGCACGCGCGTGGGTGTGAGGCGTTGGGCTCTAACTGAATCCGAGCAAGGCGTCGCCTAACTGAACCCGAGCGACTGCACTGCAGGCTACATGTTACTGAACCCGAGCGATCGAGCACTACCTTCGGTACTGGTGCTAACTGAAGCCGATCGATACTGCCTCTGGATGAATAGTGAGTGTTGCTGGGGGGTTTGGATGAATAGTGAGCGGTGTGAGTGGATGAACAGGACTCTGTGGTGTTGCCTCTAGATGAATAGGACCCCAATCGATCGAGCGGTTGGGGCTAGATGAACAAGACCCCATGGAGGGTTGGATGAATAGGACGACCCCATGGAGGGCTGGATGAATAGTAGATGGTGGAGGGGTGGATGAACAGTAGCCCGCGGAGGGGTGGTTGAACAGGAGCCCGTGGACAGGGGTGGTTGAACAGTAGTCGGTGGAGTAGCGCGTGGTGGAGGCTGGATGAACAGGAGTCCGTGGATGAATAGTCACAGGTGGAGGCTGGAGGAGGTCGACGGTGGATGAACAGTAGCCCGTGGAGGCTGGAGGAGGTCGATGGTCGAGATGAAGAGTATCCCGTGGAGTCCCGTTTTGTGGTACGCCACACCCCTCCCGATGAACAGGACCCCCGTTTCGACCGTAGCGCTCCAACACAAGTCCGTTTCGTCCGTTTGGCGGTACGCCACACCCCTCCCGATCAACAGGACCTCGTTTCGACCGTAGGAGGTCCAACACAAGTCCGTTTCCCCTATTTTGCGGTACGCCAGACCCCTCCCGATGAACAGGATCCCATTTTGAACGTGGTCGGTCGAACACAAGGCCGTTTCCTTTGTTGTGCGGTACACCAGACCTCGTTTCCATCGACTATTCCGTCCAAGCCCTCCCGATGAACATGACAACGCATTCCATGCCGACCCAGCAGGATGGCTCCCCATGAACACGACGATGATGTTGTTTCTCCGTTCCGACCCAGCCATGTACACGAGCCTAGCAGTACGTATGCGCGAGTAGGAGTTCGAGACACCGCCTGTATGTACGTACGTGGCCGTATTTACTTTCTTGCACCCTGGCTGCTATACGTACATGTACATGCTACGTGTGCGCCTCTACTACGACATATGCGTGCTTCTACTATGACACGTGCGCGCCTTTACATCGACCAGTATGTACGTACACATTCGCGACCAGAATGACAACGCTACATACGCTTTGACCAGGTGGATCCTTAAGCAAGTTCTTTTCCATAAGCACGTATGACTATTTACGGAATACATGCCTACATTACATTGATGAACTGGAGCTTGTTCTATATCACCCTATGTTATAACTATTGCATGAGGAATCGCATCCAGCATAATTATCCATCACTGATCCATTGCCTACGAGCTTTTCGCATATTGTTCTTCGCTTATTTACTTTTCCGTTGTTGCTGTTACAACTATTACAAAAACCCAAAAACATTGATCTTTACTTTTGCTACCGCTACTATTATTATCATACCACTTTTGCTACTAAACACTTTGCTGCAGATTCTAAGTTATCCAGGTGTGGTTGAATTGAAAACTCAACTGCTAATACTCAAGAATATTTTTTGGCTCCCCTTGTGTCGAATCAATAAATTTGGGTTGAATGCTCTACCCTCGAAAGCTGTTGCGATCCCCTATACTTGTGGGTTATCAATACTAATTTCTGGCGCCGTTGCCGGGGAGCATAGCTCTATTCTCTGAGTCACTTGGGATTTATATCTGTTGATCACTATGAAGAACTTGAAAGACAATCGAACTACTATTTTGCCCTCAACTACGAGGGGAGGTAAGGAACTACCATCTAGCTCTGCACTAGATTCTCCTTCCGTTATAAGTAAGCTTGCGACACCTAAACCTGCTACTGCTATGATTTCTGATATGTCACATGTTATTGATGATGCCACTTCTTCTATGAATGATGAAACTACTTCTGTGCGTGAAACTACTGTGCCATTAGGTGAATTTTTAGATGAACAACTTGCTAGATTTAGGGGGGATGAAAATATTGAAGAACCTATTATTGATGATAGTGATGATGAAGGTCCCCCCAATGATTATGTTTTACCTGTTGTTCCTAAGGGTTATGTTATGCATGAAACAACTGCTCTGGAAATTCATGCTTGCAATGATAGAAATGATCTTAAGAAATTATTAGCTAAATGGAAGCAGCAGTCTCTTAATGCTAGAATGAAACCCGATCCTGCTTTTGCTACTTCACCTATATGTGTTACTGATAAGGATTATGATTTCTCTGTTGATCCTGATATTATTACTTTAGTTGAATCTGATCCTTTTTATGGCCTTGAATCTGAAACTGTTGTGGCACATCTTACCAAGTTGAATGATATAGCTACCCTGTTTACTAATGATGAGAAGTCTCGCTATTTATATATCCTTAGATATTTCTGTTCTCATTAAAGGGTGATGCTAAGACTTGGTATAATTCTCTTGCTCCTGGTTGTGTGCGTAGTCCCCAGGATATGATTTATTACTTCTCTGCTAAATATTTCTCTACTCATAAGAAACAAGCTGCCTTGTGGGAAATATATAATTTTGTGCAAATTAAAGAAGAGAGTCTCCCACAAGCTTGGGGAGGCTTCTCCGGTTACTTAATGCTTTGCCTGATCATCCTCTTAAGAAAAATGAAATACTTGATATCTTTTATAATGGACTAACCAATGCTTCCAAGGACTACTTGGATAGTTGTGCTGGTTGTGTTTTCAGGGAAAGAACCGTCGACGAAGCTGAAATACTATTGAATAATATGTTGACTAATGAAAATAATTAGACTCTTCCTGAGCCAGTTCCTGAAGTAATTCCTGAACCAATTGAGCCAACTCCTGAGCCTATTCCTAAACCCACTCCAAAGAAGAGAGGTGTTTTATTTCTCAGTCCTGAAGATATGGAAGAGGCAAAGAAATCAATGAAAGAAAAAGGTATTAAAGCTGAAGATGTTAAGAATTTACCTCCTATTGAAGAAATACATGGTCTTAATTTACCGCCTGAAGAACCACATTGTCTTGATAACCCGACACAGGTAGTAAGGTAAATTCTCTCTATAGATATGATAAAGTTGAAGTACACTCTACTAAATTTCATAGCCCATGCTTAGATGAATTTGATGACTTTATGGCTAGACAAGAAAGTTTTAAAGCTTATGTTGGTAGAGAGTTAAAGAATAATGCTTTCGAGATAGGACGCGTAGGTGATAATCTTGCTAGAGTTAAATATGAACTTCATCGCATTAGCAAATATGCTTCTATGGTTGCTACTCAAGCTGAGCAAGTACTTAAAGCTCAAAATGATTTGCTTGATGAATTAAATAATAAAAATGACTTTGATGTTAGAGTGGCTACTAGAACTGGTAGAATGACCCAGGAACCTTTGTATCCTGAAGGCCACCCTAAGAGAATCGAGCAAGATTCTCAGAGAAATAATTTAGAGGCACCTAGTTCTTCTAAAAAGAAGAAAAAGAAAAACGATAGAACTTTGCATGCTTCTATTGAACCTACTATAGACACACATGAGAATCCCAATGATATTTCTTTCTCTGATGCTGAAAGACAATCAGGTGATGAACATGAACCTAGTGACAATGTTAATGATAATGTTCATGTTGATGCTCAACCTAGTAAAGACAATGATGTAGAGATTGAACCTGCTATTGATCTTGATAACCCACAATCAAAGAATCAGCGTTATGATAAGAGAGATTTTGTTGCTAGGAAGCACGGTAAAGAAAGAGAACCATGGGTTCAGAAACCCATGCCCTTTCCTCCTAAACCATCCAAGTCAAAGGATGATGAGGATTTTGAGCGACTTTGCTGAAATGATTAGACCTATTTTCTTATGTATGTGCTTAACTGATATGCTGAAAGTAAATCCTTATGCTAAGTATATGAAGGATATCATCACAGATAAAAGAAAGATACCGGAAGCTGAAATTTCCACCATGCTTGCTAATTACACTTTTAAAGGTGGAACACCAAAGAAACTTGGAGATCCGGGTGTACCAACTATACCATACTCTATTAAAAGAAGTTATGTTAGAACTACTTGATGTGATCTTGGAGCCGGTGTTAGTGTTATGCCTCTCTCTTTATATCGTAGACTTGAATTGAATAAGTTGACACCTACTGAAATATTGCAAATGGCCAATAAATCAACTGCTATACCTGTTGGTATTTGTGAGGATGTGCCTGTTGTGGTTGCAAATGTCACTATCTTAACGGACTTTGTTATTCTTGGTATTCCTGAGGACGATAGTATGTCTATTATCCTTGGTAGACCTTTTCTTAATACTGCAGGGGCTGTTATTGATTGCAACAAAGTCAATGTCACTTTTCATGTTAATGGTAATGAGCATACCGTACACTTTCCGAGGAAACAATCTCAAGTTCATAGCATCAATTCTATTGAAAAAGTTCCAACTATCATTTTTGGAGGTTTTGAATTTCCTCTCCCTACTATCAAGAAAAAGTATGACATTCTTATTGTTGGGGATTTTCATATCCCCGTTGAGGTAACTTAGTGTCATTCGAAATTTCTTCGGTTCCGTGTTATTCGGAATGAGTTTGTTAACAAGACTTGATCAACCTTGTTAGTGGGTTCATTTTGATGATCACGAGATGGATGAAACTAGAAGGCACAACCTTCTGTGCCCTCTTTTTACTTTCTGTTATTTAGATTAAATAAAGCAAAAATAGTATTATCCGTCTGTTTTCTTAATTATCCGTGCATTAAAAAATAGTCTGAAAATAAAAGTGCTCCAAATGCCCTGCAAATTTAGTATGATTTTTTCTGGAATATTTAAGGATTTTAGGAACTGAAAACACTTTAAAAGGGGCAAGCACCAGGCCACGAGAGAGGAGGGCGCGCCCCCCTGTCTCGTGGGCCCCTGGTGGCTCCCCTCCACTTATGCCAGCACCCACAAACTTCATCTTCTACCCAAAAAATCCCCATCCAGCTCAAGCCCGAGTTCTAGCTCGTTTTGCTGTGATTTTTGATCTCTTAGCTCAAAGCTCCATTCGCAAAACTGCTTTGGGAGATTGTTGCTTGGTATGTGACTCCTCCATTGGTCCAAATAGTTTTTGTTCTAGTGCTTTATTCATTGCAAATTTTTGCTGCATAGATGACCATGTTCTTGAGCTTGCATGTTAAATTTTTGAGGTCCCGAGCAATTCCAATGCATGATATAGGCTCTAGGCACTTGTAGGAGTAGTTGCTATCAATCTTGTTTAGTTTTATTCACTTTTATTTTAAATTTACTAAAATTTCAGAAATTTTCAGAAAAAGAAATATGCTTAGAAGAATGTACCAAGGTGGTTCCTCGACAAAGAAAGGGCCAAGGATTGCTATACGTGAACAAGATGTTAATTTGCCAAGGGACGCAAATGTTCGGGCTTGTTAATGGCCATCCGATGATTTTATGGTCGAAGAAGGCTTCAAGGATGAATTTGACGCGTATGTGCGTAATGCCGAGCTGGAGGACTTCTTACAAGATAAGTGTCCTCAGTATTATCAATTGACTGATTCCTTTGTGCGGAGGTTTGAATATATTTCTTCGCGTATTTCTCCTAGTGTTATGTTTGATATTTATGACACATCTTATACCATGGATTTAGAGGATTTCACAACTGCTTGCAAACTCCCGCAGTGGAGTAATATTAATAATCCTCCCAAATCTGAAGTTAGAGATTTTCTTGCTAGTATTACTGTGGGAGAATCTAGGGACATAACACAACCACCATAAGGAGCATCCATTTTCCTGCTATACATTACTTTGCTCTCTTTATTGGTAGATGCATTAACGGTAAGGACGAAGTATGTCACATGTGTGCCCTGATCTTTGTGTCCTCAAGAGTGTTGTGTCAGGTTATAGAGGTTATAACTTGGGGGCAATAGTTGCATGTAGGTTGCATAATAATCATAAAAAAGGAGATTTCTTTGGAGGAATTTATGCAACCCGTGTGGCTAATTTTCTTAATATAGCTCCACGAGAGGGGGATATGATTGTACCTCCTGTTTATTTGGATAAATAAGCTATGTTTGATCATCATTTTCTTGAGAGGAATGAACAATTCCTCCATTATCATCTAACCTTTAACAGACGCAACTTCATCCCTGTTACTCTTCCTGCTCCCTACCTTTTTGACTATCAGCCAAAAGGAAGATATGTTGTCACCAGGGAAGAAGCCACTGAATATGAGAGGGGAATGGAGGCATCTCGCCAACATGCTGCTGCTCAGGAGGCGGTCGCCTCTGCATCTCAATACAACCCCAGTTTCACTTATGGATATCAGCCAAGCGGTCCTTGGTATTAGACCAACTCAGGCCAAAAGCCTAAGCTTGGGGGAGTACATATTTCTCACCAACTTTACATTCATGTTCACACACTAGTCGTTGGTGCTCAAACTCTTTCATTGTATTATCCATGTTAGTTTAAATTTCTTTTAGTTTTCTTCTTGTGTGTTTGTTAAACCTTAAGAAAAACCAAAAAAAATTAGTTAGTTTAATTTCCTTGCTTGTAGTAGAAATTAAAATGAAAAACCCAAAAAGATTTCTCGTTCTTATTTTACTTGTTGGGAACTTTCCTGTGTAAATAGTTTTATTTTCTTTTCTTTCTTTTGGGGGTCGAGAAGACTATATTGAAAATGCTTAGTGGCTCTTATATGCATGATTGTTTATTTAACTTAGAGCCCATATTACTTGTCTTCTCTCTTGAGTTGAATGCTTGCAGATTCCAGCTTAGTCCAATGCACGTACACTCTTATTATTATACACATCGTTCGGTCGTGCAAGTGAAAGGAAATAATGACGATATATGATGGACTTATTGGGATGAGAAAAGCTGGTATGAACTCGAGCTCTCTTGTTCTTTTAAATATGATGATTCATCGTTCCTGAGTCAGCTATTATGAAGTAAACATATTTGCAATTACATTTAGAGATTATAGTTGCTTGTGCCATGCTTGATTAGCTATGAGTTATAATGGTTTGCCTTGCGTGCCAACATGCTATTAGAATCATTATGATGTGGTATGATGGGATGGTATCCTCCTTTGAATGAATTGAGTGACTCGACTTGGCACATGTTCACGCATGTAGTTGAATCAAATCAACATAGCTTTCACGATATTTATGTTCATGGTAGATTATATCCTACTCATACTTGTACTCGGTGTAAATTAATTTTAATGCATGTTTACGACTGTTGTCGCTCTCTCAGTTGGTCGCTTCCCAGTCTTTTGCTAGCCTTCACCTGTACTAAGCGGGAATACTGCTTGTGCATCCAAACTCCTTAAACCCCAAAGTTGTTCCATATGAGTCCACTATACCTTCCTATATGCGGTATTTACCTGCCGTTCCAAGTAAATTTGTATGTGCAAAACTCTAAACCTTCAAATGAAATTCTGTTTTGTATGCTCGACCAGCTCATGTTTCAACTAGGGCTGCCTATATGTTCCATGCTAGGTTGGTTATTCTCAAGAGGAGTGGACTCCGCTCCTCATTCACGAGAAAGGGCCGGTAACCGGAATGCCCAGTCCCATGATCCAAAAAGATCAAAGCAAATCAAAATAATTAAACAAAACTCCCCCAGGGTTGTTGTACGTTGGAGGCACTCGTTGTTTCAAGCAAGCCATGGATTGATGCTTGTTGGTGGTTGGGGGAGTATAAACCTTTACCATTCTGTTTGGAAACTGCCTATAGTGCATGTAGTATGGAAGATACAGCCATCTCATAGTTGTTGCGTTGACAGCAAAAGTATGCCGCTCAAAATGTTATTCAATCTCTATTTTAAAATCGAGCTCTGGCACCTCTACAAATCCCTGCTTCCCTCTGCGAAGGGCCTATCTATTTACTTTTATGTTGAGTCATCACCCTTCTTATTAAAAAGCACCCGCTGGAGAGCACACTGTCATTTGCATTCATTATTATTGGTTTATATTGGGTATGACTTGACTGGATCTCTTTTACCATGAATTACAATGTTTAGTCAGTCCTTGATCTTTAAAGGTGCTCTGCATTTATGTTTTGCGGTCTCAGAAAGGGCTAGCGAGATACATTTTGTTATATCATGTTATGATTATTTTGAGAAAGTGTTGTCTTCCGAGTTTTATTTTTATAGCTCGCTAGCTGATTATGTTATTGATATCAGTAATTGTGAGACCTACGTGTTATTGTTAGTATGGTTAGTTCATAATATTTGCTGAAACTTGAATGCTGGCTTTTCATGTTAGAACAACAAGAGCAAACAGAGTTTGTAAAAGTTTTTCTTTATCACTTTCAGTTTATCAACTGAATTGCTTGAGGACAAGCAAAGGCTTAAGCTTGGGGATGTTGATACGTCTCCAACGTATCTACTTTTCCAAACACTTTTGCCCTTGTTTTGGACTCTAACTTGCATGATTTAAATGAAACTAACCCAGACTAACGCTGTTTTCAGCAGAACTGCCATGATGTTGTTTTATGTGTAGAAAAGAAAAGTTCTCGGAATGTCCTGGAAATCCACGGAGGCACTTTTCATAATTAATAAGAAATTCTGGCGAAAGAATGAAGGCCAGGGGCCAACGGGCTGTCCACGAGAGAGGGGGGCGCCCCCCCCCCTTGGGCGCGCCCTCCTATCTCGTGGGCCCCCTGGACACCTCCCGACCGCAACTCCAACTCCATATATACCGTATCGGGGAGAAAAAAATCAGGGAGAAAGTTTCATCGCGTTTCACGACATGGAGCCGCCGCCAAGCCCTAATCTCTCTCGGGAGGGCTGATCTGGAGTCCGTTCGGGGCTCCGGAGAGGGGGATTCATCGCCGTCATCATCATCAACCATCCTCCATCACCAATTTCATGATGCTCACCGTCGTGCGTGAGTAATTCCATCATAGGCTTGCTGGACGGTGATGGGTTGGATGAGATTTACCATGTAATTAAGCAAGTTTTGTTAGGGTTTGATCCCTAGTATCCACTATGTTCTGAGATTGATGTTGCTATGACTTTGCTATGCTTAATGCTTGTCACTAGGGCCCAAGTGCCATGATTTCATATCTGAACCTATTATGTTTTTATGAATATATGTGTGTTCTTGATCCTATCTTCCAAGTCTATAGTCACCTATTATGTGTTATGATCCGACAACCCCGAAGTGACAATAATCGGGATACTTCTCGGTGATGACCGTAGTTTGAGGAGTTCATGTATTCACTATGTGCTAATGCTTTGTTCCGATTCTCTATTAAAAGGAGGCCTTAATATCCCTTAGTTTCCGTAAGGACCCCGCTGAACACGGGAGGGTAGGACAAAAGATGTCATGCAAGTTATTTTCCATAAGCACGTATGACTATTTAAAGAATACATGCCTACATTACATTGATGAACTGGAGCTAGTTCTATTTCACCCTATGTTATAACTATTGCATGAGGAATCGCATCTGGCATAATTATCCATCACTGATCCATTGCCTACGAGCTTTTCGCATATTGTTCTTTGCTTATTTACTTTCCCGTTGCTACTATTACAACTATTACAAAAACCCAAAAACATTTATCTTTACTTTTGCTACTGCTACTATTATTATCATACCACTTTTGCTACTAAACACTTTGCTGCAGATACTAAGTTATCGAGGTGTGGTTGAATTGACAACTCAACTGTTAATACTCAAGAATATTCTTTGGCTCCCCTTGTGTCGAATCAATAAATTCGGGTTGAATACTCTACCCTCGGAAGCTGTTGCGATCCCCTATACTTGTGGGTTATCAGGTCCCGACTGTCAGGCACTTCCTTGCGTGCGAAGATATAGCTGGTGGGTCCCAGCAGTCAGGGGGGCGAATCATATTTTATTTTTTGCCCGGACGCACTTCCTTGCGTGCAAAGATGTAGCTGGTGGGTCCCAGTAATCAGGGGAAACATTTTTTCACAAAATACAGTGGCCCATCCAGTGGGTCCCTGCTGTCAGGTGGAGGAATCATTATTTTCCGCGTAATAAGGAGCCAATTCCTTGCGGCTGCCCTGGACCCAGCTGTCAGCCTATCAACGTACATTACTCTTTCGATGGAAGTCGTTCCTTGACCATGTTGACCATGCCGCGCCGAGAGAACCAGGTCGGTGGACGCGCGAGGCCTAGGAAGGGGATGACGCGGAGCCGGGGAAGACGCAGCAGTGGATGCCCATGTGTAGAGGAGTATGAGGGTTCACTGGTTCGGCTGCGGTGTGAGGCTACCGTCGTCGCAGAGTAACAAGGGGTGTGGGTGAGTAGAGGGATGGCATGGCCAGCGGTGGGAGTAGTATGGGGGTGGTGAGGCCTCCGCGGCATCACAGCCGGCCACGGGAGGGCAGGAGCATGCGGCATGACTGGCACTGCTTTGGGCGGCTGCAGCAAGAAGACCAGAAGTTGAAGAAGCACTACGGCCATTGGATGGACATCGTACGATCACTGGAGCTAGAATCGTTCATATTGACTAAGTTCACAAAGCCCTCCATCCCAGTCAACTTAGTAGGCCCACAAGTCAGCCTCCCAGCAAGGTGGGTCCCAGCTAGCTCGGGGAGTATTCATTTTTTTGTGTGTAATAAGGAGGCACTTCCGCTGGGTCCGAGCTGACAGCAGGGGGAACATTTTTTTGCGAAATACGGTGGCCCGTCCGGTGGGTCCCAGCAGTCAGGGGGGAAACATTTTTTCGCGAAATACGGTAGCCCGTCTGGCGGGTCCCTGCTGTCAGGTGGAGGAATAATTATTTTTTGCGTAATAAAGAGACACTTCCTTGCGGCTGCCATGGACCCAGCTGTCAGCCTCTCCACGTATAGTACTCTTCCGATGGAAGTCGGTCGTTGACCACATTGACCACACCGCATCGAGAGCACCACAGCGGTGGACGACGGCGAGGCCTAGGAAGGGGACGACGCGGAGCCGGGGAAGACGCGGCAGTGGATGCCCACGTGGAGAGGAGTATGAGGGTTCACTGGTTCGGCTGCGGTGTGGGGCTGCCGTTGCCGCAGAATAACAGGGGGTGTGGGTGAGTGGAGGGTTGGCCTGGCCAGCAGTGGGAGTAATATGGGGGCGGTGAGGCATCCGCGGCAGCACAGCCAGCCACGGGAGGCAGGAGCAGGCGGCATGACCGGCACTGCTTTGGGCGGCTGGAGCAAGAAGACCAAAGGTTGAAGAAGCACTACGACCATTGGATGGACATCGTAAGGTCACTGGAGCTAAAATCGTGCATATTGACTAAGTTGACAAAGCCCTCCGTCCCCGTCAACTTAGTAGGCCCAATATACTGGTTGCCATCTAGCAGGGGGAGTATTCAATTTTTTGTGCTTAATAAGGAGGCACTTCCTTGCGTGCGAAGATATAGCTAGTGGGTCCAAGATGTCAGCGGCGGTAATGTTTTTTTCGCGAAATACAGAGGCCCTTTCGGTGGGTCCCAGATGTCAGGTGGATGAATCATTATTTTGCGCGTAATAAGGAGGCATTTCCTTGCATGCGGCCATGGACCCAGCTGTCAGCCTCTCCACGTACAGTCCACTTCAGATGCATGTCGGCCTTTGACCACATTGACCACGCCGCGCCGAGAGCACCAGGGCGGTGGACGATGGCGAGGCCAAGGAAGGGAACGACACGGAGCCAGGGAAGACTCGATAGTTGTTTCCCACGCGGAGGGGAGTACGGCTGTACGAGGATTTACTGGTTCGTCTGCCGTCGCCCGAGAATAACAGCAGGTGTGGGTGAGTAGAGGGATGGCTAGGTCAGCGATGGGAGTACGATGGGGCGGTGAGGCCTACGCGGCAGCATAGCCGGCCGTGGGGAGGAGGGAGTAGGCAGTCCCACTGGCACTTATTTGAGCGGCTGGAGAAGGAAGAGCAGAGATTGAAGAAGCACGACGGTCGTGGGATGGACATCCAATAGTCACTGCTTGTGCGTCAACCTTTTTTTAGGAAAGCCTAAAATCTGTGGAAAACAGCATACAGGCCATCAGCCATTATTTCTAATAGTTTATAGCCCATTTGCTAATTCTTATGGGTTTTTTTGGAGCCCATATTCTTTTTGTTAGCATTACAGCCCATATTGTGGCCACGGTTTAAAAAATATACGAAATTTTCCATATGTCTATGCGGTCTGAACTGTTTTTAATTCCGAAATTTCGAGTCACATTCAAACTGATTTTAAAAATAAATGTATATCAATATAAAATCCAATTAATTGACCACACATAAAAATCAATGCAATTTAAAATCTTGAAATGAAAAAAAGAAATTTGAAACAAATTGCCGGTTTGATGTGTTTTAAAAATGTACAGCCCATTTCTCATTACTGATTGGCCATTTTCTCGGCCAGTCGAATGAAGCTCTCCTCGTCTTGAAAGATTTGCAGCCCAATAGGCCTGACAATGCGACTTACTTGACAAATCACAAAAAACTGGGCTAGCCATTTTAGAAAAGAAAAAACTACTGGGCTGGTCTTTGGTAAACATAAAAGAAAAGGCTGTCTAGACACGCTGCTTCCGTCTCAAAAACAAATTATATAAATGCCACTCTAATTATGGCGATTCATAAAAATGCCACTACAATTTCCAAACTTTGAAAAATGCGACTGCAATTTTTGCAAACTTTGAAAAACGCCACTGTAATTTGCAAACTTTGAAAAACGCCACTCCAGACTTCGAAAAATGCCACTGGAAATGGCATGAAATGGCATTTTTAAAAATATGGAAATTGCAGTGGCATTTATCGAAAACACCAGATTTGGACTGGCATTTATCAAATTAACCCAAAACAAAAATAACTGGGCGAGCTGCTGGGTCCCTGGTGTCACCCGCTCATTGTGCAATTCTCTCGTTTATTGACTACGTGACAATGGCATGGGACCCAGATGTCAGAAATCCATTAGGAGGAGCCATTTCTTCTATTGGCTTGAAACAAGGAGGCACTTGCTTGCGTACTGCCATGATCTTGGCAAGTCCCTGTTGTCATCCTCTCCACATACAATCATCTCCTGATTGTGTACGCGTCAACTTGGTAGGCCCACAAGTCAGCCTCTAAACCCGTGGAGGACAAATACAACCCATTTAAAAAATAACAGCCCATTCCATACGTTCAAACGGAAAGTTCAACATTCAGAGCAAAGTAACAGGTCTGATCCACATATAGAGTACTGAACTTCCACGTTGACAACCATCATAGCCAAGTTAACTATCTACTCCCACTAATACTCTATTAGCGTACAAGTACTAACTTACTCTTAGCTAACTAGACGATGCCGGGCGCCATCTGCAGTACACGCTAAACACCGGCACTGGCATCCTCCGCCTCGCATCAGACTTGCCAGGGGTGCGATAGGGCGCGTTGCTCGCGCGCGTTGGCCCTTTCCATGCCGGCGTGGTCCACCGAAGCGTTCAAATCCTCGTGCTCATCGCAGTAGAGGATGCACTCATTAGGTCATGCATGTATCTTCTGCACCTCTAAACCTAGAGGGCAGGCAGCCTTCTTTGCTTCGTACGTACTCTCGGGCAATTCGTTGTCCTTTGGAAGCATATTTTTATCATGACCAGCAACTTTCCAAATCCCTTGTCAGATGCACCATTCTCTGCCTTCCATTGCAGCAATTCCAATGTGGTGCCCATCTTTTTCTTGTCACCTTCGCAATTTGGGTACAACAATTTCTTGTGATCCTCTAACATGCGCTACAACTACTTCTTCTCCTTTTCAGAAAAGGGATGCCAAATGGAGTCCAAATGACCTGAAAATTTATGGTGATTTTTTATGGACCAGAAGAAGCCCCGAAGCAAAAGAGTTGGGCCAGAAGAGTCCCGAGCCAACCACAAGGACGGAGGGCACGCCCTACCCCCCAGGGAGGGTGCTCTGGTCTTGTCGTTGACTTGTGGACCCCTTGATGTGAAACCGTAGCCAAACATTCCTATAAATACAGAAACCCCCGAAAAGAAACCTAGATCGGGAGTTCAGCCGCCACAAGCCTCTGTATCCACGAAAACCTAATCGGGACCCTATTCCGTCACCCTGCCAGAGGGGGAAATCATCACCGGTGGCCATCTTCATCATCCCGGCGCTCTCCATGACCAGGAGGGAGTAGTTCACCCTCGCGGCTGAAGGTATGTACCAGTAGCTATGTGTTTGATTTCTCTCTCTCTCTCTCTCTCTCTCTCTCTCTCTCTCTCTCGTGTTCTTGATTTGGCACGATCTTGATGTACCGCCAGCTTTGCTACTATAGTCGGATCTTATGATGTTTCTTCCCCTCTACCTTCTTGTAATGGATTGAGTTTTCCCTTTGAAGTTATCTTATCGGATTGAGTCTTTAAGGATTTGAGAACACTTCATGTATGCCTTGCATGTGCTTATCTGTGGTGATAATGGGATATTCACGTGATCCACTTGATATATGTTTTGGTGATCAACTTGCAGATTTTGTCTTGACTCTCCAGTAGAAACTTTGGGTCACTCTTTGAAGTTCTTCGTGTTGGTTTGAATAGATGAATCTAAGATCGTGTGATGCATATCGTATAGTCAAACCCGCAGATACTTATGGTGACATTGGAGTATCTAGGTGAAATTAGGGTTTTGGTTGATGTATGTCTTAAGGTGTTATTTTAGTACAAACTCTAGGGCTATTTGTGACACTTATAGGAATAGCTCAATAGATCGATCAGAAAGAATAACTTTGAGGTGGTTTTGTACCCTACAGTAATCTCTTTCTTTGTTCTTCACTATTAGTGACTTTGGAGTGACTCTTTGTTGCACGTTGAGGGATTGTTATATGATCCAATTATGTTATCATTGTTGAGAGAACTTCCACTAGTGAAAGTATGAACCCTAGGCCTTGTTTCGAAGCATTGCAATACCGTTTTTGCTCACTTCTGTTACTAGTTACCTTGTTGTTTTTATATTTGCAGATTACAAAAACCTATATCTACCCTCCATATTGCACTTGTATCACCATCTCTTCACCGAACTAGTGCACCTATACAATTTACCATTGTATTGGGTGTGTTGGGGACACAAGAGACTTTTTGTTATTTGGTTGCAGGGTTGTTTGAGAGAGATTGTCGGTGTCAAAACCGGCGGATCTCGGGTAGGGGGTCCTGAACTGTGCGTCTAGGCAGATGGTAACATGAGACAAGGGACACGATGTTTTTACCCAGGTTCGGGCCCTCTCGATGGAGGTAAAACCCTACTCCTGCTTGATTGATATTGATGATATGGGTAGTACAAGAGTGGATCTACCACGAGATCAAGGAAGCTAAACCCTAGAAGCTAGCCTATGGTATGGTTGTTGTAATGGTTGTTCGTCCTATGGACTAAAACCCTCCGGTTTATATAGACACCGGAGACGGCTAGGGTTACACAGGAGTCGGTTACAATGGTAGGAGATCTACATATCTGTATTGCCAAGCTTGCCTTCCACGCCAAGGAAAGTCCCATCCGGACATGGGACGAAGTCTTCAATCTTGTATCTTCATAGTCTTGGAGTCCGGCCGATGATGATAGTCCGGCTATCCGGACACCCCCTAGTCCAGGACTCCCTTAGTAGCCCCCGAACCTGGCTTCAATGACGACGAGTCCAGCGTGCATATATTATCTTCGGTGTTGCAAGGCGGGTTCTCCTCCAAATTCCATGTGCTTGCCCAATAGTGTCTGGCTTCCTTACAAATGTTGCGCTCCTTGGCTTCCACGCCCAATAATGGCCCTCTTCCATGCGTCGCACGAATGTGAAAGGCTAGGGTATCTTTTATATTTTACCCCTTAGCTGCGCAAATAACCTGCCTATAAGAGAGGCAAGAATCCAGATCCAAATCACACCATCTTCCTTCCGCGAGTACTCATCGGAGCGCTTCCGACCAAAAGATCCATTCCATCATGGACCGTCGACGCGGCTCCTCCTCTCACGCTCCTAGCCCTCCGACAGGAGATTGGAGGAGATGTTCAGTTCCGCACAACGAGCTGGCGACGCTCCAAGCGGAGGGATACCTCCCTCCGGCCTTTATGGTCCCGGTTCGAGCCGGGCTCGCCACCTACAAAGGTGGAAAGCACGCGGAGGCCACCCCTTGTCCATCCAA
Source organism: Triticum aestivum (assembly GCF_018294505.1). Taxonomy (NCBI): domain Eukaryota; kingdom Viridiplantae; phylum Streptophyta; class Magnoliopsida; order Poales; family Poaceae; genus Triticum; species Triticum aestivum. Next base: position 134,169,044 of record NC_057795.1, on the reverse strand, counting down.
AGGAGAGCGGGTGTGCTTCGTCCCTTATCTAATAAGGGGGCTCGGGTTTCCCATACACCTGTTTCTCTAGGGGCTCCTGGAGTTCTACGGACTCCAGCTTCATCACCTCACGCCCGCCACTATTCTGCACATCGTGGGTTTCGTAGCTCTTTGCGAGTTGTTCCTAGGCATCGAGCCCCATTTTGCGCTGTGGAAGAGACTGTTTTGCCTCGTACCCCGTTCTCACGAGGGGTCAATATATCAAGTGGGCGGAGCCGAAATATGGTGCATCGCCGGGACCGAATATCTATCCGGAATCCCAAAGAAGGCGTTCGAAGACAGGCCTTCGGAATGGTTTTATGTGGAAGACGCTCCACTGTCGGACCCAGTTCGGATCGGCCTCCCGGAGTTTAACAAGGCTCCTCTGAAGAAGCGCCTAAGTTGGCGCCCACGGAGCCCTCAACAGGAGGAAGACAGGAGCGTCCATTACTTGATGGGCCGGATTAGGTTGCTGGCCCATTCCGGATTAACTATGATCAGAGTCATGGCCGTATGCATCATGCGAGGGGTGCAGCCGCTCCAATATAGGGGCCACCCCATGTGGGATTTCAACGGGGAGAACAACGCCACCCGTCATGGCCGTAAGGGGCCGGGATCGGCCGCGTATCTGGTAAAGATCATGTCTGTCCTATACAAGGGGGAGAAAGAGGACTTCCTCCAGACGAGCCCATCGAATGGGTTCTCCATGAATAACCCTCGGAGCTGGGTAAGCGGACGTTTATTTATCCGACCCATGCTTTCAAAGTTAAGTACCTCACTTTGCGGTTTTGACGCAGGAACTGCACCGAAGAGGATCCAGACATAAAGGTGGAGCTAATTGACGGGGTGTTCCACCAACTCAGCATGGACAATGCTCTAGTCGCCATCACGGCTGACTACCCCGACCTAACTCCGGCTTCCCAGGTAACTATGACCGGAGTCCTGACACTATTACCTCATCCTTGCGTATTTCTGACCACCGTATACAATGGTGTCTTGCAGGAGGTGCCTTCAAGGCAGGAAGCCGAACCCGCGGCGGCGGACCAACAAGGGTCAGCCCGGCCCCGCAGGCGGAAGAGGGGTGCGGTGCGAATCGAAACGTCACCGCAACGGTATAGCTCGCGACCGTTATTCAGGAAAAGGATTCCCAGGAGGTGTATTAACGCTCATGACTTTTCCAGGAGAAAGAGCACTCGCCGGATTGTGCCCGGGGAGGTTGCCAACCAAGCCTCCGCCCGCCAGGCTCCAAGACCTAGTCCGGAGGGGGAGGCGAGCGCAAGGCACGAGCCGGATACTCCTCCAGCGGAGGATGCCGACAGGCTATCTGCCACCATGTCTGAGGTAGAGAGCGCCATGAATCATAGGCGTCGCCGGACAGTTCTGCATGACGCGTGTTTCTCCCCAGAGGCGTTGAATGCCTTTAACGCGGGAGACGCGCACCTCTGTGCCGCTCAAGATGGTTTAACCAGAGCCACGGAGCAGTATGTAAAAGACATACGGGTAAGAGATTTTAATAGTTGTATATGCCAGTAGCCCCCGAGACTTAAAGTAGTTAAAGTAACTGATTTAAGGATCATTTGAAATGCAGGATCTTACGGAGAAGAACACCCAATTGTCCCAAGAGCTACAAGAGTGCAAGGCCCAACTTGAGGCCGCACTAGCTGCCACAGAAGGAGGCACAGAGACCCCCTCCGGTAACACATTATTTCAAAAAGATAAGCAGTGTGCGGCGTACGTATAAATATGACAAATGGTATTGCAGATGTTGCCGGACATGATCCGGACAAGCAACAGCTACTGCGCCAGCTGAAGGCCGGCGAGAGGGTGCTTATGAAGGTGCAGCAGGAGAGGAACAAACTCCAGGATGCCCATGCCCAGCTTGAAGAAGAGCTGAAAGGAGTTCGGGCCGAGCTGTCTGGCTCCGTGAAGGAGAATCAGCGGCTTCGTCGTGGCATCTATAGTAAGTGCTTGAGCAAACTCCTTTGAAAATAAGAGTTCAGCGAGGAAGTCAATTGACAGAAATATGTCTATAGGTGTGTTGACAGGTTGCCCTGCGGAAGAAATGCCCGGTTCATCGGGTGACCAACTTCCCGAGCTGGTGCAACTGCTCGAACGTGTTCGGCAGGCGATGAGCGGCGTTGTCCAGGCCTTATGGCCGTCCCTCTCCCTACCCAAGGGCCTTGGAGAGCTTGCGGAGAAGCTTCAGGGAGCGCGGCAGCGCTTCTGTTTATCGAAGATATCGGCCTGCCGTCAAGGTGCCAGGGAGGCCTGGGCCATGGTGAAGACGTGGTATAAGAAGGCGGATCCAAAACACATGGCCGAGGTCGGACCTGTGGGGCCCGATGGGAAGGAGATCCCTGTGAGCTTAGTGTACGCCCAAGTAGAGTTGGCCGCTAAATATTCCCAACGGGACTGTAAATTAGACAGCCTGTTAGACGGGATTGAGGAGGAGTACAGTCAGTCGATTTGACGATGTATTTAAAATGACATGTAAAATGCCTTCTAGCCGGATTGTAGATCGTTTGTCTTTGCCGACCTTTTCACTTCAACCTCGGGACCCTAGAGTCCGGAGTGTGTACGAATACCTTCTCGGTTAAGAAAAAACCGGGGCATGCATGGAGACCAGGCGTAGGGGTCATTAGTGCTTTATCAGACAAGTGCCCAACTAGTTATGTTATATTACATGGTTAGTAAGAAACATCTTCCAGGGAGAATAGTTCCGTTAAGGGTTCCTTTCCCTGGGAGGCATGCCCTAAAGTGCATGTCCGGACTGCGAAAAGAGCAGGAAAACATCTGGGGGCAGATAAATAAATATGTAAAAAATCATCTTTCAAGTCACCGACCGAATATTTCCTTAAGAACGCTAGCTTTCGGCTTCACCCAGTCTGAGGTACACATCTGGCTGACCCAGCAGTAACAATCGCAGAGGTGCTCCCTTTACCTCCTAGTCGAACAATCGGGAACGTAGGGGTAAGCACAGGAGCCAGGAAAACCAGCTTGGCCAAAACTTACGTCATATCGATGCATATAATGGTGAATAAAAGGTACATGTGGAAGTTTGACACATATGCTGGGCATGAAGCCCGTATAAGTAAGCTTCTGTTAAAGAAGCCCCCAGGTATAATGAGTGCGGGTAGCACATCAAGTGTGTGCGAACAATGCGCAAATAGGCCCGTTAGGGATTTTATGAAAAAGGTGGGAGAAAAGAGAGAAACGAAAGATAGCTGAAGTGTAAAAATGTGGACGGAGGAAGGAGACGAACTCTTAGTCCGGCGCTAGGCGTAGAATCTTCGGAGGCGGGCTGCGCTCCATGGGTTCGGCTCGAGTCGGTTGTCCGATGCATTTCGCAGACGGTATGCTCCGCCGGTCAGGACTTGGTTGATGATGAAGGGACCTTCCCATTTGGGCTTGAGTTTGTCTTTTTTCTTGTCCGGCAGGCGTAGAACTAGTTCACCAACATTGTAAGTTTTAGCCCATACTTCTCTATTTTGATATCTTCGAGCCTGCTGCTGATAGAATGCGGAACGGGCCTTTGCCACCTCGCGTTCCTCCTCCAATGCGTCCAAGCTGTCCTGCCGATCCAGCTCGGCTTCTCTTTCTTCATACATGCGCACTCGAGGTGAGTCATGAATTATGTTGCAGGGAAAAACTGCCTCTGCGCCGTATACCATAAATAATGGTGTGAATCCGGTAGTACGGTTTGGCGTGGTCTGCAGCCCCAAGAGTACGGAGTCAAGCTCCTCTACCCAGTGCGTGTTAGATTCCGTAAGGGACCGCACTAGTCTGGGCTTGATGCCACTCATTATCAGACCATTTGCTCGCTCAACTTGACCGTTGGTTTGAGAATGATAGACTGAAGCATAATCGAGCTTAATGCCCATATTTTTGCACCATAGTTTGACCTCGTCGGCCATGAAGTTCGTGTCGTTATCGGTAATGATGCTATGGGGGATGCCATAATTGTGTACTACCCCGGATATGAAGTCTATCACTGGTCTGGACTCTGCCGTTTTAACTGGCTTGGCCTCTATCCATTTGGTGAATTTGTCCACCATGACCAATAGGTACTTTTGCTTGTGGGTTCCCCCTTTAAGGGGTCCAACCATGTCAAGCCCCCAGACCGCAAACAGCCAGGTAATGGGTATAGTTTTGAGGGTGGTGGGTGGCATATGGCTCTGATTAGCAAAGAGCTGAGAACTGACGCATCTTTGGACTAAGTCCTGAGCATCTGCCCGGGCCGTCGGCCAATAAAATCCTGTACGGAAGGCCTTACCTACAAGGGCCCGGGCTGCAGCGTGGTGTCCGCCTAGTCCGGCGTGAATTTCAGCCAGAAGATTTCGCCCTTCCTCTTCGGAGATACACCTTTGAAGGACTCCGGATGTGCTTTTCTTATAAAGTTCTCCCTCATGGACCTTGTAGGCTTTAGATCGCCGGACTATGCAGCGGGCCTCATTTTGGTCTTCGGGAAGTTCCTGCCTAATTAAGTAGGCTAGGAATGGTTCTGTCCACGGGGCAATTACCGCCATTATTTCGTCGGCTGAAGGTGTTATTTCATTGGCTGAACTGCCGATTATGTCAGATTGTTCTGTGTTGGGTGGTGCGGTTGCTTCCGGGTTGTTATTTCCGGACTCCTCTTCCCATAGTACAGATGGCTTAAAGAGCCGTTCCAGGAAGATGTTTGGAGGGACAGCGTCGCGTTTCACGCCGATGCGTGCCAACACGTCGGCTACTTGGTTATTATCCCGGGCTACGTGGTGGAATTCGAGTCCTTCGAACCGAGCTGACATTTTTAGGACAGCGTTGCGATAGGCTGCCATTTTCGGATCCTTGGCGTCAAAGTCTCCATTTACTTGGGATATTGCAAGGTTTGAATCCCCGCACACCTCTAGGCATTGAATACCCATGGAGATTGCCATCTGGAGACCATGTAGGAGGGCCTCGTATTCGGCTGCATTGTTGGAGTCCGTGTACATTATCTGAAGTACGTATTGGACTGTGTCTCCAGTTGGGGACGTTAGTACGACGCCAGCCCCCAAGCCGGCCAACATTTTGGAGCCGTTGAAATGCATAATACAATTGGAGTATGCGTCGTACTCTTTAGGGAGTTCGGCTTCGGTCCATTCAGCGATGAAGTCAGCCAAGACTTGCGACTTTATAGCTCGCCAAGGTTTATAAGTTATGTCGAATGGTAAGAGCTCAATGGCCCATTATGCAATCTTGCCCGCCGTGTCGCGGTTGTTTATAATGTCATTGAGGGGCACTTCGGAGGCCACTGTTATCGAACACTCTTGAAAGTAGTGTCGGAGCTTCCGGGATGCCATGAACACCGCGTACGCTATCTTTTGATAATGCGCGTACCGGGACTTGCAGGGAGTTAAGACAGTGGATACGTAGTACACTGGCTTTTGAAGAGGGAATTTATGCCCTTCTGTTTCTCGTTCGACGACGAGTACCGCGCTTACAACTTGATGAGTTGCCGTGATGTATAACAACATTGGTTCGCCCAGGTTAGGCGCGGCCAGGACCGGATTTGTTGCCAATACGGCCTTTATTTCTTCGAGTCCGGCAGTGGCAGCATCCGTCCATTCGAAGTGTTCGGTGCGCCTGAGGAGGCGATAGAGGGGCAATGCCTTTTCTCCCAAACGGGAGATGAAGCGGCTTAGAGCCGCCACGCATCCAGTCAATTTTTGTATTTGTTTGAGGTCTTTTGGAATATCCAGCTGTGACAGAGCTCGGATCTTGGCTGGGTTTGCTTCAATTCCTCTACCGGATACAATGAAGCCCAGGAGCTTTCCGGCTGGTAGGCCGTAAAAGCATTTTTCCGGGTTCAGCTTAATGTCATATGCTCGGAGGTTGTCGAATGTGAGCCTCAAATCGTCTACTAGAGTTTCGACGTGTTTGGTTTTGACGACTACGTCTTCTATGTATGCCTCTACTGTTTTGCCGATCTGGGTAGCCAGATGTAACGCCCTCGATGCGGCTATAGCTCCCACGTGTCGAGGCACGGCTTAGAGGCATAACCGCATTGAAAGCAATGTCGCAAGTCAGGCAATCATTACAACATCCCATGTAATACATAATAAAAAGGGGGAGATAACATAGTTGGCTTACACTCGCCACGTCACATCAGAGTACATAAATAACATCCATCAAACAAGCACTCATGGCCCGACTACGGCGCCAGAATAGAAAAGACCCCCAACATGCGACAAGGTCCTGAATCGATAACCCCAACTAGGCACCACTACTGATCATCCGGAAAAGAAACATAGTATCGCTGAGAGTCCTCGTCGAACTCCCACTTGAGCTCGTACTCGTCACCTGGAGCGGACTCACCTGGACCTGCATCTGGAGTTGTAGTATCTGTGAGCCACAGGGACTCAGCAATCTCACACCCACGCGATCAAGACTATTTAAGCTCATAGGAATGGATAAGGCCAATATGTGTGGAGCTGCAGCAAGCGACTGGCATATGTGGTGGCTAACTTATACGCAAAAGAGAGCGAGGAGAGAAGGCGAAGCACGAGCGAGAAGCTAAAGGAACATCCTGCGCAAGCATAACTCCAACACCGTGTCCACTTCCCGGACTCCGCCGAGAAGGGGCCATCACGGTAACACACACGGTTGATTCATTTTAATTAAGTTTAATTAAAGTTATCTACAACCGGACATTAACAAATTCCCATCTGCCCATAACCGCGGGCACGGCTTTCGAAAGATCAATCCCTGCAGGGGGGTCCCAACTTAGCCCATAACAAGCTCTCACGGTCAACGAAGGAATAGACCTCCACCCAAGACACACCGATCAGACTCGGTATCTCGGTACAACAAGATGATTCGGCAGGTTAAAACAAGTCCAGCAACACCGCCCGAATGTGCCGACAAATCCCGATAGGAGCTGCACATATCTCTTTCTCAGGGCACGCTCGGATAGGTCAAGCTACGAGTAAAACCAAACCTCAAGTTTCCCCGAGGTGGCCCCGCAGGCTGCCTGGTTCGGACCAACACTCAGAGGAGCACTGGCCCGGGGGGGGGTTAAAATAAGATGACCCTCGGGCTCCGGAAACCCAAGGGAAAAAGAGGCTAGGTGACAAATGGTAAAACCAATGTTGGGCATTGCTGGAAAAGCTTTAATCAAGACGAACTATCAAGGGGTTCCCATTATAGCCCAACCGTGTAAGGGACGCAACATTCCGGGAACATAACACCGATATGACGGAAACTAGGGCGGCAAGAGTGGAACAAAACACTAGGCGAGAGGCCGAGCCTTCCACCCTTTACCAAGTATATAGATGCGTTAAGATAACATAGCAATATAATGATATCCCAACAAGCAATATAAATGTTCCAACAAGGAACGGCTCCAATCTTCACCTGCAACTAACAACGCTATAAGAAGGGCTGAGCAAGCGGTAACATAGCCAATCAACGGTTTGCTAGGACAAAGGTGGGTTAGAGGTTCAACATGGCAATTGGGAGGCTGACAAGCAAAAGGTAGGCATCGAAGCAGTGGCAAGCAAAAGAGCGAGCAAACTAGCATAGCAAAGATAGTAGTGATTTCGAGGGTATGATCATCTTGCCTGCACAGTTGTCAGAGTTGACTGGATCCTCACAAGCAAACTCAACGGGCTCCTCGGTAGCGAACTCGTCTCCCGGCTCTACCCAAAGACAAACAAGCAACAAGGACACAATCAACCACGGGCAAGACCAAGCAACATGATGAAATGACGATATGCTATGCGGGATGCGATGCGGGATGCAAAATGCAAGATATGACAGGAAATGCATGAACCTGGCATCAACTTGGAAAACCAAGTGTGCCACTGGATAGAGGGGATGAAATCGCTTGAAAACGATATAAAGATCATAGGAATCGGAGCTACGGTTTGGAAATGGCAAGCGTTTTAAGATATGACACCGGTCTGCGATTTATAGCAAGTAGGCATCTAAATGCAACGAAAAGAACATGCTACAGCCACCAAACATGAAAACAAAATATATGGCAGTGATGTACACAAGATGGTTGACAAAACACTAGCACTGAGCCATAGGCAAATTCATCCATTAAGAGGTTCAAACAAGCATGGCTAAAACGCAAATGCAAAACAGATTTCAGACTTAGTGAAATTAACACTAGTCTGAAATTTCAGATCACGAAGCCCTCTTCGGAGCAGCAAAACAACATGATAGAAAACCTGAACATGACAAGTAAGAACATGGCATGGAGCTACTCAACAAGCTTAACAAAACACCCAAAGTGACCTGGGGCCAAAAGGGTTCACAAAATACTCTACCGAGCTCACGAACATCGCTCGAACACAATCAGTTTTCAGACTTAGTGAAAACTGAGACATGCTGAAATTTAACTCACGAAGGCATGTAAACGAGCTCGATGCACTCACTACGGTGCAAGTCATGGCAAGGAAAGCATATCACCAGCAAGAAGGCACAAAGTGCTAGCTACACATGGCAAGAACGAAGGCATAGCATGCATGGAACGCTAACGGTAGCATCGGCGAAATCGCAAACAAGTTGACGATCTGCCCAGATTAACAATGAAGCAAAAGTTGAGCTCGATTGAGTCAACCTAGAGCACTCCACAAATGCAAACAAAGACATGGATGGATAGAGCATAACATAAATATCAAAACTCCCTTACTGATCATCCTCAAAAGAGGCACGGATCACTAGGAAACAAGCTGGACATATAGCATCATGAACTAAAATATCCCAGACTTAGCGAAAATCGCTAAGTCCCTGAAATCTGCAATCTCAGGTACCTCTCTTCGCAAGCTTGCACAAGACAACACACACATCCTAAAAATGCATGGGTGGCACCTCTGGAAAGAAGACAAAATGCTTCCCAATTCATCCCAAAGGGGCACAGGCATATCATGCACGAATTAAATATAGCAAAAATGACAAAAGTGCATGATGAACTAACGGATCTGCAATTTAACTCACGAAGCCTCCTTCTAACAGCATTTTGGGTATCAAGATGACCTCAAATGCAAATGATGCAATGGAATGAAATGATGTACATGTCGAGACGAAGATTTTGATATATCATACGCCCAAAACGGAGCTACGGTTGCAAAGTTACGGGACCTCGAACAGAGCAACATGGATCAAAAATCTAGGGACTTAGAAAAATCGGAGGGGGGTTAGGGTTTACTGTACACGCGCGGATCTGGATCTGGGCTCGCCGGGGCACGGAAGCCGAGGCGGCGCCGGCGGCGGAGCTCGAGCTCACCGGAGCGGCGGGGTGCGCCGGCGGGGAGGAGGTCGCCGGGGGGGGCGGCGCCGGCAAGGAGGCAGCGGAGGGGCGCGGGAGCCGAGGCGGGGAGCGGCCGGGCGGCGAGGTGCCCGCGGCGGCGGCAACCTCCGGCTGGGGCGGCGACGGCGGCCGCGGCGGCGGCCGGCCGGGGAGAAGACGGCGGCGGGGCGCGGGACAGGGCGCGGCGGCGGTTCGGGCCGCGGGGGCCCCGCACGGGCCTCGCGGGCCCGCGGGCGGCGGCGAACTGGGGACCGGGCGGCGCCACTAGGAGGCCGACACGTGGCGGCGGACGGGGAGGCCGGACATGTCCGTCGGCGGCGGTTGTGTCCGACGGCGGCCGGAGGAGTTTTTTAGGGTTTCGGGAAGAGGGAGAGATCCGAAAACGGAGGGGTGTATATATAGGCATAGAGGGAGCTAGGAGAGTCCAAATGAGGTGCGGTTTTCGCCCACACGATCGTGATCGAACGCTCTAGGACATGGAGCAGAGTTTGGTGGGTTTTGGGCCAAATTTGGGGGGTGTTGGGCTGCAACACACACGAGGCCTTTTCGGTCCCTCGGTTAACCGTTGGAGTATCAAACGAAGTCCAAATGACCCGAAACTTGACAGGCGGTCTACCGGTAGTAAACCAAGGCCGCTTGGCAAGACTCGGTCCAATCCGGAAATGTTTAAACCCCACACGAGAAAGAAAGGTAGAAATGACCACCGGAGGAGAACGAAACGCCGGAATGCAAAACGGACAACGGGGAAAATGCTCGAATGCATGAGACGAACATGTATGCAAATGCAATGCACGTGATGACATGATAAGAGATGCACGAAAAAGAAAACAACACACGGAGACAAAGACCCAAACCCGAGAAATAAATATAACTTAGCGCCGGAGACGGCAAGAGTTGGATACAAAAAATGGAAAGTATATCTGGGGCGTTACAACACTCCACCACTACGAAAAGATCTCGTCCCGAGATCTAGGACTGAAAGAACTCCGGGTACTCAGAACGGAGGTGATCCTCGCGTTCCCAGGTAGCTTCACGGTCGGAATGGTGTGACCACTTGACTTTGAGAAATTTGATTGACTTGTTGCGAGTTTTGCGTTCAGTCTCTTCAAGAATAGCAACTGGGTGCTCACGATAGGAGAGATCTTCTTGGAGCTCAATGTCCTCGAAGTTGACGGTGCGGTCAGGAGTCTTGAAGCACTTTCGAAGCTGAGAGACGTGGAACACATCATGAACATTTGCAAAGTTTGAAGGAAGCTCGAGTTGATAGGCGAGGTCGCCTCTCTTGCTGACAATCTTGAAAGGTCCCACGTATCTAGGGGCAAGCTTCCCTTTGATACCGAAGCGACGAGTACCTTTCATGGGAGAGACGCGGAGGTAAACATGATCTCCGATCTCGAAAACCAATTCACGGTGCTTACTATCATAGTAGCACTTCTGGCGGGATTGAGCTGCTTTGAGGTTATCACGAATGACTTTGCACATGTCTTCTGCTTCTGTGATTAAGTCATTACCCAGCAGCTGACGTTCACCGGTTTCGGACCAGTTGAGAGGGGTACGGCACTTCCTGCCATACAGAATTTCAAAGGGGGCCTTGCCCGAACTTGCTTGAAAGCTGTTGTTGTATGAGAATTCAGCATAAGGAAGACAATCCTCCCACTTCATGCCGAAGGAGATCACACAAGCCCTGAGCATATCTTCAAGAATCTGATTGACACGCTCGACTTGACCGCTTGTTTGAGGATGGAACGCTGTGCTGAAGCGGATGTTGGTGCCCATGGCCTTCTGAAAAGAATCCCAAAACTTGGAGGTAAAGATGCTGCCACGGTCTGAAGATATCACTTGAGGAATACCGTGCAGAGAGACAATGCGAGAGGTATAGAGTTCCGCCAATTGAGCTGCAGTGATTGACTCTTTGATAGGTAGAAAATGAGCCACCTTGGTGAGCTTGTCGATGACGACAAATATAGCATCATTGCCACGCTTGGACTTTGGAAAACCAGTCACGAAGTCCATTTCAATGTGGTCAAACTTCCATTCTGGAATGGCAAGAGGTTGGAGGAGACCAGCTGGCCTTTGGTGTTCTGCCTTCACTCTTCTACAGACATCACATTCGTTCACGAATTGAGCGATCTCGCGCTTCATTCGAGTCCACCAATAAGCTTGCTTGAGGTCCTGATACATCTTCGTACTACCAGGGTGGATGGAGAGGAGAGAGTTGTGAGCCTCGTTCATGATCACCTTACGAAGTTCACCTTTGGGCACAACAATTCGATCCTCGAAAAAGAGAGTGTCCTTGTCATCAAGTCGGTAGCACTTGTACTTGGACTGACTCTTTGCAATACCAATCTTCACCTTCTTCACCATAGCATCAAGAAGTTGGGCTTGGCGAATCTGGTCTTCTAAGGTAGGAGAGACTTGAAGGTTGGCGAGGGAACCTTGAGGAACAACTTGCAGATTAAGTTTGCGGAAAGCTTCACAAAGCTCGGGTTGACAAGGCTTGAGAATCAGACTGTTGCAATATGCTTTTCTACTCAAAGCGTCAGCAATCACATTAGACGAATGACATCCTCAGACGAATGAGTCAGTTGAATCTGCGTGGCTGCACAATCAAGCTGAGCTTTATGCTTAGAGAGCCAGTCCATCCCGAGAATAAGATCGATATCGGAATTACCAAGAACCATAGGAGAAGCAAGAAACTTGAAATCGCCCATCGTGATAGCGACATCTGGCACCTCCAGACTTGCGCTCAAACGTTTGCCCGGAGAAATGATATCCATATGTTTACCCAAATGAGAAGAAAAGAACTCATGCTTGGTAAAAAATGGCTTTGACATGAAACAATGCGATGCACCCGTGTCAAAAAGAACTTTTGCAGGAATATCATTAATAGGAAGGTTACCCATAATGACATCTGAAGAATCCTCAGCCTGAGCTGCATTCAGCATATTGACCTTGGCGTGCTTGGGATTGTGCTTGACCACAGCTGTACTTGCCGATCTGACAGGAGGAGGAGGAGGAAGACGCCTCTGGTTGGTACACTTGTTGGCATAGTGACCCTTCTGTTGGCACTTGTTGCACGTGACCTCTGAAAGCGGACGGTGATACGGAGCACTCGATCTTGGCGCTTGAGACGAAGATTTGTTCTGAAAGCCTGGGTTGGGTGGGTGGGAGAAACCACTGCCACCTTTGCTCTTCTGCTGATACGGCTGACGGAACGGAGGAGGAGGAAGCCAATACTTCTGCTGCTTGACCACTTGAGTAGAGGAAGAAGGAGTAACCTCTCTGGCACGCTTCCTGGAAGCATCACATCTCATCTGAGCAGCCTCTTGCTTCAGTGCCATGTTGTAGAACTCATCGTATCTCAACGGCTCAAAGAGGACAAGAGCGAGCTGAATTTCCTCACGAAGACCACCCCTGAACTGATAGATCATACTCTTCTCATCAGGAACATCCTGCTTGGCAAAACGGGCGAGCTTCTGGAACAACTTGTTGTAGTCATAGACAGACAAAGAGCCTTGCTTCAGATTGCGGAATTCCTGACGCTTACTCTCAATCACACTTTGAGGGATGTGATGAGCGCGGAAATCTTGACGGAAATCGTCCCAAGTGATAACACGTCCACCTCTGGAATCCTTGTACTGCTGGAACCACTCTGCAGCCTGATCTTTGAGCTGGAAAGAAGCGAACTTGACGAAATCTTCAGGCCTGACGTTGCTGCATTCAAAATGCTTGCCCAGATCCACTAGCCAATCGTCAGCGTCGGTAGCCTCAACACAACCGCTGAACGTCTTTGGGCCATTAGCAAGGAACTGGTTCAGAGTAGCAAAGTGGTGCTGATTATGGCCTTGATTCCCTTGATTGCCTTGATTGCGCTCTTGAAGGATTTGCATGATCAACTGTGTGTTTGCATTAGTAGCGGCCATCACAGCTTGCCATGCTTCCGGAGGAGGCGGAGGTGGAGGCGGATTAGGATTCGGAGTCGTGCGCGTTGGAGGAGCCATCCTGAAGAGGTTGACCACCATTAGCACATAGATAGACAACAATATAGAAGCTGAATCCAACGGAATGAAAATTGCAACATATAGTCTTCACATCCGAACAAAATGAACGAATGCATCCCTCTTCAAAAGATCACACATCCATAAATTGCGAAGCCACGAAGAATTAAGGTAGAGAGATAAATCAACAAGGTACGGATCAAGAACGAATAATCGGTAAGAAATCCCAATCTCAAACCAATATCCGTGGAAGAAGAACTAGAGCTACTAGATTTCCCACCTATGAAACTCCCGAACCTTTCCGGTTATGCAATCAGGTGTTGGGGATACAGGGGAAGCACAATATCTCACCCAAACTAGCAAACCCTACATCCAGCTGTATCCATCCTTCAACACATAACCAGGAAAACTTCGGAAACCATCTACCTCAACCTTCGAAAAGCATCCGTTATACAAGTTATGGCGATACTCCCGAACTCCCGCCCCAGTACTGGGTGGCGTCGAGGTTATCTCACCAACGAACTGCATAAAAGAGATTTTCGATGTCGGCGAACATATCTCAAGTATACCAGAATTGCAACGATAAAATTGTGACGACAACACCTCGGAGCTCAACTCCCCGGGACACTGCCACAACCCCTAAAGACAGGAGGCACCAAGAACAATGTTCTCGTCACAAAACCATCGGAACAAAACCAAGATACTCGCGTGAACCTAAAAAAATTTTAGTGAAATTTGAGAAGAGAAGAGTCAAAACTCTACGCCAGGATGCCTTACCAGAGCGATGAGGAGACTGGGAAGTAAAAGAATTCCTAAGCTCTCCGAAATATAATTCCTAAGGACTCAAAACATTTTTCTAGACACAACTCGGCTGCTAAAAACGATCAAGCAATGGGGCTCCTAAGGTCGGGGATGGCTCTGATACCAACTTGTAACGCCCTCGATGCGGCTATAGCTCCCACGTGTCGAGGCACGGCTTAGAGGCATAACCGCATTGAAAGCAATGTCGCAAGTCAGGCAATCATTACAACATCCCATGTAATACATAATAAAAAGGGGGAGATAACATAGTTGGCTTACACTCGCCACGTCACATCAGAGTACATAAATAACATCCATCAAACAAGCACTCATGGCCCGACTACGGCGCCAAAATAGAAAAGACCCCCAACATGCGACAAGGTCCTGAATCGATAACCCCAACTAGGCACCACTACTGATCATCCGGAAAAGAAACATAGTATCGCTGAGAGTCCTCGTCGAACTCCCACTTGAGCTCGTACTCGTCACCTGGAGCGGACTCACCTGGACCTGCATCTGGAGTTGTAGTATCTGTGAGCCACAGGGACTCAGCAATCTCACACCCACGCGATCAAGACTATTTAAGCTCATAGGAATGGATAAGGCCAATATGTGTGGAGCTGCAGCAAGCGACTGGCATATGTGGTGGCTAACTTATACGCAAAAGAGAGCGAGGAGAGAAGGCGAAGCACGAGCGAGAAGCTAAAGGAACATCCTGCGCAAGCATAACTCCAACACCGTGTCCACTTCCCGGACTCCGCCGAGAAGGGGCCATCACGGTAACACACACGGTTGATTCATTTTAATTAAGTTTAATTAAAGTTATCTACAACCGGACATTAACAAATTCCCATCTGCCCATAACCGCGGGCACGGCTTTCGAAAGATCAATCCCTGCAGGGGGGTCCCAACTTAGCCCATAACAAGCTCTCACGGTCAACGAAGGAATAGACCTCCACCCAAGACACACCGATCAGACTCGGTATCTCGGTACAACAAGATGATTCGGCAGGTTAAAACAAGTCCAGCAACACCGCCCGAATGTGCCGACAAATCCCGATAGGAGCTGCACATATCTCTTTCTCAGGGCACGCTCGGATAGGTCAAGCTACGAGTAAAACCAAACCTCAAGTTTCCCCGAGGTGGCCCCGCAGGCTGCCTGGTTCGGACCAACACTCAGAGGAGCACTGGCCCGGGGGGGGTTAAAATAAGATGACCCTCGGGCTCCGGAAACCCAAGGGAAAAAGAGGCTAGGTGACAAATGGTAAAACCAATGTTGGGCATTGCTGGAAAAGCTTTAATCAAGACGAACTATCAAGGGGTTCCCATTATAGCCCAACCGTGTAAGGGACGCAACAATCCGGGAACATAACACCGATATGACGGAAACTAGGGCGGCAAGAGTGGAACAAAACACTAGGCGAGAGGCCGAGCCTTCCACCCTTTACCAAGTATATAGATGCGTTAAGATAACATAGCAATATAATGATATCCCAACAAGCAATATAAATGTTCCAACAAGGAACGGCTCCAATCTTCACCTGCAACTAACAACGCTATAAGAAGGGCTGAGCAAGCGGTAACATAGCCAATCAACGGTTTGCTAGGACAAAGGTGGGTTAGAGGTTCAACATGGCAATTGGGAGGCTGACAAGCAAAAGGTAGGCATCGAAGCAGTGGCAAGCAAAAGAGCGAGCAAACTAGCATAGCAAAGATAGTAGTGATTTCGAGGGTATGATCATCTTGCCTGCACAGTTGTCAGAGTTGACTGGATCCTCACAAGCAAACTCAACGGGCTCCTCGGTAGCGAACTCGTCTCCCGGCTCTACCCAAAGACAAACAAGCAACAAGGACACAATCAACCACGGGCAAGACCAAGCAACATGATGAAATGACGATATGCTATGCGGGATGCGATGCGGGATGCAAATGCAAGATATGACAGGAAATGCATGAACCTGGCATCAACTTGGAAAACCAAGTGTGCCACTGGATAGAGGGGATGAAATCGCTTGAAAACGATATAAAGATCATAGGAATCGGAGCTACGGTTTGGAAATGGCAAGCGTTTTAAGATATGACACCGGTCTGCGATTTATAGCAAGTAGGCATCTAAATGCAACGAAAAGAACATGCTACAGCCACCAAACATGAAAACAAAATATATGGCAGTGATGTACACAAGATGGTTGACAAAACACTAGCACTGAGCCATAGGCAAATTCATCCATTAAGAGGTTCAAACAAGCATGGCTAAAACGCAAATGCAAAACAGATTTCAGACTTAGTGAAATTAACACTAGTCTGAAATTTCAGATCACGAAGCCCTCTTCGGAGCAGCAAAACAACATGATAGAAAACCTGAACATGACAAGTAAGAACATGGCATGGAGCTACTCAACAAGCTTAACAAAACACCCAAAGTGACCTGGGGCCAAAAGGGTTCACAAAATACTCTACCGAGCTCACGAACATCGCTCGAACACAATCAGTTTTCAGACTTAGTGAAAACTGAGACATGCTGAAATTTAACTCACGAAGGCATGTAAACGAGCTCGATGCACTCACTACGGTGCAAGTCATGGCAAGGAAAGCATATCACCAGCAAGAAGGCACAAAGTGCTAGCTACACATGGCAAGAACGAAGGCATAGCATGCATGGAACGCTAACGGTAGCATCGGCGAAATCGCAAACAAGTTGACGATCTGCCCAGATTAACAATGAAGCAAAAGTTGAGCTCGATTGAGTCAACCTAGAGCACTCCACAAATGCAAACAAAGACATGGATGGATAGAGCATAACATAAATATCAAAACTCCCTTACTGATCATCCTCAAAAGAGGCACGGATCACTAGGAAACAAGCTGGACATATAGCATCATGAACTAAAATATCCCAGACTTAGCGAAAATCGCTAAGTCCCTGAAATCTGCAATCTCAGGTACCTCTCTTCGCAAGCTTGCACAAGACAACACACACATCCTAAAAATGCATGGGTGGCACCTCTGGAAAGAAGACAAAATGCTTCCCAATTCATCCCAAAGGGGCACAGGCATATCATGCACGAATTAAATATAGCAAAAATGACAAAAGTGCATGATGAACTAACGGATCTGCAATTTAACTCACGAAGCCTCCTTCTAACAGCATATTGGGTATCAAGATGACCTCAAATGCAAAAGATGCAATGGAATGAAATGATGTACATGTCGAGACGAAGATTTTGATATATCATA
The DNA here is from genome assembly GCF_018294505.1 of Triticum aestivum. Taxonomy (NCBI): domain Eukaryota; kingdom Viridiplantae; phylum Streptophyta; class Magnoliopsida; order Poales; family Poaceae; genus Triticum; species Triticum aestivum. Next base: position 134,151,713 of record NC_057795.1, on the reverse strand, counting down.
CGCCCAAAACGGAGCTACGGTTGCAAAGTTACGGGACCTCGAACAGAGCAACATGGATCAAAAATCTAGGGACTAGAGAAAAATCGGAGGGGGGTTAGGGTTTACTGTACACGCGCGGATCTGGATCTGGGCTCGCCGGGGCACGGAAGCCGAGGCGGCGCCGGCGGCGGAGCTCGAGCTCACCGGAGCGGCGGGGTGCGCCGGCGGGGAGGAGGTCGCCGGGGGGGGCGGCGCCGGCAAGGAGGCAGCGGAGGGGCGCGGGAGCCGAGGCGGGGAGCGGCCGGGCGGCGAGGTGCCCGCGGCGGCGGCAACCTCCGGCTGGGGCGGCGACGGCGGCCGCGGCGGCGGCCGGCCGGGGAGAAGACGGCGGCGGGGCGCGGGACAGGGCGCGGCGGCGGTTCGGGCCGCGGGGGCCCCGCACGGGCCTCGCGGGCCCGCGGGCGGCGGCGAACTGGGGACCGGGCGGCGCCACTAGGAGGCCGACACGTGGCGGCGGACGGGGAGGCCGGACATGTCCGTCGGCGGCGGTTGTGTCCGACGGCGGCCGGAGGAGTTTTTTAGGGTTTCGGGAAGAGGGAGAGATCCGAAAACGGAGGGGTGTATATATAGGCATAGAGGGAGCTAGGAGAGTCCAAATGAGGTGCGGTTTTCGCCCACACGATCGTGATCGAACGCTCTAGGACATGGAGCAGAGTTTGGTGGGTTTTGGGCCAAATTTGGGGGGTGTTGGGCTGCAACACACACGAGGCCTTTTCGGTCCCTCGGTTAACCGTTGGAGTATCAAACGAAGTCCAAATGACCCGAAACTTGACAGGCGGTCTACCGGTAGTAAACCAAGGCCGCTTGGCAAGACTCGGTCCAATCCGGAAATGTTTAAACCCCACACGAGAAAGAAAGGTAGAAATGACCACCGGAGGAGAACGAAACGCCGGAATGCAAAACGGACAACGGGGAAAATGCTCGAATGCATGAGACGAACATGTATGCAAATGCAATGCACGTGATGACATGATAAGAGATGCACGAAAAAGAAAACAACACACGGAGACAAAGACCCAAACCCGAGAAATAAATATAACTTAGCGCCGGAGACGGCAAGAGTTGGATACAAAAAATGGAAAGTATATCTGGGGCGTTACACCAGACATGTCTGAATCATGCGTTGATATGTTGCACCGGCATTTTTGAGTCCGAAGGGCATTGTGTTGAAACAGAATGGTCCATATGGGTTAATGAATGCCGTTGCGGCTTGGTCCGCCTCCGCCATCTTGATTTGATGGTAACCGGAGTATGCGTCGAGGAAGCACAATGAATCGTGCCCTGCAGTAGCATCAATTATCTGGTCGATACAGGGAAGGGGGAAAGGATCCTTTGGGCAGGCCTTGTTGAGGTCTTTAAAATCGACACATAGGCGCCAGGATTTGCCCTTCTTTGGTACCATTACCAGATTTGCTAGCCATTCCGGATGTTTGATGTCTCTGATGAATCCGGCTTCCAGTAGTTTGGGTAGCTCTTCTCCCATTGCCTGTCTTTTGGGTTCAGAAAATCGCCGAAGAGCCTGTTTGACTGGCTTGAATCCTTTTAGGATGTTTAGGCTGTGTTCTGCCAATCTGCGTGGGATTCCTGGCATATCTGAAGGGTGCCAGGCAAAGATGTCCCAATTTTCCTGAAGGAATTCTTGCAGTGCGGCGTCTACATCAGGGTTTAACTGTGCCCCAATGGAGGCCGTCTTTGTTGGGTCCGTTGGATGGACTTGGAATTTGACTATTTCGTCCGCTAGTTTAAAAGAGGTGGACTTGGACCTCTTATCGAGTATCACATCGTCCCTGTTCACCGTGGAGCGCAGCGCCGTGAGCTCCTCTGCTGCTAAGGCTTCGGATAGTGCCTCTAGGGCTAGTGCGGCTGTCTTGTTTTCGGCGCGGAGTGCCGTGTCCGGATCACTGACAAGGGTGATTATTCCACTGGGCCCGGGCATCTTAAGCTTCATGTACCCGTAATGGGGTATGGCTTGAAAAATTGTGAATGCCTCGCGCCCTAATATAGCGTGATATCCGCTGCTGAACGGGGCCACTTGGAACGTTACCTCTTCGGACCTGTAGTTGTCCGGCGAGCCGAACACCACATCAAGTGTGATTTTTCCTGTGCAGCGCGCTTCCCGGCTAGGGATTATTCCTCTAAAGGTTGTGCTGCTTCGCTCAATGCGGCTCCAGTCTATTTCCATTTTTTGAAGAGTTTCCTCGTAGATGAGGTTTAATCCGCTGCCGCCATCCATGAGTACCTTGGTGAGACGAAAGCCGTCCACTATTGGACTGAGGACCAATGCGGCTGGTGCTCGGGCTGTTCGGAATTTAGGTTCGTCGCTGGCGTTGAAGGTGATGGCCGTGTCGCTCCATGGATTTGTTGTTGCTACTTGGTAGACTTCGGCGAGGCTGCGGATTGTTCGTTTTCGCATATTATTTGATGCGAAAGTCTCGAAGACTGTTGACACCGTACCGGTACTGTTAGAGTGGTTCTCTGGGGCTAGAAGCTCTTCGCCACTTTTGGCCACCTGCCGTAGTATCCAACATGCTCGAAGGCTATGTGTTGGAGTGGCGCCTTCTGTACTGTGAATTTTACAGGGTCCGCTGAGCCATCCCTCCAGTACGGTTCCATGCCCTTTATGGGGTTTTTGCTTTTCGGTTTTTGTACCTGGTGCCTGAGTATGATGCACCCTTTTGTTTCGGACTAGGGTTGTATTCGGAGCCGGATTGTCCCAAAACTTAGTTTCGGTTTTCCGGAAACTCTCCATCGCACAGTACTTGCATACTATGGACGCCACGTCGGCGAATCGTGTAATTTCACAACGACTTACGGCGTTCAAGATTCCCTTGTCCGTGCAATTATTGCAGAAAAATGAAATTGCGTTTTCCTCACGGCAGTCTTTTATCCTGTCCATAACCAGGAGGAATCTAGCGCAGTAATGATGTACTGTTTCAGCGGGCTCTTGCCGGATTTGAGATAGATCGCATATGTTTGGGTGGGTGGGTGGAATTGATTCCGGAACCCTACCCATCTCAAGGCTCAAGAGCCGGAAAGTTTTCGAATTTGGAAGCTTGGATTGCTGGATGTTGTCCAACGAATCTGATCCGATGCCTGACTTTAGGTTCAGTGCTTGATCAATGTCCGTCCCTCCGCGGAAATACGGCATGGAGGGTTCGGGAGTCCGGACATAACTAGTTTTTAATACAGAAGAGGAGCCGCCGCTTTGTTCCTCTACCACCGCAACGTGGTGGGTAACCTGGGGAGAGTAATCTCTCTCAGATCGGTTTTAAGCCCAATCTGGTTGTAGTCTGTAGCGACTCCCAGGGCAGCAATGCTTCTAAGAGCTCGTTTACGAAGGAGAGCTCTATTGGATCCAGCTGCTCGACGAATTCCGAGTTGACGTGAAGATTGCTTTCGATGACCCGAGAGGTCATCGTCGAAGTGGTGGTCGAACAGGTGGTCATGAGAAAACCACCTAACCGGATAGTTTGGCCGGCTGCCAAGGCTCCTTTGGCGATGATACCGTCTTTAAAGACGGGAAGAGGCATCCTTCCTGATCACGACGGCACAGAGGAACTCTCAATGAAAGCACCAATGTCGGTGTCAAAACCGGCGGATCTCGGGTAGGGGGTCCCGAACTGTGCGTCTAGGCGGATGGTAACAGGAGACAAGGGACACGATGTTTTTACCCAGGTTCGGACCCTCTCGATGGAGGTAAAACCCTACTCCTGCTTGATTGATATTGATGATATGGGTAGTACAAGAGTGGATCTACCACGAGATCAAGGAGGCTAAACCCTAGAAGCTAGCCTATGGTATGGTTGTTGTAATGGTTGTTCGTCCTACGGACTAAAACCCTCCGGTTTATATAGACACCGGAGAGGGCTAGGGTTACATAGAGTCGGTTACAATGGTAGGAGATCTACATATCCGTATTGCCAAGCTTGCCTTCCACGCCAAGGAAAGTCCCATCCGGACATGGGACGAAGTCTTCAATCTTGTATCTTCATAGTCTTGGAGTCCGGCCGATGATGATAGTCCGGCTATCCGGACACCCCCTAGTCCAGGACTCCCTCAGAGATCATCTCCATCCTACGCCTCCCACGGATTGATAAACCTTAGGTCATCCACTTGAGGGAAATTTGCTACTGTCCTACAAAACTCTGCGCTTGGAGGCCCAACACGAGTCTACAAGAAGAAGGTTGCATAGTAGACATCATAAACATACGACTGAAGTCTCCTTCAGGATTGCTATGAGATGAGCTTGACGCCCCTCCACGGGTTGACCTGGCCCTTTCATTATGCTCCAAGGTGCATGACTCATAAATCTGGACCCGTAGATGGCCTGCGCGGGCGTTCCCCTAGGTAAGGAGTGGCATCTCTGTGAAGAAGCAGACCATGTGTCGGCGTCGCCACTCGGGTTATAATGGCACTCCCTCAGTCGGGCCTCAAGTCTATCTCCTCCGAGTGACAAGTGAATGCCACCAGGTTTTTCTCGGCAGTCAAGGACACTCGGTCATCCAAGGAAACTTATAGTCCAGAATCCGCTGTGTTTTCATCTAAGGAGCAACAAACCACGATTCAAAAACATATTTCGAGGGCCCCTAAAGCACTTGGACTTAACCGAAGGCTCGGTCCGTCTACCCTACGAAACCTCAACTGATTCTAGGGCTAATGATGAGGTCACCTACTACAGGTAGGGTTAAGAACCCGTCATATGGGGTCCACCTAGGGGCCCACACCATCATTGGTAGGTTACAAGACCACACTCGCATCCGGATTCGTGTACCAGGAAGTCCACTAGGACACCTCGACATCACTTGGCGATCAGTCTTCAGTCAACACGACTCCCACCACTTGAACACGGGAGATGGAGGGACGACGTAGGAGTTGCAATGGTCGAGGAATACTAAGTCATCCTTTAAGTTGAGTTATAGCTACCATTACATGTAACTGTTGTAGTTGTGCCGCTTTATACCTGTAACTTCCCTACTTATAAGTATTAAGTGCCCTGGCGGCGTGGGAGCGATGGAGCTGCGGCGCACTCTATATAAGCCGCACTCCCTCTCCTGTGCTGGAGTTAAGCAATCACTGTAATCATACCTCTAAAGAAAAACCAAGCCTCAGGGCACGAGACGTAGGGTTATTACTTCCGTCGAGAGGGGCCTGAACTCGCTAAACACCGAGTGTTAGACCTACACTGTAGCTAGCTCTGCCCCTTTTTCATACCACTAGTACTCATTGTCAGGATCGTAACCCCGACAGGCAGGCCCTAAGCCTTTAAATATTATGTTTTTTTATGAATTGGAGTAAAGAGGGGGAGAGAGTGAAGAGAAGCGGACTACTAATTAGCAGCCTTTTGCAGCACGCGCTCCTAGACATGTCTTGAGAGAATGAGGTGGGCCATGTATTAAAAAAATAGTACATATGTGTATGCAACTATTATATTTGCCGGCTATAACCTTGGATACAAGTTATGTGGCAACATCATATATAGCCAGCAGCTGGCTATACTATTAACCATGCTCTAAGATACCACCACTATGGCTAGCCTTAGGGCATGTACAATGGTGGCATATGAATATAGATGCCCCATGACAAAAAGTAACGTGAGGCTTCTACATTGATTTTTTTTTCTCCCCAATGCTAGCAATCACTAGTGGGCCGCATCAATCTATATCTATATCTATACCTACTATTAAAGGGAATAGGTATTCTTGGTTTGGTTCTGCTTTATTTGGTCCTGTTTAAAGTATTTTTATTATTAAAATTAATGTACGCTATTTCGTACGAAGGAAATCAGACTTACAAAGAAAACAGAAACGCACGTGTAAAGGAAACTTAAAACTAAGCGAAGCAGCCAGCCGGCCGGCCCATATCTCTATTGCCAAACAAAACCAAGCCGCCGGCCCATATATGTCTATTTTGTGGTTGCCAGCCCATATCAAGAGGATGGTTGCTCCGTCGAGGAAAGAACACATGGCGTACAGCGGCGTGCCGCACCACCGCCCGTTGGCTTCTCTCTAGCCGTGTTCGGATCTGCGTAGACGGACGTGCACGGCGAGATGTCTTGCATTGAAGGTGCACGGCGTGTTCCTGGCAGCGCCAACAACGGTGTTGGGACAGAGCAGGATGAGCATGACTTTAATTCGGCTCGTCTATAGTGATGTACATGGCGCCGGCTATGGTGACAAGGACGAGTAGACGCCGCCGAGACAGACGTGTAGGCGATGCGGCGGAAGAGCTGCAGCCCAACATGGGCATGGCGGTGGTTGTGATGCCGTCGTGCAACCGGCGTGACTGGATTGCACGAGCTGCAGAGAGGGCAGGCAATGGTTGTGGATGTGCAGTGAGCTATCAGCTATGGCCAGCGATTTCACGACAGCACGAAGAAGAAAGGTCCGTTGGGCAAGGTACGGTCCACCGGGCCAGGGTTGCACCAGACCACGTGAATCTTGAGCTAGCAGCAATGCTATTAGATCGAGTGAGCTTGTGAAACTTGAAGAAGAAGAAGAAGCAATTAGGGAATCACTGATCATAATCCATATACGTAAACTATGGACATGGCAATCAGCTGGATCTATGCATTGATGAACATGTGCAGACGGAAACTATGAATTGAAAGAATCGTACTAGCAAACATGTAACACACCTGAGAGATACTCAAGTTCCTTGATCATTACGTGCATTAAAACGTATGGCTGGCATGCACTTTTGAGCATTCTTTTTTTAGGGGTAACTAATTTGAGCTAAGACTTCAAGTTGCTTTGTGTTTCTCGGTAGTGCCACATCTAAATATGTGCATAATCATTTTCTTTTGAATATATTCACAGACTAATTACTCACACCAGTAATCATCTCTGCAAAACTTGAAGTCTATCAGGAGCAAATATATATATATATCTCACGGCATTAGCCAATATATGTCTTTGTTTCGATCCGGCCGGATTTGTAGTAGTGCACTAGGTAAAGACTCGAATACAACACAAACTATGAAATTTATTTTATACCGGTTGCAAGGCATGGGTTGCTTATAGGTGGAACCAATTAACATGTTTATTTGTTAGAGGCGGTCTCTAAAGCTAGAACTACGCTAAGCTTGGAAATATCGACGCCAAGGCTTGCACTGTATGGAGGCTGCCTCTATAGGCTGTGATAACGCCATATGTTCTTAGTATTTTGAATGGCCTTTCAAAATTTATTTTCTCAGTTTAAGTTTTTTTAGGTCTCTACGATATCTCCACAGCCTGATTTTTAACCTTGCACGGTCTGTTCTGTTAGTACCAGAGTGCGGTCGGATGTGGATATTTTATGATTTAGATAGGACGAAGAATGTGTATGAAATCATCTATGGAATTTTTAATGAATTGCCAACCGTTGCCATCAAGCTTCATCGTGTAAGGCCTTCACCGTTGCCAACCGTTCCAGTGTATGATGACCTAGCTTATTGCCTTAGGATTGAACACTTTCATTGTGAACAAGTGGATAGCATAATTATCATTGGCAACGATAGTGAAGAGGAGAAGCGGTAATACGGATGAGTCGCCGCTAAACACATGAAAATATTTGTCTCTCCCGTTGCAACGCACGGGCACATTTCCTAGTCAATAGAAAGTAAAGACTCCCGCTACACATGTTTCTTTATTTTCCACTTCAACTTTTTCACCTTCATGCACCGGACCACACTTTTTTTTCCAAGCACCCGCCTTCTACAGAGGATCCTGCTGCTTCATCTGAACATATTTTTTCTAACATCTGATCCTGCACGGCATATGTGGCATCATCGTGAGGCTATGCATTATACATGCCCTTATTGACACATAGAGCAAATCATAAAGGCACTCATATTTATCAAATCGAGACGGACAAAGGTCTTTGCCGAAAAAAAGATGAATGGAGGTGTTTGACTAATGGTGTAACATATTCTTAACTCAAATAGGAAAGCTGTTGATTTTAATTGGACGGACCCCAGTTCATCGAGGATTTAACTACGACACACTACTTTGAACGACACTGATCAGGGATACGATGGGAATCTAATGACGATATGTCGCCTTCTCTCCAAAGAGATAAGCGCAAGGCCAACGCTGCCCGAGCATGTCACATCAGCTTGGACAATTCAACTACCAAAAGGTTGGCAACCAGGTTCTCCCCTGAAAAGGCGTTGGGAGAGCTGCTGAGCATTGGATGGCACCGCCGCTTTGTTTGACTGGACCAACACCACCCAGGCCCCAGCCATATAGAGAGAAAGAGATCGTAAACCGAAGAATTTTAGACTACGACTTCCATTGGATGGAAGGGGAACAGAACGGTGTTTTTTGCTTTACGGAAATGTTAATGCCCACACGTGTGGGCGTTTGCACATCGCTCACACGCCTTCATCACCACTCATTTTGCCACGTATGAATAGATGACATCAGCAGAATTTTTTTTGGTTTTCGGCTTAAAAATGTGGTATCTCCTAAATAAAAAAGCAAACTAAAAATTCGTTTTCACCATTAAATTCGTCTCGACGAGATCTTCAAAACTAGACCCCATGTTGTTATGTTTCGACGAATTTTATTTTTTTTTGCCAGAAGTTGCCACGATGTTTACACTGCAGTTGCCATAGGGCTTAAACTAAAGTTGCCATGTGGCAATTTTAGTTTGTAGATCATGGCAATTTTAGTATTTTGATGATGGCAACTCCAGTACTTTGACCATGAAAATTATTTTTTGTATGAACCATGGCAATTTTACGTGCATGTATCATGGCAATTTTAGTTTATGGTTCATGGCAAGTCTAGTTTCTTAATTCCCCGTTTTATAAATGTCAAAATTTACTTTTAAATGTAGAAGAAAATAGCTGAAACATATCATGGCAACTTCGGTGTAAACATCATGGCAATTCATATGCAATAGACATGGCAACTTTTAATCCAAAAAAAATTTCATCAAAACATATCAACATGAGATCTAGTTTCGAAGATCTCATCGCGAGGGATTTAATGGTGAAAACGGATTTTCAATCGGATTTTTCGTTTAAGAGATAAAACATTTTAAAAACTGAAAATCCAAAAAGATTCCTGCATGCATGCATGCGATGATGTGGCAATTTGTTTACATTAGAGACGTGTGGTGCGTCTCCCTTCCTGCCACACGTGTGGCAGTTAGCGCGACCCCTGCTTTAATGTTTACAAAAGAGCTGTTAAGAAGAGCACCCAAGCGGATGCGAAACAGTTGCCTGGTCAAGAAGAGAAAAGGAGGAGAAGAAGCTACCAAACCGGACTCATGGGGTGAAACTGGGGTGAAACTGATGGAAGCCCCTGCCAGATTATCGTCGTCATGGAAAAACCTAACTATCTTAGCTCTTTGTTGGTCCCGTTCCCCGCGTCCCTCTCCGAGGCGACACGGGGAACCCTAGTCGCACCCGCCGCCCGGCCTTCCTCCACCCTACTCTCCCCCTCGCCGCCGCCGAGAGCCACCACTTGGCAAAGCCCAGGCAGTGCCGGCGGCAGCCGGGCTTCTTCCCTAGCGCGGCTTCCCTTCTTTCTCGTGGCGGCTTAATCACTCTCGGTGGGCTTGGTGGCGCGGTGCTCTGAAACTTCGGCAGCGGCTCGCTTTGCGACAGGTTGGAGCGCCTGTCCACGTCTGGTGGTGCCGCCTAGACAGCGGCGGCGGCCTAGGATTCTTGACCCCAGGTTGGATCTGGGTAGTGCTCGGGCCTGGCAGTGGCTGCCTGTTAGGCATGGTGGCGGCGAGTCTCGCGGCCTCTGGGCATCGTGGAGGTGCCGGTGGCGGCGTGTGCTCAGCCTAGTGGTGGCGGCGACCGTGCACGAGAGTTGGATTCCTTCGAACAGATCTGGGTGAAACTTGCTTTCGGCTACTGCAAAGGCCGGCGGTGGCGGCACTATCTGCATCGGTCCCTTCTTGAAGGCATCACCATGGAGAAGTTCAAGGACACTCTCTGCTACCTCCGAGGGAAACCCTAGATCGGATGATCGAATGACGGCGGCGCTCTGGTGTCGTTCCCCCCTTAGGGGCGTCATTCTTGGGGGTACACACATGATCGAGGGACCAGAGGACGGATTATTTGATGGAGCGGTGCGTCATCTCACTCATTGATGGCGGCGAGTCTCGGCGGCATATGGCGCTGTGGTGACTCGGCGTCCGATGCGCGGAGTCTCGCGCAGGAGGGTGACGTGGTCTGGTGTCGACAACAGCTAGACCGGGCAAGTTAGATGCAACAGTACAACTCTTAATATGGATTGGTGGCAGGTGGCTGCGGCGGCCTCATACCCGGCAGGCATCCTGGTTGAGGAGTGCACCGGACCGGTGGGTGACCCATAACCGGCAGCCGTCCTGGATGGGACCTCGGGTCTCAGATGTTTGGTTTGGCAGCGAGATCTGTTTGGTATTAGGCCCAGACTATTAGCATCCCTTCATCAGTTGGATAGGAGTAGTGATAGTTGTTGCCTAGACGGTGGCTTTAGTCTTACTGTTGTATTCTTACTGTTGTATTACTTTGTAAGGTCTTGTGTGAACAATTAAGAAAATGGTTACATGCATCACCCAGATGCAGAGGCCGGAGGTCTTCCTTCTTTTAAAAGAATAAAAAAAATGAAAAAACCTACCGAAGGCCACGTTTCTTTTTGCTGGAAACGTACACTTCTTTCACGCCAGATTTTGCACGAAGCGAGCATGAAAAGCGAATTGACCTCCTTTGTTCCTTGGTGTTGGGGACCAACATTCTTAAAGCTATTCATCGCCAAGCTTTGAGACTTATTTATGGACATAAATTTGCGGATTAAGAGCTAGTATCACAAGATACAGTCAGCCGACTATAAGGACTAATAATTATATTTGTGCTGAGCTGAATGAGAGAGAAACAAAGAGAAGGGAAGCGGGCTGTAGATCAACAGCCAGCTGCAACACAGACTCCAAAAAATATTGTGAAAGTGTATGGTGGGCCATGCATGAATAAAGTACTACTACTTAGCAGCTAGCTACTATACAATTGGCTATTAGGCTAACTATATGTGACATGACAACTTCATGTAGCTGGTTGTTGGCTATACTATTAACCATGCTCTAACAGTATAGCCAGCTGATGGCTATATGTTGTTGCCATGTCAACTATAGCTAACTTTATAACCCACAAGTATAATAGTAAGATATGAAGATGTGCTACTTTATTAAGACCGATCATAATGGGAGTATCACAATTAGTATCATGCATGCCAATTAGGCTGGTCATAGTGCGGAGTAACTTAGACTAGTAACATACATATGTTACTAGTCTATGTTACTACCTTCATAGTGGATAGTGTCATAGGTGTGGTAACATAGTTGCCTTCATTTATTACTTTGTAGACTCATTGTGCATTGAAAACCGCTATGTGATGGTAACATATTATGTTACTCTATTTGCCTCTCTCCTCATTAACTACTTGCCACATCATCATTTTTGCTTATGTGGCATCTATGTTACTACCTATGTTACTCCCACTATGACCAGCCTTAGGCAATTTTGGTGAGGTGGCGTTGAATTAAATGAAGAAAGAGATGATTGAGTATTATATTATGATATTGTATCATAATAAATGCTATACTACTATGTTATGCATGACAATAAATAAGACTACCTATGATATTAACATATGCTACTATGCACTATGAATGTAGTATCATATACAAGTATCACATGCATGGCACTACTCTATGAGACTAACCATTATGGCTAGCCTCATACATGGTCCACTTTCCACTCTCACATATTACCCAGGAGCACGTGCTGCAGCTGACTCTTACTCTGTAGCCAGCTCCTCTTTTGTCTCCTCTTCTCTCTTCTTCATGTCAGTAGAAAAATAATATTTTAACTTTTATAGTCTACTACCTCCGTCCGGGTTTATTGGTCCCCATTGTATTTCGTGCCAAATTTTGATTATAGATTAAACTAACAAAATGTTCACGCATGTCACCAAATATTATATTTTTGAAAACTATGTTCAAATACGAATCCAATGAGATAATTTTTCTTGACATGCATTAATATTTTCTTAGTGAAATCTTTAGTCAAAATTTGACACAAACTATAAAGGGGACATATAAACCAGGACGGAGGTAGTAGGTACTAAACTTATTGTACTTGCTCTTGTACTACTCGGCAACCTCTACTGACCGCTGGACTCAGTGTAACCTAGTGGCTGACCGGGCAACTATTGACCGGGATAGGGGCCCCACAGTTGAAATCTGGGAAGGAGGACACGTGATCACGTTCGTTTCCTCTGTTCCTCAAAAGAAAGAAAGTCTAGGATTTTTGTTCATTGAGAGATTCCCCGTACGTGCCAACCTGACCCTCGTTTCGCTTTCAGTCCCGCTTTGAGGACTCCCCGAGAAAAACAAAAACCTCGCCTTCTTGACCGTCAACCGTCCTGCCGACAGGCCAATCACAGGAGTACGAAGCATGTTGCGTGCCTTTTTGTCCTTTATTACTACAATTGGAATGTTTTGTCTGGGGCTTGGTGTGGCCATGGAGTGAGCTCCACCTGCCAACGAGCTGGCTACTACTAGTAGTAGGTTTGCCTTTGTTTTGTTTTTGTCAACTTGATCTTGGAATGTTTTTTTTGTGGGAAGCGTGTTCGTATTGTTTTGTGTTGAAAGCGTGTTTGCCTTTTTGAGACTGCCTTTTCTTTTTTGAACACTTGAGTACTACTAGTAGGTTGTACGTGCAAAAGCACGGAACATATACTTCAACGAATTATGAGTATATGGTAGGAGTCCGAGGGCATCAGCATGTAGAATAACATAATATATACGAGAGTGACGTTTTGGCATATGGGAGCGTGTGCTCCTGGTTTTCAAAATGTATTTATAAGTATTTTGAAATGTTAAAAAAATACAAAAAAAAATTGGCGCATACATTTCGATATTGCACATAGTCGTAATGCCGTTTCCCGAAGAACTGACAAGTTATGTGTCACTTGTGAAAAAGAAAAAATTCGGTATTAAAAAGTGCTTTTCACAAGACATCTTTTTGTTTTTTTACACAAGCCACAAAAAGTCTCGGTTTTATCCGAAATTTGACGTGCACACATATAATATCGAGATGTATGCGCCAAATTTTTGTTTAAATTTTTTTCAAACCTTGAAATATTTTTTCCGGTGGTAGGAGCGCGTGCTCCCATGTGCCAAAACGAATTTCTGATAATATATACTTGTTAAAAAGATGTATACTTTCGCATTTGCACCACAAAATTATTGGTAGATTCAGTAGTGCACATGTGATGTCATCTACTGATCTCTCCTGTGAACCTTAATGCATATCATATCTAGACCACCATTTGTAAACAACTTAAAATGCAGCGAGCCAATCATAATGCTCTGAGCATAAGAAGAAAAAGGATGATTTAGCGCAACTAACAGAACCAGACTGAATTGCATTGGCAGTTCATGCACTAGTGGCGAATTTTACTTCAGCCTGTGCGCCAAAAGCATTGATGGAGAAAGAGCTAAATGTCGATAAAAGTTTTGATGATGGAGATGGGCAGGTTATTGTTGATGGTCTAGAAAGCAGGACTACTGTCTCGATGTCCGTTACGCTGCGAGAATGACACTCCGATTTGGTTTATCCTTGACAATTTCCACCAGCTGTAACAGAGTGGTTGTTAACTCTAACAATATTGAAGATGGAGGTCACTTGGCACTGCTACTATATTTTTTGACGATTGCTACCACTTATCTTGTGAAATCCCAAAAAAATATTTTAAACACTGCTTTAGAGAACCAAATGTAGTAGCTCACGAGTTGGCTAGTATTGTTAGGAGGTCTATCTATAGTGAATGGATGAAGGAAGTGCCTACTGTGCTTCTCCTCTTTTTGATAAAGTAGGTGACCATTATTTGCAGTTAATAAAAGGGGGTTTTGATGTCATAAAAAGGGACACTATAGTCTAACTCATGTGTCCACACGTTCAGAAAAATAGTAAATGGTACGCCCGGAAATAAAAGGAAATGCTACAATTCGAGGAAATACACATCTGTATCTAGAGGTTTCCACTCAGTGTCTTCTGACAACAAACTTGGTGAGATGCCATTGTCAGTTTGGCCGCAAATCCCTGATGTATGACGTATGAACTGCACGATGTATTGCTTATGTGCAAAGGCACGTATATATGATGTACAAGAGGTGGGCCACGATCTCAACTATACAAGGAACTAGGAGGTGGACCAAATACATAGATATGCACAACACATAACGAACACCCCCCCCCCCCCCCCCCCCCCCCCCCCCCGCGCAGTCGAAGCGGCACCGCTGTTGACGCAAAGGCTGGACCGGAACTCCTCAAATGACGCCGTAGGCAAGCCCTTGGTCATGATATCTGCCAATTGTTGGGAAGTAGGGACGTGTAAAACACGAATATGGCCAAGGGCCATCTGTTCCCGAACGAAATGAATATCCAACTCAATATGCTTGGTCTGTCCATGATGCACCGAATTAGCGGAGAGGTAGACCGTCGAGACGTTGTCTCAATAGACCACCATGGCATAGTCAACAGGGCAGGAGAGCTCCTGAAGCAGCTGGCAAAGCCACGAACACTCGGCCACGACGTTCGCCACCGCACGATACTCAGCCTTAGCACTGGAACAAGAGACCGTAGGCTGCCGCTTGGACGACCACAAGATGAGTGAGGGTGCAAGGTAGACACAACAGCCCGAGGTGGAGCGACGAGTGTCAGGGCAGCCCGCCCTAGACTGCATCGGAGTAGGCAATGACGGCGGTGTCGGCGGAGGCGTGAAGAATGACGCCAAGATCCATAGTGCTACAGACATAGCGGATGAAGGAAATATGCCCTATAGGCAATAATAAAGTTATTAGTTATTTCCTCATATCATGATAAATGTTTATTATTCATGCTAGAATTGTATTAACCGGAAACATGATACATGTGTGAATACATAGACAAACTTAATGTCACTAGTATGCCTCTACTTGACTAGCTCATTAATCAAAGATGGTTATGTTTCCTAACCATAGACATGTGTTGTCATTTGATTAACGGGATCACATCATTAGGAGAATGATGTGATTGACCTGACCCATTCCGTTAGCTTAGCATTTGATCATTTAGTATGTTGCTATTGCTTTCTTCATGACTTATACAAAGTTCCTACAACTATGAGATTATGCAACTCCCGTTTACCAAAAGAACACTTTGTGTGCTACCAAACGTCACAATGTAACTGGGTGATTATAAAGAAGCTCTACAGGTGTCTCCAATGGTACATGTTGAGTTGGCGTATTTCGAGATTAGGTTTTGTCACTCTGATTGTCGGAGAGGTATCTCTGGGCCCTCTCGGTAATGCACATCACTACAAGCCTTGCAAGCAATGTGGCCAATGAGTTCGTTACGGAATGATGCATTATGTAACGAGTAAAGAGACTTGCCGGTAACGAGATTGAACTAGGTATTGGATACCGACGATCGAATCTCGGGCAAGTAACATACCGATGACAAAGGGAACAACGTATGTTGTTATGCGGTTTGACCGATAAAGATCTTCGTAGAATATGTAGGAGCCAATATGAGCATCCAGGTTCCGCTATTGGTTATTGACCGGAAACAGTTCTAGGTCATGTCTACATAGTTCTCGAACCCGTAGGGTCCGCACGCTTAACGTTACGATGACAGTTTTATTATGAGTTTATAAGTTTTGATGTACCCAAGGTTGTTTGGAGTCCCGGATGTGATCACGGACATGACGAGGAGTCTCGAAATGGTCGAGACATAAAGATTGATATATTGGACAACTATATTCGGACACCGGAAGTGTTCCGGATGTTTTCGGAGAAAACCGGAGTGCCGGAGGGGTTACCGGAACCCCCCGGGGAAGTATTGGGCCTTAGTGGGCCTCATGGGAGAGAGAGGGCATCAGCCCAAGAGGTGGCGCGCCCCCTCCCATGAGGAGTCCAAATTGGACTAGGGGAGGGGGGCACGGCCCCTCTTTCCCTCTCCCTCTCCCTCTCTTTCCTTCCCCCCTCTCTCTTCCTAGTTGGACTAGGAAAGGGGAGTCCTACTCCCACTAGGAGGAGGACTCCCCCCTCCTTGGCGTGCCCCTAGGGCCGGCCGGCCTCCCCCCTTGCTCCTTTATATACGGGGGCAGGGGGCACCTCTAGACACACAAGTTGATCTTTGTGATCGTTCCTTAGCCGTGTGCAGTGTCCCCCTCCACCATATTCCGCCTCGGTCATATCGTTGTGGTGCTTAGGTGAAGCCCTGCGTCGGTAGAACATCATCATCATCACCACGCCGTCGTGCTGATGGAACTTATCCCCGACACCCTACTGGATCAGAGTCCGGGGATCGTCATCGAGCTGAACGTGTGCTGAACTCGGAGGTGCCGTACGTTCGGTACTTGGATCGGTCGGATCGTGAAGACGTACGACTACACCAACAGTGTTGTCATAATGCTTCCGCTTATGGTCTACGAGGTTACGTGGACAACACTCTCCCCTCTCGTTGCTATGCATCACCATGATCCTTGCGTGTGCGTAGGAATTTTTTGAAATTACTACGTTCCCCAACAGTGGTATCAGAGCCAGATTTTATGCGTAGATGTCATATGCACGAGTAGAACACAAGTGAGTTGTGGGCGATACAAGTCATACTGCTTACCAGCATGTCATACTTTGGTTCAGCGGTATTGTGAGATGAAGCGGCCCGGACCGACGTTACGCGTACGCTTACGCGAGAATAGTTTCACCGTTACGAGCACTCGTGCTTAAAGGTGACTGGCGGGTGCCTGTCTCTCTCACTTTAATTGAACCGAGTGTGGCTACGCCTGGTCCTTGCGAAGGTTAAAACAGCACTAACTTGACGAACTATCGTTGTGGTTTTGATGCGTAGGTAAGAACGGTTCTTTCTCAGCCCGTAGCAGCCACGTAAAATTTGCAACAACAAAGTAGAGGACGTCTAACTTGTTTTTGCAGCGCATCTTGTGATGTGATATGGTCAAGACGTGATGCTATATTTTAGTGTATGAGATGATCATGTTTTGTAACCGAAGTTATCGGCAACTGGCAGGAGCCATATGGTTGTCGCTTTATTGTATGAAATGCAAACGCCCTGTAATTGCTTTACTTTATCACTAAGCAGTAGCGATAGTCGTAGAAGCAATAGATGGCGGAACGACAATGATGCAACGATGGAGATCAAGGTGTCGCGCCGGTGACGATGGTGATCACGACGGTGCTTCGGAGATGGAGATCACAAGCACAAGATGATGATGGCCATATCATATCACTTATATTGATTGCATGTGATGTTTATCCTTTATGCATCTTATCTTGCTTTGATTGACGGTAGCATTTTAAGATGATCTCTCACTAAATTATCAAGAAGTGTTCTCCCTGAGTATGCACCATTGCGAAAGTTCTTCGTGCTGAGACACCACGTGATGATCGGGTGTGATAGGCTCTATGTTAAAATACAACGTGTGCAAAACAGTTGCACACGCGGAATACTCAGGTTAAACTTGATGAGCCCAGCATATACAGACATGGCCTAGGAACACGAAGACCGAAAGGTCGAACGTGAATCATATAGTAGATATGATCAACATAGTGATGTTCACCACTGAAACTACTCCATCTCACATGATGATCGGACATGGTTTAGTTGATTTGGATCACGTGATCACTTAGATGACCAGAGGGATGTCTGTCTATGAAGGAAATATGCCCTAGAGGCAATAATAAAGTTATTATTTATTTCCTCATATCATGATAAATGTTTATTATTCATGCTAGAATTGTATTAACCGGAAACATAATACATGTGTGAATACATAGACAAACACAACGTCACTAGTATGCCTCTACTTGACTAGCTCATTAATCAAAGATGGTTATGTTTCCTAACCATAGACATGTGTTGTCATTTGATTAATGGGATCACATCATTAGGAGAATGATGTGATTGACATGACCCATTCCGTTAGCCTAGCACTTGATTGTTTAGTATATTGCTATTGCTTTCTTCATGACTTATACATGTTCCTGTAACTATGAGATTATGCAACTCCCGTTTACCGGAGGAACACTTTGGGTGCTACCAAACGTCACAATGTAACTAGGTGATTATAAAGGAGTGCTACAGGTGTCTCCAAAGGTACATGTTGGGTTGGCGTATTTCGAGATTAGGTTTTGTCACTCCGATTATCGGAGAGGTATCTCTGGGCCCTCTCGGTAATGCACATCACTATAAGCCTTGCAAGCAATGTAGCTAATGAGTTAGTTACGGAATGATGCATTACATAACGAGTAAAGAGACTTGCCGGTAACGAGATTGAACTAGGTATTGGATACCGACGATCGAATCTCGGGCAAGTAACATACCAATGACAAAGGGAACAACGTATGTTGTTATGCGGTTTGACCGATGAAGATCTTCATAGAATATGTAGGAACCAATATGGGCATCCAGGTTCCGCTATTGGTTATTGACCGAGAATAGTTCTAGGTCATGTCTACATAGTTCTCGAACCCGTAGGGTCCGCACGCTTAATGTTACGATGACAGTTCCATTATGAGTTTATAAGTTTTGATGTACCGAAGTTTGTTCGGAGTCCCGGATGTGATAATGGACATGACGAGGAGTCTCGAAATGGTCGAGACATAAAGATTGATATATTGGAAGCCTATGTTTGGACATCAGAAGTGTTCCGGGTGAAATCGGCATTTTACCGGAGTACCGGGGGGTTACCGGAACCCTCCCGGGGGTTATTGGGCCTTCATGGGCCATAAGGGAGAAGAGGAGAGGAGGCAAGAGGTGGGACGCACCCCCTCCCCTTCCTAGTCCGAATAAGACAAGGAGAGGGGGGCTGCGCCCCCCTTTCCTTCCCCTCTTCCTCCTCCTTCCCCCTTCTCCTACTCCAACTAGGAAAGAAGGGAGTCCTACTCCCGGTGGGAGTAGGAATCCCCCTTGGCGCGCCCTCCTTGGACGGCCGCCCCCTCCCCCCTGGCTCCTTTATATACGGGGGCAGGGGGCACCCTAAGACACACAAGTTGATCTACGGATCGTTCCTTAGCCGTGTGCAGTGCCCCCCTCCACCATATTCCACCTCGGTCATATCGTCGCGGAGTTTAGGCGAAGCCCTGCGCCGGTAGAACATCATCACCGTCACCACACCGTCGTGCTGATGGAACTCATCCCCGACGCTTTGCTGGATCGGAGCCCGAGGATCGTCATTGAGCTGAACGTGTGCTGAACTCGGAGGTGCCGTATGTTCGGTACTTGGATCGGTCGAATCGTGAAGAAGTACAACTACATCAACCGCGTTGTCATAACGCTTCCGCTTACAGTCTATGAGGGTACGTGGACAATACTCTCCCCTCTCGTTGCTATGCCATCACCATGATCTTGCGTGTGCGTAGGATTTTTTTGAAATTACTACGTTCCCCAACAGTGGCATCCAAGCCTGGTTTTATGCGTAGATGTCATATGCACGAGTAGAACACAAGTGAGTTGTGGGCGATACAAGTCATACTGCTTACTAGCATGTCATACTTTGGTTCAGCGGTATTGTGAGATGAAGCGGCCCGGACCGACATTACGCGTACGCTTATGCGAGACTGGTTTCACCGTTATGAGCACTCGTGCTTAAAGGTGGCTGGCGGGTGTCTATCTCTCTCACTTTAGTTGAACCGAGTGTGGCTATGCCCGGTCCTTGCAAAGGTTAAAACAGCACTAACTTGACGAACTATCGTTGTTGTTTTGATGCGTAGGTAAGAACGGTTCTTGCTAAGCCCGTAGAAGCCACGTAAAACTTGTAACCACAAAGTAGAGGACGTCTAACTTGTTTTTGCAGGGCATGTTGTGATGTGATATGGTCAAGACGTGATGCTATATTTTATTGTATGAGCTGATCATGTTTTGTAACCGAAGTTATTGGCAACTGGCAGGAGCCATATGGTTGTCGCTTTATTGTATGAAATGCAAACGCCCTGTAATTGCTTTACTTTATCACTAAGTGGTAGCGATAGTCATAGAAGCAATAGATGGCGTAAACGGCAACGATGCTACGATGGAGATCAAGGTGTCGCGCCGGTGACAATGGTGATCACGACGGTGCTTCGGAGATGGAGATCACAAGCACAAGATGATGATGGCCATATCATATCACTTATATTGATTGCATGTGATGTTTATCCTTTACGCATCTTATCTTGCTTTGATTGATGGTAGCATTTTAAGATGATCTCTCACTAAAAATTATCAAGAAGTGTTCTCCCTGAGTATGCACCATTGCCAAAGTTCGTCGTGCCCAGACACCACGTGATGATCGGGTGTGATAAGCTCTACGTCCATCTACAACGGGTGCAAGCCAGTTTTGCACACGCAGAATACTCAGGTTAAACTTGACGAGCCTAGCATATGCAGATATGGCCTCAGAACACGGAGACCGAAAGGTCGAGCGTGAATCATATAGTAGATAAGATCAACATAGTGATGTTAACCATTGAAAACTACTCCATCTCACGTGATGATCGGTTATGGTTTTAGTTGATTTGGATCACGTGATCACTTAGATGACTCGAGAGATGTCTGTCTAAGTGGGAGTTCTTAAGTAATATGATTAATTGAACTTAAATTTATCATGAACTTAGTACCTGATTGTATTTTGCTTGTCTATGTTTGTTGTAGAAAGATGGCTCGTGCTGTTGTTCCGTTGAATTTTAATGCGTTCCTTGAGAAAGCAAAGTTGAAAGATGATGGTGGCAATTACACGGACTGGGTCCGTAACCTGAGGATTATCCTCATTGCTGCACAAAAGAATTACGTCCTGGAAGCACCGCTGGGGGCCAGGCCTGCTGCTGATGCAACTGACGACGTTAAGAACGTCTGGCAGAGCAAAGCTGATGACTACTCGATAGTTCAATGTTCCATGCTTTACGGCTTAGAACCGGGTCTTCAACGACGTTTTGAACGCCATGGGGCATATGAGATGTTCCAGGAGTTGAAGTTAATATTTCAAGCAAATGCCCGGATTGAGAGATATGAAGTCTCCAATAAGTTCTATAGCTGCAAGATGGAGGAGAATAGTTCTGTCAGTGAGCATATACTCAAAATGTCTGGGTATAATAATCACTTTGATTCAACTGGGAGTTAATCTTCTGGATGATAGCGTCATTGACAGAATTCTCCAATCACTGCCACCAAGCTACAAGAGCTTCGTGATGAACTATAATATGCAAGGGATGAACAAGACAATTCCCGAGCTCTTCACAATGCTAAAAGCTGCGAAGGTAGAAATCAAGAAGGAGCATCAGGTGTTGATGGTCAACAAGACCGCTAGTTTCAAGAAAAAGGGCAAAGGGAAGAAGAAGGGGAACTTCAAGAAGAACAACAAGCAAGTTGCTGCTCAAGAGAAGAAACCCAAGTCTGGACCTAAGCCTAAAACTGAGTGCTTCTACTGCAAGCAGACTGGACACTGGAAGCGGAACTGCCCCAAGTATATGGCGGATAAGAAGGATGGCAAGGTGAACAAAGGTATATGTGATATACATGTTATTGATGTGTACCTTACTAGAGCTCGCAGTAGCACCTGGGTATTTGATACTGGTTCTGTTGCTAATATTTGCAACTCGAAACAGAGACTACGGAATAAGCGAGCACTGGCCAAGGACGAGGTAACGATGCGCGTGGGAAACGGTTCCAAAGTCGATGTGATCGCAATCGGCACGCTACCTCTACATCTACCTTCGGGATTAGATTTAGACCTGAATAATTGTTATTTGGTGCCAGCGTTGAGCATGAACATTATATCTGGATCTTGTTTGATGCGAGATGGTTATTCATTTAAATCAGAGAATAATGGTTGTTCTATTTATATGAGTAATATCTTTTATGGTCATCACCCTTGAAGAGTGGTCTATTTTTATTGAATCTCGATAGTAGTGGTACACATATTCATAATGTCGAAGCCAAAAGATGCAGAGTTGATAATGATAGTGAAACTTATTTGTGGCACCGCCGTTTAGGTCATATCGGTGTAAAGCGCATGAAGAAACTCCATACTAATGGACTTTTGGAATCACTTGATTATGAATCACTTGGTACTTGCGAACCGTGCCTCATGGGCAAGATGACTAAAACACCATTCTCCGGTACTATGGAGAGAGCAACAGATTTGTTGGAAATCATACATACAGATGTATGTGGTCCAATAAATGTTGAAGCTCGTGGCGGATATCGTTATTTTCTCACCTTCACAGATGATTTGAGCAGATATGGGTATATCTACTTAATGAAACACAAGTCTGAAACATTTGAAAAGTTCAAAGAATTTCAGAGTGAAGTGGAAAATCATCGTAACAAGAAAATAAAGTTTCTACGATCTGATCGTGGAGGATAATATTTGAGTTACGAGTTTGGTTTACATTTGAAACAATGCGGAATAGTTTCGCAACTCACGCTACCTGGAACACCACAAAGAAATGGTGTGTCCGAACGTCGTAATCGTACTTTACTAGATATGGTGCCATCTATGATGTCTCTTACTGATTTACCGCTATTGTTCTGGGGTTATGCTTTAGAGACGGCCGCATTCATGTTGAATAGGGCACCATCAAAATTCGTTGAGACGACGCCTTATGAATTGTGGTTTGGCAAGAAACCAAAGTTGTCGTTTCTTAAAGTTTGGGGCTACGATGCTTATGTTAAGAAACTTCAACCAGATAAGCTCGAACCTAAATCGGAGAAATGTGTCTTCATAGGATACCCAAAGGAGACAGTTGGGTACACCTTCTATCACAGATCCGAAGGCAAGACATTCGTTGCTAAGAATGGATCCTTTCTAGAGAAGGAGTTTCTCTCGAAAGAAGTGAGTGGGAGGAAAGTAGAACTCGATGAGGTAACTATACCTGCTCCCTTATTGGAAAGTAGTTCATCACAGAAATCGGTTCCTGTGACACCTACACCAATTAGTGAGGAAGCTAATGATATTGATCATGAAACTTCAGATCAAGTTTCTACTGAACCTCGTAGGTCTACCAGAGTAAGATCCGCACCAGAGTGGTACGGTAATCCTATTCTGGAAGTCATGTTACTTGACCAAGATGAACCTACGAACTATGAGTAAGCGATGATGAGCCCAGATTCCGCAAAATGGCTAGAGGCCATGAAATCTGAGATGGGATCCATGTATGAGAACAAAGTATGGACTTTGGTTGACTTGCCCGATGATCGGCAAGCCATTGAGAATAAATGGATCTTTAAGAAGAAGATTGACGCTGATGGTAATGTAACTGTCTATAAAGCTCGACTTGTTGCGAAAGGTTTTCGACAAGTTCAAGGGGTTGACTACGATGAGACTTTCTCACCCGTAGCGATGCTTAAGTCTGTCCGAATCATGTTAGCTATTGCTGCATTTTATGATTATGAAATTTGGCAAATGGATGTCAAAACTGCATTCTTGAATGGATTTCTGTAAGAAGAGTTGTATATGATGCAGCCAGAAGGTTTTGTTGATCCAAAAGGTGCTAACAAAGTGTGCAAGCTCCAGCGATCCATTTATGGACTGGTGCAAGCATCTCGGAGTTGGAATAAACGCTTTGACAGTGTGATCAAAGCACATGGTTTTATACAGACTTTTGGAGAAGTCTGTATTTACAAGAAAGTGAGTGGGAGCTCTGTAGCATTTCTGATATTATATGTAGATGACATATTCTTAATTGGAAATGATATAGAATTTCTGGATAGCATAAAGGGATACTTGAATAAAAGTTTTTCAATGAAAGACCTCGGTGAAGCTTCTTACATATTGGGCATCAAGATTTATAGAGATAGATCAAGACGCTTAATAGGACTTTCACAAAGCACATACCTTGATAAAATTTTGAAAAAGTTCAAAATGGATCAGGCTAAGAAAGGGTTCTTGCCCGTACTACAAGGTGTGAAGTTGAGTCAGACTCAATGCCCGACCACAGCAGAAGATAGAGAGAAAATGAAAGATGTTCCCTATGCTTCAGCCATAGGCTCTATCATGTATGCAATGTTGTGTACCAGACCTGACGTATGCTTAGCAATAAGCTTGGAAGGAAGGTACCAAAGTAATCCAGGAGTGGATCACTGGACAGCGGTCAAGAACATCCTGAAATACCTGAAAAGGACTAAGGACATGTTTCTCGTATATGGAGGTGACAAAGAGCTAGTCGTAAATGGTTACATCGATGCAAGCTTTGACACTGATCTGGACGATTCTAAATCGCAAACCGGATACGTGTTTTTATTAAATGGTGGAGCTGTAAGTTGGCGCAGTTCTAAACAAAGCGTCGTGGCGGGATCTACATGTGAAGCGGAGTACATAGCTGCTTCGAAAGCAGCAAATGAAGGAGTCTGGCTGAAGGAGTTCATTTCCAATCTAGGTGTCATACCTACTGCATCGGGACCAATGAAGATCTTCTGTGACAATACTGGTGCAATTGCCTTGGCAAAGGAATCCAGATTTCACAAGAGGACCAAGCACATCAAGAGACGCTTCAATTCCATCCGGGACCAAGTCCAAGTGGGAGACATAGAAATTTGCAAGATACATACAGATCTAATTGTTGGAGACCTGTTGACTAAGCCTCTCTCACGAGCAAAACATGATCAGCACCAAGACTCCATGGGTATTAGAATCATTACTATGTAATCTAGATTATTGACTCTAGTGCAAGTGGGAGACTGAAGGAAATATGCCCTAGAGGCAATAATAAAGTTATTATTTATTTCCTCATATCATGATAAATGTTTATTATTCATGCTAGAATTGTATTAACCGGAAACATAATACATGTGTGAATACATAGACAAACACAACGTCACTAGTATGCCTATACTTGACTAGCTCATTAATCAAAGATGGTTATGTTTCCTAACCATAGACATGTGTTGTCATTTGATGAATGGGATCACATCATTAGGAGAATGATGTGATTGACATGACCCATTCCGTTAGCCTAGCACTTGATCGTTTAGTATATTGCTATTGCTTTCTTCATGACTTATACATGTTCCTGTAATTATGAGATTATGCAACTCCCGTTTACTGGAGGAACACTTTGGGTGCTACCAAACGTCACAACGTAACTAGGTGAATATAAAGGAGTACTACAGGTGTCTCCAAAGGTACATGTTGGGTTGGCATATTTCGAGATTAGGTTTTGTCACTCCGATTATCGGAGAGGTATCTCTGGGCCCTCTCGGTAGTGCACATCACTATAAGCCTTGCAAGCAATGTAGCTAATGAGTTAGTTACGGAATGATGCATTACATAACGAGTAAAGAGACTTGTCGGTAACGAGATTGAACTAGCTATTGGATACCGACGATCGAATCTCGGGCAAGTAACATACCAATGACAAAGGGAACAACGTATGTTGTTATGCGGTTTGACCGATAAAGATCTTCATAGAATATGTAGGAACCAATATGGGCATCCAGGTTCCGCTATTGGTTATTGACCGAGAATAGTTCTAGGTCATGTCTACATAGTTCTCGAACCCGTAGGGTCCGCACACTTAATGTTACGATGACAGTTTCATTATGAGTTTATAAGTTTTGATGTACCGAAGTTTGTTCGGAGTCCCGGATGTGATCACGGACATGACGAGGAGTCTCGAAATTGTCGAGACATAAAGATTGATATATTGGAAGCCTATGTTTGGACATCGGAAGTGTTCCGGGTGAAATCGGCATTTTACCGGAGTACCGGGGGGGGGGGTTACTAGAACCCTCTCGGGGGATATTGGGCCTTCATGGGCCATAAGGGAGAAGAGGAGAGGAGGAAAGAGGAGGGCCGCGCCCCCTCCCCTCCCTAGTCCGAATAGGACAAGGAGAGGGGGGCGGCGCCCCCCCTTTCCTCCCCTCTTCCTCCTCCTTCCCCCTTCTCCTACTTCAACTAGGAAAGAAGGGAGTCCTACTCCCGGTGGGAGTAGGACTCCCCCTTGGCGCGCCCTCCTTGGCTGGCCGCCCCCTCCCCCCTGGCTCCTTTATATACGGAGGCAGGGGGCACCCTAAGACACACAAGTTGATCTACGGATCGTTCCTTAGCCGTGTGCGGTGCCCCCCTCTACCATATTCCACCTCGGTCATATCGTCGCGAAGTTTAGGCGAAGCCCTGCGCCGGTAAAACATCATCATCGTCACCACGCCGTCGTGCTAACGGAACTCATCCCCGACGCTTTGCTGGATTGGAGCCCGGGGATCGTCATCGAGCTGAACGTGTGCTGAACTCGGAGGTGACGTACGTTCGGTACTTGGATCGGTCGAATCGTGAAGAAGTACGACTACATCAACCACATTGTCATAACGCTTCCGCTTACGGTCTACGAGGGTACGTGGACAATACTCTCCCCTCTCATTGCTATGCCATCACCATGATCTTGCGTGTGCGTAGGAATTTTTTTGAAATTACTACGTTCCCCAACAGTCTAA
The DNA here is from genome assembly GCF_018294505.1 of Triticum aestivum. NCBI lineage: Eukaryota > Viridiplantae > Streptophyta > Magnoliopsida > Poales > Poaceae > Triticum > Triticum aestivum. Next base: position 134,125,234 of record NC_057795.1, on the reverse strand, counting down.
GTGGGAGTTCTTATGTAATATGATTAATTGAACTTAAATTTATCATGAACTTAGTACCTGATAGTATTTTGCTTGTCTATGTTTGTTGTAGATAGATGGCTCGTGTTGTTGTTCCATTGAATTTTAATGCGTTCCTTGAGAAAGCTAAGTTGAAAGATGATGGTAGCAATTACACGGACTGGGTCCGTAACCTGAGGATTATCCTCATTGTTGCACAGAAGAATTACATCCTGGAAGCACCACTGGGTGCTAGGCCTGCTGCAGATGCAACTGACAACATTAAGAACGTCTGGCAGAGCAAAGCTGATGACTACTCGATAGTTCAGTGTGCCATGCTTTAGGACTTGGAACCGGGTCTTCAACGACGTTTTGAACGTCATGGAGCATATGAGATGTTCCAGGAGTTGAAGTTAATATTTCAAGCAAATGCCCGGATTGAGAGATATGAAGTCTCCAATAAGTTCTATAGCTGTAAGATGGAGGAGAATAGTTCTGTCAGTGAACACATACTAAAAATGTCTGGGTATAATAATCACTTGATTCAACTAGGAGTTAATCTTCCTGATGATAGTGTCATTAATAGAATTCTTCAATCACTGCCACCAAGCTACAAGAGCTTCATGATGAACTATAATATGCAAGGGATGGACAAGACTATTCCCGAGCTCTTCGCGATGCTAAAGGCTGCGGAGGTAGAAATCAAGAAGGAGCATCAAGTGTTGATGGTCAATAAGACCACCAGTTTCAAGAAAAAGGGCAAAGGGAAGAAGAAGGGGAACTTCAAGAAGAACAGCAAACAAGTTGCTGCTCAAGAGAAGAAACCCAAATCTGGACCTAAGCCTGAGACTGAGTGCTTCTACCGCAAGCAGACTGGACACTAGAAGCGGAACTGCCCCAAGTATTTGTCGGATAAGAAGGATGGCAAAGTGAACAAAGGTATATGTGATATACATGTTATTGATGTGTACCTTTCTAAATGCTCGCAGTAGCACCTGGGTATTTGATACTGGTTCTGTTGCTAATATTTGCAACTCAAAACAGGGACTACGGATTAAGCGAAGATTGGCTAAGGACAAGGTGACGATGCGCGTGGGAAATGGTTCCAAAGTCGATGTGATCGCGGTCGGCACGCTACCTCTACCTCTACCACCGGGATTAGTTTTAGACCTAAATAAATATTATTTGGTGCCAGCATTGAGCATGAACATTATATCTGGATCTTGTTTGATGCGAGATGGTTATTCATTTAAATAGAGAATAATGGTTGTTCTATTTATATGAGTAATATCTTTTATGGTCATGCACCCTTGAAGAGTGGTCTATTTTTATTGAATCTCGAAAGTAGTGATACACATATTCATAATGTTGAAGCCAAAAGATGCAGAGTTGATAATGATAGTGAAACTTATTTGTGGCACTGCCATTTAGGTCATATCAGTGTAAAGCGCATGAAGAAACTCCATACTGATGGACTTTTGGAATCACTTGATTATGAATCACTTGGTACTTGCGAACCGTGCCTCATGGGCAAGATGACTAAAATGCCATTCTCCAGAACTATGGAGCGAGCAACTGATTTATTGGAAATCATACATACTGATGTATGCGGTCCAATGAATATTGAAGCTCGCGGCGGGTATCATTATTTTCTCACCTTCACAGATGATTTGAGCAGATATGGGTATATCTACTTGATGAAACACAAGTCTGAAACATTTGAAAAGTTCAAAGAATTTCAGAGTGAGGTGGAAAATCATCATAACAAGAAAATAAAATTTCTACGATCTGATCGTGGAGGAGAATATTTGAGTTACGAGTTTGGTTTACATTTGAAGCAATGCGGAATAGTTTCACAACTCACGCCACCCGGAACACCACAGCAAAATGGTGTGTCCGAACGTCGGAATCGTACTTATACTAGATAGGTGCGATTTATGATTTCTCTTACTGATTTACCACTATCATTTTGGGGTTATGCTTTAGAGACGGCTGCATTCACGTTAAATAGGGCACCATCAAGATCCATTGAGACGACGCCTTATGAACTATGGTTTGGCAAGAAACCAAAGTTGTCATTTCTTAAAGTTTGGGGTTGCGATGCTTATGTGAAGAAACTTCAACCAGATAAGCTCGAATCCAAATCGGAGAAATGTGTCTTCATAGGATACCCAAAAGAGACTATTGGGTACACCTTCTATCACAGATCTGGGTGCAAGATTTTCATTGCTAAATTCGGATCCTTTCTAGAGAAGGAGTTTCTCTCGAAAGAAGTGAGTGGGAGGAAAGTAGAACTTGATGAGGTAATTGTACCTGCTCCCTTGTTGGAAAGTAGTTCATCACAAGAACCGGTTCCTGTGACAACTACACCAATCAGTGAGGAAGCTAATGATATTGATCATGAAACTTCAGATCAAGTTACTACGGAACCTCGTAGGTCTACCAGAGTAAGATCCGCACCAGAGTGGTACGGTAATCCTATTCTGGAAGTCATGTTACTAGACCATGGCGAACCTACGAACTATGAGGAAGCGACGATGAGCCCAGATTCCGCAAAATGGCTTGAAGCCATGAAATATGAGACAGGATCCATGTATGAGAACAAAGTATGGACTTTGGTTGACTTGCCCCATGATCGGCAAGCCATTTAGAATAAATGGATCTTCAAGAAGAAGACCGACGCTGATGGTAATGTAACTGTCTACAAAGCTCGACTTGTTGTGAAAGGTTTTCGACAAGTTCAATGGGTTGACTACGATGAGACTTTCTCACCCGTAGCGATGCTTAAGTCTGTCCGAATAATGTTAGCAATTGCCGCATTTTATGATTATGAAATTTGGCAAATGTATGTCAAAACTGCGTTCCTGAATGGATTTCTAGAAGAAGAGTTGTATATGATGCAACCGGAAGGTTTTGTCGATCCAAAAGGTGCTAACAAAGTGTGCAAGCTCCAGAGATCCATTTATGGAGTGGTGCAAGCATCTCGGAGTTGGAATAAATGCTTTGATAGTGTGATCAAAGCATATGGTTTTATACAGACTTTTGGAGAAGCCTGTATTTACAAGAAAGTGAGTGGGAGCTCTGTAGCATTTCTGATATTATATGTAGATGGCATATTGTTAATTGGAAATGATATAGAATTTCTGGATAGCATAAAGGGATACTTGAATAAAAGTTTTTCAATGAAAGACCTCGGTGAAGCTGCTTACATATTGGGCATCAAGATCTATAGAGATAGATCAAGATGCTTAATTGGATTTTCACAAAGCACATACCTTGATAAAGTTTTGAAAAATTTCAAAATGGACCAGGCAAAGAAAGGGTTCTTGCCTGTATTACAAGGTGTGAAGTTGAGCCAGACTCAATGCCCGACCACAGCAGAAGATAGAGAGAAAATGAAAGATGTTCCCTATGCTTCAGCCATAGGCTCTATCATGTATGCAATGTTGTGTACCAGACCTGACGTATGCTTAGCAATAAGCTTGGCAGGTAGATACCAAAGTAATCCAGGAGTGGATCACTCGACGGCGGTCAAGAACATACTGAAAAACCTGAAAAGGACTAAGGATATGTTTATCATTTATGGAGGTGACAAAGAGCTAGTCGTAAATGGTTACGTAGATGCAAGCTTTGACACTGATCCGGACGATTCTAAATCGCAAACCGGATACATGTTTTTATTAAATGGTGGAGCTGTAAGTTGGTGCAGTTCTAAACAAAGCATCGTGGCGGGATCTAGATGCGAAGCGGAGTACATAGCTGCTTCGGAAGCAGCAAATGAAGGAGTCTGGATGAAGGAGTTCATTTCCGATCTAGGTGTCATACCTAGTGCATCGGGACTAATGAAGATCTTCTGTGACAATACTGGTGCAATTGCCTTGGCAAAGGAATCCAGATTTCACAAGAGGACCAAGCACATCAAGAGACGCTTCAATTCCATTCGGGACCAAGTCCAGGTGGGAGACATAGAGATTTGCAAGATACATACGGATCTGAATGTTGCAGACCCATTGACTAAGCCTCTTCCACGTGCAAAACATGATCAGCACCAAGACTCCATGGGTGTTAGAATCATTACAATGTAATCTATATTATTGACTCTAGTGCAAGTGGGAGACTGAAGGAAATATGCCCTAGAGGCAATAATAAAGTTATTATTTATTTCCTCATATCATGATAAATGTTTATTATTCATGCTACAATTGTATTAACCGGTAACATGATACATGTGTGAATACATAGACAAACTTAATGTCACTAGTATGCCTCTACTTGACTAGCTCATTAATCAAAGATGGTTATGTTTCCTAACCATAGACATGTGTTGTCATTTTAACGGGATCACATCATGAGCAGAATGATGTGATTGACCTGACCCATTCCGTAAGCTTAGCATTTGATCGTTTAGTATGTTGCTATTGCTTTCTTCATGACTTATACAAAGTTCCTACAACTATGAGATTATGCAACTCCCGTTTACCGGAGGAACACTTTGTGTGCTACCAAAGGTCACAACGTAACTGGTGATTATAAAGGAGCTCTACAGGTGTCACCAATGGTACATGTTGAGTTGGCGTATTTCGAGATTAGGTTTTGTCACTCCGATTGTCGGAGAGTATCTCTGGGCCCTCTCGGTAATGCACATCACTACAAGCCTTGCAAGCAATGTGGCCAATTAGTTGGTTACGGAATGATGCTATCTAACGAGTAAAGAGACTTGCCGGTAACGAGATTGAACTAGGTATTGGATACCGACGATCGAATCTCGGGCAAGTAACATACCGATGACAAAGGGAACAACGTATGTTGTTATGCTGTTGTCATTGGTATGTTACTTGCCCGAGATTCGATCGTCGGTATCTCAATACCTAGTTCAATCTCGTTACCGACAAGTCTCTTTACTCGTTATGTAATGCATCATCCCGCAACTAACTCATTAGTCACATTGCTTGCAAGGCTTATAGTGATGTGCATTATCGAGAGGGCCCAGAGATACCTCTTCGACAATCGGAGTGACAAATCCTAATCTCGAAATACATCAACTCAACATGTACCTTCGGATACACCTATAGAGCACCTTTATAATCACCCAGTTACATTGTGACGTTTGGTAGCACACAAAGTGTTCCTCCGGTAAACGGGAGTTGCATAATCTCATAGTTATAGGAACATGTATAAGTCATGAAGGAAGCAATAGCAACATACTAAATGATCAAGTGCTAAGCTAATGGAATGGGTCAAGTCAATCACATCATTCTCTAATGATGTGATCCCGTTAATCAAATGACAACTCATGTCTATGGATAGGAAACTTAACCATCTTTGATTCAGTGAGCAAGTCAAGTAGAGGCATACTAGTGACTCTTTGTTTGTCTATGTATTCACACATGTATCAAGTTTCCAGTTAATACAATTCTAGCATGAATAATAAACATTTATCATGAAATAAGGAAATAAATAATAACTTTATTAATGCCTCTAGGGCATATTTCCTTCAGTGTCCCACTTGCACTAGAGTCAATAATCTAGTTCACATCATCATGTGATTTAACACCAATATTCACATCTATATGTGATTAACATCCATAGTTCACATTGTCATGTGACCAACACCCAAAAGGTTTACTAGAGTCAATAATCTAGTTCAGATCGCTATGTGATTAACACCCAAAGAGTACTAAGGTATGATCATATTTTTCTCGTGGGAGAAGCTTAGTCAACGGATCTGTCACATTCAGAGCCGTATGTATTTTGAAAATATTCTATGTCTACAATGCTCTGCACGGAGCTACTCTAGCTAATTGTTCCCACTTTCAATATGTATCCAGATTGAGACTTAGAGTCATCTGGATCGGTGTAAAAAGCTTGCATCGATGTAACTTTTTACGACGAGCTCTTTTATCACCTCCATAATCGAGAAATATTTCCTTAGTCCTCACTAAGGATATTCTTGACCGCTGTACAGTGATCTACTCCTAGATCAAAATTGTACTCCCTTGACAACTCAGAGCAAGGTATACACTAGGTCTGGTACACAGCATAGATTACTTTATAGAACCTATGACTGAGGCATAGGGAATGACTTTTCATTCTCTTTCTATTTTATGCCGTGGTCGGGCTTTGAGTCTTACTCAACTTCACAACTTGCAACACAAGCAAGAACTCCTTCTTTGACTGTTCTATTTTGAACTACTTTAAAATCTTATCAAGGTATGTACTCATTGAAAAATCTTATCAAGCGTCGTGATGATCTTGATGCTCAATGTGTAAGTAGCTTCACTGAGGTCTTTCTTTGAAAAACTTTTATTCAAGTCTCCTTTTATGCTATCCAGAAATTATATATCATTTCCAATCAACAATATGTCGTCCATATATAATATCAGAAATGCTACAGAGCTCGCACTCACTTTCTTGTAAATACAGGCTTCTCCAAAAGTCTGTATAAAACCATATGCTTTGATCAACTCATCAAAGCGTATATTCCAACTCCGAGATGCTTGCACCAGTCCATAGATGGATCGATGGATCTTGCACAATTTGTTAGCACCTTTAGGATTGACAAAACCTTCTGGTTGCATCATATACAACTCTTCTTTAATAAATCCATTAAGGAATGTAGTTTTGACATCCTTTTTCTAGATTTCATAAAATGTGGCAATTGCTAACATGATTCAAACAGACTTTATGCATCGATACGAGTGAGAAAAAACTTATCGTAGTCAACATCTTGAACTTTGTCAAAAACCTTTTTCGACAAATCTAGCTTTTTAGATAGTAACACTACTATCAACGTCTGTCTTCCTCTTAAAGATCCATTTATTTTCTATGGCTTGCCGATCATCGGGCAAGTCAACCAAAGCCCATACTTCGTTCTCATACATGGATCCCACCTCAGATTTCATGGCCTCAAGCCATTTTTCGGAATCTGGGCTCATCATCGCTTCCTCATAGTTCGTAGGTTCATCATGGTCTAGTAACATGACTTCCGGAATAGGATTACCGTACCACTCTGGTGCGGATCTTAATCTGGAAGATCTACAAAGTTCGGTAGTAACTTGATCTAAAGCTTCATGATCATCATCATTAGCTTCCTCACTAATTGGTGTAGGAATCACTAGAACTAATTTTTGTGATAAACTACTTTCTAATTAGGGAGAAGGTACAGTTAACTTATCAAGCTCTACTTTCCTGCCACTCACTTCTTTCGAGAGAAACTCCTTCTCTAGAAAGGAACCATTTTAGCAACGAATATCTTGCCTTCGGATATGTGATAGAAGGTGTACCCAACAGATTCCTTTGGGTATTCTATGAAGACGCACTTCTCCGATTTGGGTTTGAGCTTATCAGGTGAAACTTTTCCACATAAGCATCGCAGCCCCAAACTTTAAGAAACGACAACTTTGGTTTCTTGCCAAACCACAGTTCATAAGGCGTCGTCTCAACGGATTTTGATGGTGCCCTTTATAACGTGAATGCAGCTGTCTCTAATGCATAACCCCAAAACGATAGTGGTAAATCAATAAGAGACATCATAGATCGCACCATATCCAATAAAGTGCGGTTACGACGTTCGGACACACCATAACGTTGTGGTGTTCCAGGTGGCGTGAGCTGTGAAACTATTTCACATTGTTTTAATTGAAGACCAAACTCGTAACTCAAATATTCATATCCACGATCAGATCGCAGAAACTTTATTTTCTTGTTTACGATGATTTTCCACTTCACCCTGAAATTCTTTGAACCTTTCAACTATTTTAGACTTATGTTTCATCAAGTAGATATACCCATATCTGCTCAAATCATCTGTGAAGGTCAGAAAATAACGATACCCGCCACGAGCCTTAATACTCACTGGGCTGCATACATCAGTATGTATTATTTCCAACAAGTCAATAGCTTGTTCCATTGCTCTAGAGAATGGAGTTTTAGTCATCTTGCCCAAAAGGCATGGTTCGCAAGCATCAAATGATACATAACCAAGTGATTTCGAAAATCCATCTTTATGGAGTTTCTTCATGCGCTTTATACCGATATGACCCAAACGGCAGTGCCACAAATAAGTTGCACTATCATTATTAACTTTGCATCTGTTGGCATCAATATTATGAATATGTGTATCACTACGATCGAGATCCAACAAACTATTTTCATTGGGTGTCTGACCATTTAAGGTCTTATTCATGTAAACAGAATAATAATTATTATCTAACTTTAAATGAATAACCGTATCGCAATAAACATGATCAAATCATATTCATGATCAACGCAAATGCCAAATAACATTTATTTAGGTTTAACACTAATCCCAAAAGTATAGGGAGTGTGCGATGATGATCATATCAATCTTGGAACCACTTCCAACACACATCGTCACTTCACCCTCAACTAGTCTATGTTTATTCTGTAACTCCTGTTTCGATTTACTAATCTTAGCAACCGAACAAGTATCAAATACCCAGGGGTTACTATAAACACTAGTAGGGTACATATCAATAACATGTATATCAAATATACCCTTGTTCACTTTGCCATCCTTCTTATCTACCAAATATTCAGGGAATTTCCACTTTCAGTGAACATTTCCTTTGCAGTAGAAGCACTCAGTTTCAGGCTTTGGTCCAGCTTTGGGTTTCTTCGCATGAGTGACAACTTGCTTGTCATTCTACTTGAAATTCCCTTTCTTTCCCTTTGCCCTTCTATTGAAACTAGTGGTCTTTTCAATCATCAACACTTGATGCTCTTTCTTGATTTCTACCTTCGTTGATTTCAATATCACGAAGAGCTCGGGAATCGTTTTCGTCATCCCTTGCATACTATAGTTCATCACGAAGTTCTAGTAACTTGGTGATGGTGACTAGAGAACTCTATTAATCACTATCTTATCTGGAAGATTAACTCCCACTTGATTCAAGTGATTGTAGTAACCAGACAATCTGAGCACGTGCTCACTAGTTGAGCGATTCTCCTCCATCTTTTAGCTATAGAACTTGTTGGAGACTTCATATCTCTCAACTCGGGTATTTGCTTGAAATATTAACTTCAATTCCTGGAACATCTCATATGGTCCATGACGTTCAAAACATCTTTGAAGTCCCGATTCTAAGACGTTAAGCATGGTGCACTAAACTATCAAGTAGTCATCATATTGAGCTAGCCAAACGTTCATAACGTCTGCATCTGCTCTTGCAATAGGTCTGTCACCTAGTGGTGCATTAAGGACATAATTCTTCTGTGCAGCAATGAGGATAAACCTCAGATCAGGGATCCAATCCGCATCATTGCTACTAACATCTATCAACACAATTTTCTCTGGGAACATATCAAAATAAACATATGAAAGCAACAACGCGAGCTATTAATCTACAACATAATTTGCAAAATACTACCAGGACTAAGTTCATGATAAATTTAAGTTCAATTAATCATATTACTTAAGAACTCCCACTTAGACAGACATCTCTCTAGTCATCTAAGTGATCACGTGATCCAAATCAACTAAACCATGTCCGATCATCATGTGAGATGGAGTAGTTTTCAATGGTGAACATCACTATGTTGATCATATCTACTATATGATTCACGCTCGACCTTTCGGTCTCCGTGTTCCGAGGCCATATCTGTATATGCTAGGCTCGTCAAGTTTAACCTGAGTATTCCGCGTGTGCAACTGTTTTGCACCCGTTGTATTTGAACGTAGAGCCTATCACACCCGATCATCACGTGGTGTCTCAGCACAAAGAACTTTCGCAATGGTGCATACTCAGGGAGAACACTTCTTGATAATTAGTGAGATATCATCTTATAATGCTACCGTCAATCAAAGCAAAATAAGATGCATAAAGGATAAACATCACATGCAATCAATATAAGTGATATGATATGGCCATAATCATCTTGTGCTTGTGATCTCCATCTCCGAAGCACCATCGTGATCACCATCGTCACTGGTGCGACACCTTGATCTCCATCGTAGCATTGTTGTCGTTTCGCCATCTATTGCTTCTACGACTATCACTAGCGCTTAGTGATAAAGTAAAGCAATTACAGGGCGCTTGCATTTCATACAATAAAGCGATAACCATATGGCTCCTGCCAGTTGCCGATAACTCAGTTACAAAACATGATCATCTCATACAATAAAATATAGCATCACGTCTTGACCATATCACATCACAACATGCCCTGCAAAAACAAGTTAGACGTCCTCTACTTTGTTGTTGCAAATTTTACCTGTCTGCTACGGGCTGAGCAAGAACCGTTCTTACCTACGCATCAAAACCACAACGATAGTTCGTCAAGTTAGTGTTGTTTTAACCTTCGCAAGGACCGGGCGTAGCCACACTCGGTTCAACTAAAGTTGGAGAAACAGACACCCGTCAGCCACCTGTGTGTGAAGCACGTTGGTAGAACCAGTCTCGCGTAAGCGTATGCGTAATGTCGGTCCGGGCCGCTTCATCCAACAATACCGCCAAACCAAAGTATGACATGCTGGTAAGCAGTATGACTTGTATCACCCAAAACTCACTTGTGTTCTACTCATGCATATAACATCTACGCATAAAACCTGTCTCGGATGCCACTGTTGGGGAATGTAGTAATTTCAGAAATTTCCTACACACATGCAAGATCATGGTGATGCATAGCAACGAGAGGGGAGAGTGTTGTCTATGTACCCTCGTAGACCGTAAGAGGAAGCGTTATGACAACGCGGTTGATGTAGTCGTACGTCTTCACGATCCGACCGATCCAAGTACTGAACGCATGGCACCACCGACTTCTGCACACGTTCAGCTCGATGACGTCCCTCGAACTCCGATCCAGCCGATCTTTGAGGGAGAGTTCCATCAGCACGACGGCGTGGTGACGATGATGATGTTCTACCGACACAGGGCGTGGTGACGGCGTGGTGGATTATGGTGGAGGGGGGCACCGCACACGGCTAAGAGATCCAAGGGCTCAATTGTTGTGTCTATGGGGTGCCCCCCTCCTCTGTATATAAAGGGGGAGGAGGAGAGGGCCGGCCAAGGGGAGGAGGCGCGCCCAAGGGGGGCAATCCTACTCCAAGTAAGATTCCCCCCTCTTTCCTAGTCCAAGTAGGAGAGAGGAAGGAAGGGAAGGAGAAGGAGAAGGAAGGAGAGGGAGGAAAAGGAGGAAAGGTGGGGCCGGCCCCCTAGTCCAATTCGGTTTGGGCTAGGGGGGGGCGCGCGCCCTGCCTCCTCTCTTCCACCACTTGGCCCATGAGGCCCATTGCTTCTTCCTCGTATTCCCGTAACTCCGCGGTACCCCCGAAAATAGCCGAATCACTCGGAACCTTTCCGATGTCCGAATATAGTCATCCAATATATTGATATTTACGTCTCGACCATTTCGAGACTCATCGTCATGTCCACGATCTCATCCGGGACTCCGAACTCCTTCGGTACATCAAAACACATAAACTCATAATATAACCGTCATCTAACTTTAAGCATGCGGACCCTACGTGTTCGAGAACTATGTAGACATGACCGAGACATGTCTCCGGTCAATAACCAATAGCGGAACCTGGATGCTCATATTGGCTCCTACATATTCTACGAAGATCTTTATCGGTCAAACTGCATAACAACATACGTTGTTCCCTTTGTCATCGGTATGTTGCTTGCCCGAGATTCGATCGTCGGTATCTCAATACCTAGTTCAATCTCGTTACCGACAAGTCTCTTTACTCGTTATGTAATGCATCATCCCGCAACTAACTCATTAGTCACATTGCTTGCAAGGCTTATAGTGATGTGCATTACCGAGAGGGCCCAGAGATACCTCTCCGACAATCGGAGTGACAAATCCTAATCTCGAAATACGCCAACTCAACATGTACCTTCGGAGACACCTATAGAGCACCTTTATAATCACCTAGTTACGTTGTGACGTTTGGTAGCACACAAAGTGTTCCTTCGGTAAACGGGAGTTGCATAATCTCATAGTTATAGGAACATGTATAAGTCATGAAAAAAGCAATAGCAACATACTAAACGATCAAGTGCTAAGCTAACGGAATGGGTCAAGTCAATCACATCATTATCTAATGATGTGATCCCGTTAATCAAATGACAACTCATGTCTATGGCTAAGAAACTTAACCATCTTTGATTCAACGAGCTAGTCAAGTAGAGGCATACTAGTGACACTTTGTTTGTCTATGTATTCACACATGTATCAAGTTTCCTGTTAATACAATTCTAGCATGAATAATAAACATTTATCATGTAATAAGGAAATAAATAATAACTTTATTATTGCCTCTAGGGCATATTTCCTTCACATTCTTCCCCCATGCTACTACTATTATAAGTACTAGTAGCATGCCATTCTTCCCCCACACTACTGCTAAGTAATTAGAATTTTTTTTTTAAAAAAATACATCCAATATTCATGGATGGAAAACAAGACACATCCAATACAGAACCATCTTAGCACTTGCAGCATTCATGGATACAACATTAAACATCTCAACTCAAAGAGATCACGAGATACCATTTATACATCAGACGCACACAACCGTCACCAAAAGGTGGGTACATTCCCTAGTGTTCCACCACCAACCTAACATGACCACTTCTCTAGATGTATCTACCAAGGCATCGAGGTCCTTCACCTTGGCAACCTCGAGACGGTGGTGTCGAGGTCCTCCACCTCGGCAACCACGAGACGGTGGCGTCGAGGTCCTCCACCTCGACGACCTCCGGACGGTGACGTCAAGGTCCTCCACCTCAGCGACCTTCGGCATCGCAATCACCTAGACAATCATCTGTGTGACGCGGTCGCTAGGCTTCACAGCAAAGTCTGCCTCCGAGTTGTTGAAGAGCACGACGCCCACCAGGTCGCGGTAGTCTGCGTCGATCACCTCCGCGCCCACGTAGGGAAAGTGAAAACATGTTAGTTCACATTCTTGTGAGTAGGGTATTTTCTTCATTTACCAGTCTCTTTTAGTCTATTATGAATCTTCAAAACGGAAATACACCTACTAAATGCATACCCTAGCTATACGTGTTCATGCTATCTTGTCATTTTGGTGCATACAAGAAATTTATACTTGTGTATTTGAGCTATATATGCTTGCAATATTTGGCAGTTAACATTCTGTTCAACATTTATTGTTGCATGGATAGGGAAATAGACAACCAAGGACTTCAGAAAATCGATTCCCACTGCTTTTGAAAACAGGGAATAGGCGAAGTCTATTTTGAATTTTGATATTCCATGCCAACTTCAAGTATACATGCTACTATGTAATCTTTGAACGTGAATCAAAATGAGATTTCTGGCTTTGTCAACCTTACCATGATCAGTACTAAATTCTCTAGGATGCTCAACCGTTCCTTGTAGAGATCATTTCTTTCACCTAGTATCTCGTCGTTAAGTTTGGGAAGAAACCTGCATGCCTTCAGATGGTCATCCATATCCTGAAGAAAAAAACAGTATACATTTTTAGTGACACACAATATATCATCGAATACTGCTCTTGTTTACTCTAAGAATAATTTCTACAAGACTCTCTACATACATACAGGCAAAGCAATTTTCACCAAGAATCAGCTAGCAGTCTACTATAATCCCCTTTCCAATTACTCAAGGAGGAACTGATGAAAAGACAAGTTAATTAGCTGGTACAAAAATTAAACCTTTTGAGATGGACAGATGCCCTCTTCACTCAGATCGAAAGATGATGGACGGATGCACCCAACAGCTTTGTCGCGGATGGCGATGGAGGAGAAGATCTTTGCACATACCTTCAAACTCTGTCGCTATCTTCTACCTGTAAATGAAAACAGACATTACCTATCAGAGAAGCAAATGTGAAATTGTTCAGATTAGATGTATTCAACAGAGACACTTCAATCACAGAGCTCAATATCTACTAGCTTAAATTCAAATGCTTTATTCAAGATTGAGATATCATACTGGACTCTGGCTGCACACTAACTACTCTGTGAGGTTTCCATCTAAGAAACTATCTAGAGAGATAGTAAACTACTAGTCAGAATACGTAAACAACAAACTTTCTGAAACGAAGAGACGACGCCGCGCGAAGGGCCCAAGCAGCAGTCGGTCAGCAACACGAAATCCAACTTATCTAGGCAGTCATTCACAATTCAGCAACGAACTGAAAACTAGTGACAGTTTGTTTCTGGTGTCATCCGTTGCTTCAGCATCGCTGCAATTAAAGTTCAATAGTGCCTCCTACTCCTAGCGCGCGATAAATTTTTCATCCGTCAGTCGTTACTAACCCAGTAAAAAACATACTGTAGAGCGAGAATGGGACGCCCAAACTGCATGCTGACATAGGAGTAAAAAGCCATCAAAGTGAAGAGTGCATCCGACTTTCGTCGCAAAGGAAAAGTCCACACATAGTGAGAATAATCATCAAGGATAACCAGATAATATAAATAGCCCAAATTACTAGGAACCAGAGAGGTCCACACATTGCTATGAATCAACTGAAAAGGAAAGGAAGTTATGGTGGTGGAGTTATTAAATGAGAGGCGAACATGTTTGCCTACACGACAGGCATGACAGGTGTGATCCTCTATCTTATTACAACTGAAACTGAAACTCCTAAGAATATGACGAAGTGTGACGGGGTTGGGATGACCCAAATGAGCATGCCAGAGATCGACGCCAGCGGAGAGAGCAACCGGTGCGGTGGTGGAGGTGGACGGTGGATGCACCGGATAGAGCTTGTTGGGGCTGTCACATCGGTGATGTACCATCCTGGTCCGAGCGTCCTTGACACAAAAACCAAGCTCGTCAAATTCAACAGTAACAGGATTTTCACGAGTTAAACAACAAAGGGAAACAAGGTTCTTAATAAGATGAGGTGACACAAGTATGTTAGACAAAGTTAAAGGCAATGAATTGGAAGGAAAAGAAGTGTGCCCGACATGTGTGATAGGGAGTGTGGAACTGTCGCCGACAATGATGCGGCGGTCGATGGTGACGATAGGGAAGGAGGCAAGATTATCAGGATGAGCAAACATGTGAGCCGTAGCCCCGGTGTCCATGTACCAATCACCGCCTCCAGTGTAGTTGTTCGGCATAGGCGCGGTTTGCAGCGCGGCCAGAAGCGTCGGATCCCAAGGCACCAGCGTCAGGGCCAGCAATGGCGGCGGCGGGACCGCAGCGAGACCATAGCCGCCGCTCAGCTGCGGCGTGGGTATCCTCCATACGACTGCAGAGCCGCGTAGTACGCCTGGTGCACAGGCGGGCACAACACGGGAAGGGTCGGTGCAGGGGCCCATGGAACCGGCATGGTGTAGGCATGAACAACACCGGTCCACGGGGTGTAGGTGGAGGCCCACAGAGGGAGCACCTGGAACTGCTGCTGCTGCTGACAGGGCGGGTCGGTGCCCTGCGGCTGCTGCTGCTGACCGCCATGGCGGGCCCCACCGTGCCGGCCCCCATGGCACCGTTCGGCAGAAGGGGCGGGCGGGCCATAAGGCAGCGGGAGCATCCCCGGCTGCTGGGCGCCGGGAAGGCCGCTGGGGCAGTGGGATGCGCCGAGGACCCACCGCGGGTGGTGCCGGCGGCGAGAGCGGTGTGGATGGCCCGCGCCTTCACCTGCTTCATCCGTCGCTCCTTCAAGCGGAGGTACACAACGAACTTGGTGAAGGACGGGTTGGGGATGAGGCTGAGGTTCGCTGCGGCGTTACCGAAGTCCTCGTTAAGCCCCGCGGTGAGCGTGCTGAGGAGAAGGTCATCATCGATCTTCACGCCAATATCGTGGAGCTCGTCAGCGAGAGTCTTCAGGCGGCGACAATAGTCATCGACGGAGGTGTTGTCCTGGTGACACCCAAAAAACTCTTGCTGCAAAAAAACACGACGCTGGAGCTAGTTGTCGGTGAAGAGCCCGTTTAGCTTGGTCCACACGACGCAGGCATCATCACCGTCCTGCACGACCGTCTGCAAGAGGTCCGGCAAGAGGGTGAGGAAGAATCATTGGATGATCGTGGTGTTGATGGTGGACCAGTCATGGAACTCAGGGACGAGACTGGAGTCGACGGTGCCGTCCACGTGATCGATGAGATGATACTCCCAGAAGACGAGGGAAAAATACGTCTTCCACATGTAGTAGGAGTCCGTACGGGAGAGACGAACCAGTACCCGCTCGAAGATGTTGAGGTTGCGAATGTCGTTCACGTCGGGAGGGTTGGCGTCGGCAAACGGGTTGGAGTTGGTGGACGCAGAGGAGATGACAGACGACATGACGTCTAGGGCGGCTCAGGGTGGCGCGCGGGTGTAGCGGGTTAGGGTTTTGGACGGGCGGCAGCTTCGGCGACGCAGGTGGCAGTAGCGACTGGCGAGACCGGAGGACAGCGGAGGCTTCTTACGAGCGAGCTGGCGAGCGGGCGGGCGATAGGGCGATGCGGCTGGCGGGCAGACGAGCTGGCGAGCGAGGCGGGCGGACGATGCGACTGGTGGCTGGCGGGCGATGCGGGTTAGCGAGCGGCACAGGTGGACTAAGCGGGCGGCTGGGTAGCGACGGGAATCGGGCGCGGCTGGTTAGCTCGCGGCAGGAAGAAGCGGCGGCCGGCGCGGGGGGCACGCGAACGGCAGCGACGGCTACCGGCGCGGGAGGCGCGTAGGCGGCGGCGTGGAGGAGGCACGCGGCGGCGGCGGCGGTGGAAGATTAGGGTTAGGACACGGAAATTAATACCATGTATGATGTATGAATTGCATGATGTATTGCTCATGTGTAAATGCACGTATATATGATGTACAAGAGGTGGGCCACGACCTCAACTATACAAGAAACTAGAAGGTGAGCCTAATACACAGATATGCATAACACATATACTCAACACCTGATATATCAGCCATCAGATTTTTAAATCCGACGATTTATGTCTTGCCACATGGGTTGGGACTAAATTCCTCAATATGAGTCATCCAATCAGATCAGACCAAATAGTCTACACAACCTGATGTTGGTACACTATATAGTTGGTACACTATACACTGATGATGGAATTGTGATTTGTGTCCGTCATCTTGGCTCCTTTCTATTGTAGTCAATGATCAAGAAATGATTTTGTTCTAATGTTAGGTCCTAGCAAGTGTAATATGTGTTGTAATATTTTATATACTAGTTGATACCTAACACATTATTGCGAGAATGTTTTGTAGTGCTTTTTTATGATATTTGATTGTATGAAACACTAATATTTGGAATAGTATAATATGAGAATTAAAACTTATAACACATATGATTAACTACGTTTGATTATTGTATAGTTGTAGTGGGAGTAACTTAACTGGTACACCCTCAATTCCACAATGTAGTGCAACACATTTTTTGAGATTGATATTTGACCATAAATTTACTCAGTGAAATGTGGGTTATGTGTCATAAAAATGATACCATTAAATCCGTATTTGGAAGAAGTTTTCAATGATATATTTTTTCAGTAACTTGATTTATGTATTACTGGGCTAATTTATTGTCAAACTTAAACCTCAAAAAGCGGGGGTGTACTACATTATGGAATGGATGGAGTGGCATATATGTCAAGTCAGCAGATTTGCTCATGTGGTAAGTAGTTAACGAGTAAAAAGATGTTTAAGGTAACATAATATGTACAGTAATATAAGACGCCCCAAGGCAAAATGAGTCTATACATCTAATAAGTGAAGATTTGCATTACACCACAAATATGTTACAACCCACTATGAAGATAGTAACATCGAATGTGAATTACTTCCCACTGTGACCAACCTAATAGAATGGAAATTCCCATGCTTATTCGCCAGGTGTCCTTTTTGTATGTATGGTTGCATGTTGTGACGAACCTTTTCTATGCATATTGCATGCTGATATTACATACTTGCATGTTAAAAGAAATAAGTTGATGGGGTTAGCTATTTAAATATACTCCCTTCGTTCCTAAATATAATACTCCCTCCCTACCTGTGCATTAGTCATCTTAGATTGTGTATGGTGACCATCTGGATGGGAAACGAGAGAACTTAATGTTTATTTGCTAATTAATATCATTGCCTACAATTGCATGCCAAAGCATACATGTCTCACATCTTTTATTGGTTGATCTCTTTATTTATGTCAAGAAAGAAAAAACGAGGTGAAAATTAATGCACCACGCCTAAATGTTTTGAATTATTTGGTTTTCGTAATATGCCTAATACACTGGTAGGAAGGGAGTACCTTTTAAAGATTTTAATATAGACTACATACATGTAAAATAAGTGAATCTACACGCTAATATATATATTCATACATGACAGGACTATGGCCGCTTGCGGGTCACGATCAATGATTGGCCGTCACCAGCGGCGTGGCTCCCGTACGACTACCGATGTCTTCGCCCAAAAGCAAAGTACGTACTGTTGGAATCGAGCGCGTCACCACATGTGTTGCAAATTAGCATGCAAAACTGGATACCGTGTGGAAGTTTAACACCACGCCGGAGAAGGAACAAACGGCTTGCATGCGATGCTCTCCCCAGCAAGCTTTGATCCAAGACCAGCTGCGACCGTGGAATAATTGGACGTATGGCGTCGTCTCCAGGGCATCTCACTTCTACCTCACCCCGATATCATTCGTTGGTGTTGGACTGACAACAGGGCCTACACCGCGAAATCGTGCTACCATGCCCTCTCTCAGACTAGTCATGCCGTGAGTAACTTAGACTAATAATATGCATATATTACGAGTCTATATTACTATATCTCCAACTATTACAAACAACTTTTCAGACATCCAATAGAAAGCACGGTCTCCTTGAATGAATCGGATAGTGGGGATATACCTCAGCTTAGGTCAAAGGATAATGAGATTCTAATTGCACCTTTTACTGAGAAGGAGGTTCTAGATGTAATATCTCAAAAGAAACCGAACAAAGCATCGGGACCAGATGAGTTCCTAGCAGAGTTCTATAAGAAATGTTGGCATATTATTAAGGATGGCCTTATGTCTATGTTTCATGATTTCTTCAACGGGCATTTAGAACTATTTCATCTTAATTTTGGCATGATCACGTTATTGCCAAAGAAGGAGGGAGCGGTTCGTATCGAGCAGTTTAGGCCATTTGTCTCTTGAACGTGAGTTTCAAGATATTCACGAAAGTGGGGACAAATAGATTGATATTGGTTGCCCATTCGGTGGTGCAACCTAGTCAGACGGCCTTCATGTCTTGGAAACACATCCTAGAAGGGGTAGTTGTCCTCCATGAAACGCTCCATGAAATTCAATCGAAGAAGCTACATGGGGTTATCTTCAAATTGGATTTCGAAAAAGCATATGATAAAGTTAAATGACCTTTTCTTCAGTAGGCAATGTGGCTGAAAGGTTTCAATGAGACCTGGTGGAACCAAGTGGGTTCTCTAGTCCAAAATGGTAGCGGCATTAAGGTTAACGATGATATCGGTCAATATTTTCAGACTCATAAAGGCTTGAGATAAGGGGATTCGATGTCGCCCCTTCTATTTAAGATAGTGGCGGATATGTTGACCGTTCTTATTGGCAGGGCCAAGGAAAATGGCCTGGTAGATGGACTCGTCCCTCATCTAGTTGACGGGGGAGTATCCATTCTACAATATGCGGACGACACTATTCTTTTCATGGAGCATGACATTGCAAAAGCTCGGAACATGAAATTAGTTTTATGTCTCTTCGAACAATTGTCGGGGCTGAAAATTAATTTTTATAAGAGTGAATTGTTCTGCTTCAGCCGGGCCAAAAGAGGAGCAAGACACTTATAGACAATTATTCATATGTGAATTACGTTCTTTGCCCTTCAGTTATTTGGGTATACCGATTCACTATCGCAAACTATCCAATAAAGAGTGGAAATGCATCGAATACGAATTGAAAAGAAGCTTAGAGCATCTCCAGCAGTTGGCCCCCCAGGAGGCGCCTAAAATCGCCGCCCGGGGGCGAGCCGGCGCAAAAAACCGGCCTGGGGGCGAGTTGGCCCCCAGTCGCCGGCCCCAGGGCCGCCCCAGGCGCATCAAATTGTTTTAAAAAAAGAAAAAGTTCAGCGAGTTTGCTTAAAACACGGCTAAATTCATCCAAACTTCGGCGAGTTCATACATATTTAAATATTTTACACAAAAGGAAAAAAAATGCTACTAGCCCGTCGTCGCCTCGCCACTCCTCGCCGCCCGCCGCACTTCAAGCTGTACATGTCGAGGCGGCTGTAGAACTGCGTGTAGTCGCCGTCGTTGTCGTCCCTGCTGCATCCCTCCCCAGGTTGGCGCGGCGGGTTGGACGGTCCGGGGGCGTCCTCGTCCTCGTCGCTGTCGAGGATCACCACGCCATGCTCGTCCTCGCGCCCACGCCTGCGGGTAGCTATCTCCTCCAGGGCTCGGCGCTGCCGGACCATCTCATCCCGGAGGTAGTCGTCCCGCGCCCACTTTAGGGCCTCCTCGTCGGAGAAGCCATGCCGGGCTATGGCCTTGTACTCCGTGGGGAGGCCGGGCTTCGACTTCGGCCTGACGAGGACGAGGCGTCCAGAGGCGGGGGAGGGGTCGGCCATGCGGACGCCGGAACTGCGGGTGCGCTGGCTGACCGGCGTGTCTGGGGCTCCAGCTTGACGAGGGGGAGGCAGGGAGAGCCGGTCGAGCGACCGGACGAGGAGGAAGACGCCCCCTGCCTCGGCGTCTAGGAGCTCCCACGACGGCTGGAGAAGGACGGTGGAGCAGGGTACTCCAGCCTCGGCGTGTTGCCTCCCTCGATGTACTCGAGGATGGCCTCCAGCGTGCGGCCAGGCACGCCCCACCATCGACGGCGGCCTTCGGAGTTCAGCCTCCCGGAGGGCACGATGTCGTTGGTGGCCTCGAGCTGCTCGGCGGGGCGGCGACGGAAGTACAGCTCCCAGAGCAGGCTGTCGGGGACGTACCTTGGCCCTTCCCTCGCCACCTGCGGCAGGGAGGAGCGGATGCGCGCGATCTCCACGCGTCGTGCCGCCCCTGTCGATGGTGGTGGCACCGGGAACCCGCAGGCACTGATCCTCCACGCCCCGGGCACCCACATGTCCGGCGGGACCGGGTACTTGGCCTCAAAGAGGAGCCGGGCTTCGTCCTCGTGAAGGTGGCAGCGGCCGCGCCGTCGCCTGGGAAACGCTCAGCCATGGCTATGGAGACGACGAGGGGAGAGGGAGGAACGGGGCGGCGGGGGGGGGGGGGGGAGGGGAGCGGCGATGCACTGTCTGTGCGTTCACCGGCGTGCTGGGGCGTCTTATATAGGCAGAGGCACCGCGCCTATGCGTGGCCGCCGTGCGTACGCGTGGCGGACGAGGGACGCGCGTCGTCCGGTCTTCACTGCGCCGCCCGTGAGGCATCAATGGAGGATGCTGACCGGCGCGGCAGCGCGTGATAGCTTTGGCATTGATTTGCCACGGGAACTGAGGCGATGAGGATGACGAAGCGGCGAGACGCTGCCAAGGAGGGCCTGCCGGCTTTCGCGCCAAAAACGTTTTGCCCGGCGCCCCCGGGCGCCCCCCAGCGCGCCGGGTTCGGGCTGGATCCGCCGACGCTGATTTCGGCCCAGGCCGGCGAAAATCGGGCTCCTGGGGGCGCGACTGGGCCATTTTTTCGGCCCCGACGCGAAAAAAGCGCCTGGGGAGGCCGTTCTGGGGGCGCGGCTGGAGATGTTCTTAGCTGTTGGAAGGGCAAGTTAATGTCGTATGGCGGTAGGTTGGTGCTCATTAACTCAATACTTACTAGTATGCAGATGTTCCTGCTATCCTTCTTTGAGGTACCCAAAGGGGTATGAAAGAGGCTAGATTTCTTTCGATCTCGATTTTTCTTGCAGTCAGATGAGATCACGAAGAAATATCGCCTAACACAATGGGATATATTATGCAACCCTAAGGATCAGGGAGGGCTCGGTATTGAGAACCCGAAAATTAAGAACAAATGCCTAATGAGTAAATGGCTCTATAGGTTATCAGTAGAAAATGACGGTATGTGGGCACAAATATTACACAACAAATACTTGCAATCAAAAACTCTTGCCCAAGTAACCGCGAGGCCTAATGATTTGCCTTTTTGGAAGGGGCTTATGAGAACGAAAGACTTGTTCTTTCGTAGGACCAAATTCCTTCTTGGCAATGGGATGACAACAAGATTTTGGGAGGATACGTGGCTATGGAAGGTGCCATTAGCCACACAATATCCAAGCCTTTATAATATTATGCAACGTAAGGAGGAGTATGTAGGAACAATATTACAATCGGCTCCCTTGAATATTCGGTTTAGGCGATCTTTGGTGGGAGATAGATGGAATGCCTGGATTCATTTGGTTTGAAGATTGATGGATGTTCAATTATCCGACCAACCAGACTCCGTACACTGGAAGTTAGCTCGTAACGGAATGTATACGGTAAAATCCTTTTATATGGACCTTATTAACTCTGGCCCAACCCCGAGATTGATTCATATCTGAAAGGTTAAGGTGCCCTTACGTATTAAAATCTTTATGCGGTTTGTTCACAAGCAGGTGATACTCACTAAAGATAATTTGTTAAAGCGAAGATGGGTGGGCAGTTCATGGTGTTGTTTTTGTGATCATGATGAAACAATTCAACATCTCTTCATAGATCGCCCTCTCGCAAAATTACTTTGGCGCACGATTCATATAGCCTTTAACATCGTCCCGCCAGTTAGCATTGAATCATTATTTGGGACGTGGTTAGCTGGGGTGGAAAGTATTACTGCGGCTCGTATTCGAATTGGAATATGTGCATTTATGTCGGCTATAAGGAACTACAGGAATAATATGATTTTTAACAGACAACATATTTTAATTTTCTTGCAGGTCATCTTCAGAGCTACGGCATGAATCCGTACGTGGTCCTTACTCACTCATACGGGCTTCAGGGAGCCACCGGTTACTGGGTGCAACCAATGGGAGATGGTAGCACCGGCTATTTTCAACCGGTTTGGATAACGGTCGCATAACAGGATTGAAGTCTAGGACCCTAGTCCTTTACAGCATACCGATTATGGCATTGCGGTCTTTTTCTTTATTTTGCTTTGCTCACTTTGCGAGCTGTAATACTTTGAAGACTTTGTATTATTTTAAAAACTTTTTTTAATAATATGGCTGCATGCATCAGTCGGATGCAGATGCCAGGGGCAAGTCTCATTTTCCAATTTTTTATTATTATCGTAGGGAGTAATATATGTGGTGTCATGGAATAATTTATTTATCAGGTTGTAGACTCATCTTATCTTGATATGTGTGATGTTACTCATAGTGTGAGTGACTTGTTATATTACTCAATTTGTCTCTCTCCTCATTAATTAGCTGCCACATCATCTTTTTTTTGTTTATGTGTCATCTATATTCCTCTCTATGTTACTCCCACTATGGATAGTCCCAGGGGTCAACCCAACAATGGCGGCTCCAGGAATTTGCGACCGGATATTCATGTGTATTCATTTTGCTAAAATCATTGTTGTTTTTTGAAAATTATCATTGTTTTGCCAAAACCAACACTGTTTTGTAAAAAATCATGAGTATTCATATGAAGACCTAAGAATACCCCTAACGCCGCCCCTGCAACCCGGGCCCTCTTCTGGCATCTTAGCTGGAAAATTGGCACCCCCATGGGCGTCAAGATCTTCCTTTGGCTCGCCGGTTTGGACAGGTGCTGGACTGATGCACGCCTAGCCCGCCTGCATCCTTTGTGATCAAGCCGAGGAGTCCATGCATCACGTGCTTGCCGAATGTGTTTTCTCTCGCATCATTTGGCACAGACACAGTACATTGATGTCGCCTCACCATCACACCACCGAATGAGACTGTCAGCTTCCTTGAATAGTGGTCATCGGGTGTTCATAACTCTACGCCTTGCTAGCACAAAGGGATTGGTACGCTTATTGCCCTAATTGCTTGGGTCATATGGAAGATCGCAATGCTTGCGAAGTCACGCCATCTCATTCCCACCTGGTACACACCATCCAGGAGGATGCTCGCATCTGGGCTAAAGCGGGTGCTCGAGGCTTTAGTAACTTGATCCCTGTAATCTAAACCCTTTGTCTCTTGGGGCTGAGCATCCGCCTTCCCTCTCTGTTCACCGGCATCCTCGCTAGCGTTTTCTAGTGTACGCCACGCGAGGACCGCCACTACCCTGTAATTTTTACTCTCTCTATCAATGGAGATTCGCTCTCATGAGTATTCACGAAAAGGAAGTTTGTGGCGATTTGATACAGAGAACAGCGCAAGTGAAGGTACTCGGCACTGATGGCGTTAGCGTGTCGAACGAGCAATAGCTGTGCGTACAACAGGAGGAGCGGCCGAGCGCCAGTTGAGTCAACGTAAGGGGCAGCATATAATAACATAAAAATACAAAAAATTCCCACGTCAACAAAGATATATAGTTCGGACAAAAAAGAATCTTCGACAGTGTTACCACTACATTATTTATGGCCGGATACTTACCACGCAGGTAAAAAGAATACAGTAAAAGAGCTGAGAACGCCTATAAAAAGACAGGTCCATTCAGCGCAGACATCATCCAGGAATTCATCTACGTTTCCACTCTCTTCCTCCTCTCCTCCTCGGACTGCTCAACGGTGGTCCGTCGTCGGCGACGGCAGTTTGATGACGGCGCCGCCGCCTCCTCCTCTTCCTCCGACTGCTCGGTGGTCCGTGGCCGGCCACGGCAGTTTGATGACGGCACCGCCTCCTCCTCCTCCTCCTCCTGCTCGGTGCTCCGTGGCCGGCGACGGCAGTTTGATGACGACGCCGCCTCCTCCTCCTCCCACTGCTCGGTGGTCCGTGGCCGGCGACGGCAGTTTGATGAAGGCGCCGCCTCCTCCTCCTCCTCCTCCTCCTCCGACTGCTCGGTGGTCCGTGGCCGGCGGCGGCAGTTTGATGAGGGCTCCGCCGATCCCACTCTCTCGTGAAAGACTCGCTCTACCATACCAGGTTAGCCTTTAATTTCGAAGATTTTGTTGGTACCGAAAGGTTCCCGAATCTCTTCCGGTGAACTCAGCGAGTCAGCGTCCACTTTTTTCATGAGCTCACGTGAAAGTTTCATCGCATGATCTTTTGCTTTTCTTGCCATTTTTCTTGTCTGAACGGGAGGGAAGAAAGCGGCGTGTGGGAGGGGAGGGGTAGCCTGGTGCCGCGGTCCGCGAGCGCGGCGGGCTCGGTGGACCGAGGACGGGGTTGGTGACGATGCGATGATCGCGAGGTGGGAGATTAGGTGGGGATATATAGCCCCCGTTCCGCAGTTCTCCAGCGCCGGAGCGCCGCGAGCGAGGAAGCCGCATGACAGCATGCTCCCGAGCGTGTCGTCGAACCTGTAGGCCGGCGTCGGCGGCGGCGCCGGTGCCTTGCAGTGGCCCTTGTAGGGGGAGCAGGGCATGCATGGTGCTTGTTGGTGAGGAACATCTTGCTAGCTGGGCGGGGGCCGGCCGAATCTCGGCCTCTCGGCTGAGCTGAGCTGAGCTCGCGGCTTGTTGGGTGGGCGAGGACGAGCGAGAGCGTTGGTGGGAGAGGAGGGATAATTTTGCGGTGCCATGAATTCAATAAACACTTACGTAGATCCTAAGCCTCGATCGACCATGCAGATCCAATAGCTTGGGGAGTTGACTAACTAGATCGGGGAGCATACCCATGTTTTCGCCGAGATTTCCTTTTTTTTTATACGTCGAGCTTGATATTTTGGCAAACTGCGGCACGTTTGGATTTTTCATGTTTATTAAGCGCCTATGCATTTTTTGTAGCTTCCTTCCTTTGATACAATTATTTCAGATTGATCTAGAAAGTAGAAACGCGCATCTTCCACTGTAGTACTAGCTCTATTTTTTTTTCTCTTTTTTGTGTGCGGAAGTACTAGCTCTATTTTTAATTCTGTTGATAGAATTATTTCAGATGATAGAGTAGAAACGTTTCTATCTTGGATCGGTTCTTGTTTAAGATTCTCTAATCGTTTACTCTTCTTTAACTAATCGCAGGACGGTGAGCCACCGGCCACGACCGACGACCTAAGCATGAGGCCGACATCCTCTCCGCCACCAACCAGCGCTGAAGAAACACAAGGAGGTAAGACAAGGGGCTTTCGTACGCCAAACTTTTAGCTTATCCTGACCAAGGAAATGACGCATGCTTAGTTTATTTGCAGCACGGCGTTCTTCCGTTTCGCCGGCACCCGTCACCACGGGGATGGCCACCTCTCGCGGGCCGTCTACCCTCATCGAGGTTTGTGTCAGATCTCTACGCATGCCCTACTTCTGTCGGACACCGTACGTAAAGGCGGAAGTAGTAAAACGCGCGCGCGAGAGAGACAGATCAATCAAGCGTTCGCAGTTATTTCGGTCACGTGTGCGAACGACAGACCGTTTGGATGTGAGACTGAAACCGAGGCTTGTCAACTAAAGGAATGTCAGCCAGTCAACTCCGCACTCATGGATCAGGACAAAGTGCAAATCCGGTGATTGGATTCGTGTGATCTGCGTTGCGTGGCTATACTAGTAGGTTGGTTGGTTGGTGACACTACGTGGTCTGGCAGAATGGTCAGCAGTCGACAACTTGCAGTCTAATGATGTGACGGACGGAGACTTTTCAGTGTCAGCGCGTTCAGCAGATGCCGCAAGTGGTTCACAAGGACAATGACGTTCCAGCTGCTATCTGGTACTGACAGCGGAGACTTTCTATACAGAGCAAAAGACGGGATATTGCTTTTGGAGCTCGGGCTTCATCGAGCCTTTTAGAAAATAAATCCGAAATCAAGTTAAGAAGTTACAAAAGAAATCCAAAAGAGTATCCACATGTACTTTAGGGATGCAGTCTACACGTGTGTAGAGTTTCATAATGAAACTATGTTAAGGTGTGAGCTACTCCAGTTCACATCTTTAACGTATTTTATCATGAAGTTTTATAAACACTTAGAATACATCCCTATGTATATGTGTGTACTTTTTCAGAAACTTTAAAAGTTGAATTTGGTATTATGACATATTTGGCATCATAGAACCTGGGCCTGAAAATCCACATATCAATCAGGACTAGTTATTGATAAAAACTACTCCCTTTATAACATAATATAAGATGTTTTGACGCTGTCATGGTGCCAAAAAATGTCTTATATTATGTTATTGAGGGAGTAATTACCCTTGTCTAGTATGGAACATATTTGTTTGATAGATAGACACAAAAATGTGACATGGGCTGCTCGATTTGGGAATGATGCCCGAAATATAACAACAACCAACCATTCTATAACTTTCAAACAATACAACGTAAAAACACTGCCCTTATCATTTCCCAACAATGAACCTTAACTTTATGCCCTGAAAAAAAAGGAACATCAACATTATTTTAGGCCTGATTGGTGGCGTAATACTCCCATTCCAGCTCAGTATAAAAATTGGGCCACACTCTCGGCCAAAAAGGCTGATAGGGGGGTCATCACTAAAGTTTAAACCCTAGGACATTTTGATAGCGTAATTTGAACTGCCAAAACGTCTTACATTTAGAAATGGAGGTAGTAGAATTTAGTTATTTGCTTAATTGTTTATCATGTTGACTAAAAAAATCATGTTGCCATAGAACGGCTAGAACCAAATCTTTCTAAAAGAAACAGAGACATTTGTAGCAATGTTTTCTTTATTTCTCGCTAAAAAGTCAAAATCAAATTTGAACATTGCAAAAACGTCTGATGAATCAAGCACTGCCTCTTGAAACCTGAATTTTGTTTGTGCTCAGACAACAAATTATGTTTTGGTATTTGGGTTAACTTTGAGGTGTGCGCATAAGATTATTCACTATTCCCTGGTTTAAAATCCTACTCGTATTTAGGAAAGCATTAGTCATCACAGAATTGTGAATTACTAAACACTAATTCTCTGGATCATCTTAAACATGCTTAAAATTTCAATTGGATTAAATGAGTAGTCGTCTCTTCTCCTCACTGATACATCCATCTGTACAGGTTCTGGCCGCTCTCCACTAAGACAGTATCTTGTAATTGCAGGCCGAGGAGGGTCGTGCAACTGAGAGGAAGGAGATTGTGGTGAAATTGCTTAAAGCCAGGGCCAAGGACAACCTCGAGCTCGGCGGCATAGCCGCCATCTTTGGTTTCGCTGTGCTGTTTGGTTGGTCCTGCTTCCCCGAGGAGATGAAGCGCCCCGGCAACTTGAAATTCATCTTCTCCTTGCTGCTGGCAATCGCAACCTTCTTCAGCGGCACGGCCCTCACGCTCCTCAGCATGAACATCGTCGGCCTGCCGGAGAGCCTCGTCTCCGCCGGCCAGCTGGTCGCCTCCAAGTGCCTATTTCTCATCTGCACCGCGCTGTCCGCCATGACTCTGGTTAGTCTCCTGGCCCTCCTGCCGAGCATGCTCTACCTGTGCCTTGGCCTCGTCGTGATGACGGTAGTCGTGCTGCCGGCCATCGTGGTACACTGTTACATGCGACGGCACACAGAGGGAGGAGACGAGGCAGCGGCACTCGAGGAGCATAAGGAGGAGCTGGAGGCCGCATCAAAGATCACCTCGTGCGTCACCAACTCGGCGTTCGGGGGACTGGTCGGTGTGCTGTTTAGCGCATCCAAGTCCAAGGTCTCCGGCGCCCCGACGGCCGTTTACACGGCTATGTTTTTCATGTTCTCCACCGCCATCTTCGGCATGGTCGTCATGACAATGTCGAAGAAAGTATCGAAGGTCGCCAATCGGAGGCTCCGGCAGTTGCTCGTCTGGGCGATCAGGCTCGCCAACGCCTTTTTGCTCTGCTCGCTGGCGTGCGCAGCGTTCGCAGCATCGTTCGCGGTCATCAGATGCCAAATTTTTGCGGCGTTCGGGCCGTTGGCCATTACGGCTGTGATCTGTTTGATCCTCCATCATTGTACTGTCCGCCCTGGCGAAGCCGACCCGAGAAACCAGGAGAATCAAAAGGCCCGGCTCAAAGTAATGGAGGACATGGCGAGCAAGGTGACGGCGGCGACGTTGGGGGCGATCATGAGCGTTCTCGCAGGCTCTGTCGGGGAGGAACACCACGAGAAGAAGGGGGCTACGGATGCATTCATGGTTGTCCTGACATCGACCTTTGTCTCAAGCTTTGGATTCATGCTTCTCGCCGCCGCGCCGAGCTCAGCGAGGGTGTACCTTGCACCGGTCTCCAAGGTGCTCATCTGGTCGTCGGTGGCCTTGTTTGGAGCCACCGCCGTCTCTGTTTATAGCGCAGAGATCTCCAGGGCAGTTAGCCAGTAGTGTCCCGTAATTTGTTGCTTGCTTGAACTAACTCAGTGGGTAGCCGTCTATGATTGTGATTGGATTGGTTGCTACTGCGAATGGCTGGATTTTTGCAATGAATGTCACTCTGCTCTCCTCTCGATGAATTGCTCTGTTCTGTTAACTTGCACTTTGCACATCCAAAAAACATTTCATCTCAGCCACCATGTGAATGTGATGTCATGAAGCTGGAGATTAGACTGTTGTGTTACAGCACGGTATGACGGGCCAGCCATGATCATCAATCATTCAGGCTGGAAACTAACTGAAACTATCTGTATTTGATCCATCTATATTTGGGCATCATCTTCTGTTGCTGCCAGTATCAATGAAATCCAGCAACACCACCATACGTACACACATACATACATACAAACATACATACATAGATACATACGCTGCAACATTCACATTCACAACTAACTGCAAAGGAAGGAACATCACACTACAGGAAAAACACACGTTGCCTTGTATTATGTAGTAAGCCGAGTGTTAAAACACAGGCTCACGGCTTATTTGCACGTAAGTCGAGTATACACCAAAGGACACGTGACGAACAAGAAGAACTCGGCTTACTTCTACATACGCCGTGGATCCAGTGGCCAAGCACTCTGGCTTACATACAGGACTTGACGTACCTCTTGGTAAGCCGAAGGTGCAACGAAACCGCACTCGGCATACGATATAGTAAACGGCAAACGTAACTGCCACGTGGCGCGTGCACCGGCTGGATGTAAGCCGAGTCCTCGATAAAATGCACTCGACTTACGGTGCACAAAATATATGCAGTACAAGAAATGATTAGAGTGGTGAGCAGGACTTATAATTACTTGTTGCATTTCTTTTCCTCCCCCTATTTCTCACACATTCTGTCTAGGCTAGTTTTCATGGCACTTTCGATCCCATTTCATCGCTGTTAGAAAAATTTGAGACGCATACTCCACGGAGGACTAAAAGCAATCACACAAAAACGACACCGAGATTTGTTAACGAGATTCACCGATTCAGAAACACCCCCGGGGCCTGACCACTGGCCCTCCTCCACGTGACACCATCACAGTAACGCACACTGTCCAACTGAGCGTCGGCACACACCACCTGTGTCGGTGTCAAAACCGGCAGACCTCGGGGTAGGGAGTCCCGAGCTATGGATCTCGGACAGATGATAGCAGGAATAAGGGGACGATGTTTACCCAGGTTTCCATTCTCCATTTCATGTTCTGGAACACAACGCCTTATCATGTCATCTTGTCATGCCCATATAGAAATGGGTCATCCCAAATGTAATACTTCAAATCATTGAAGAAGTTTTTTCTTTGATGATAACTCATATTGGCGGCATGTACTTCCCTACAAGAAAGTTAGCATACTATGCAAACCAAGGTTCTATTTTTTTAATCATAGCCAAACTCTCACCTGGAAAGGATTCATTTATAGGTACTGGATCATATGGTATTGTTTCCATGCGTGATATGTGGTCTGCTACCATTACCTTCCCCCCTTTTGTGGTTTACTATCTACAAATCAAATTCTTGAAGTAGTAATATCCAGCTAATCAACCGGGGTTTAGCGTCCTTCTTTGCAAGGAGGTAACGTAAAGCACGGTGATCGCTGTGGACTATCACTTTTGAAATAAAAATATAAGGACGAAATTTGTCACAAGCAAAAAAATAGCTAGCAATTCTTTTTCAGTAGTTGCCAAATGTACTTGGTCTTCATCCAAACTCCTGCTAGCATAAAAGATCACGTTAAGTTTTTTTATCGGCTCGCTGCCCTAGAACAACTCCTACAACATGATTGCTAGCGTCACACATGATCTCAAAGGGCTCATCCCACTTTGGAGGTTGGATGATGGGGGCTGTGATCAAGGCATCTCTTTATTTCTCCTAAGCCTGCATACAAATCTTATCAAAAGAATAAGGCACATCTTTGTGCAACAGGTCAAGCACAGGTATAAATATTTTAGAGAAATCTTTGATAAATCTTTTATAGAAACTAGCATGTCCCATAAAAGTTTGCATACCTTTCGCATCTTGAGGGTAAGGTAAATCTTCTATTACCTCAATTCTATTTGGTCTATCTTTTTTTGTACGGTCACCGGGGGGGGGGGGGGGGGGGGGGGGGGGGGAGCGAATCCCCACCTTAATATATTGCTCAAAAAGCCGCCAAAGCCAAGAGTCACCCCTTAAGCTTTGGCTGATTCAGTTTATAAGGGAAACTTGATCGAAATCCTAAACAAGTTGACCCCGTTTATGACGAAAACCGGACTGAAAACCATACAAGAAGATTACAAGAGATGAGAAAAAAGGACGCCCAGGACAAGGCCCGACCTAGCTATCAGATCAAAGGACAAACACCATAGGAGGCACAAGTAGAAGTGGGATGTCATTGAAGGATCACAATACCATGACTAAGCAAGCAACCTAACGCACCGCACCAGCGTGCATACCGAACCTCAAGACACAACTCAGGAGCAACCACAACCAACGAGCGACAACATGAACCTTGACTGGGAGCTCCGCCATGAGAATTCGAGACGATTAGCAATTTGGGGAGGCATCTTGCATCATCAAAGAGAAAAGATGAACCGAAACAACACCAAGGGCACTAAGCTCACCGCAACACAATGGCCACCAGGGGAGGTACTTGAACATGCACAACAACATGGCCGACACCAGGGAACACCACCGAAGAGGAACACATAGGAGGCAGGACAACAACAACGCAAACCACCGTCGACCCCAACAGACCGCACCACCACCACCAACCTTCCAGCAGCAAGCAATACCCGTACAACAACCATGTTGACCACAAAGATGACGCCTTCAAGAAGGGTTGCAACGTTGGTTGCGCCGCCATCATCCGTACAGGAGGACCTGGACTAGGGTTTCCCCCGGGGTCTCGACGAGGAGGGTGCAAACAACAAAAACAACAACGCCTCCAAGGAGGTTAGCGGCGCCCACAGGTGTTCCCGCCGCTGGTTCTAGTTGTAGCAAGGCTTTCGCCCAAGTTGATCTAACACACTCTCGAAGACCGGTTGAGTGAGGTGTGAGCTGATCTGCACCTCCACAAGTGAGCATGGCCACCCCGTCGCAGCTCATGGTCAGATTACCACCACAGGCCGAATCGAAGCGAATCCAACCTGCCCAAGGTGCACGTAGCCATACCGGATCTGGGAGGGAGGAGCGTCGCTAGACACACCACCGGCAAGAGTCCTACACCACGTAGAGGCCACTGCCCCGAGGAGACTAGCAGCTCAAACCAGCACCGCGCCGGCCGGAACACACTACCAACCTCGACAGAAAAGGACACCGGCCAGGCTGAGCAGACTGCCTCCTGCAAGGCAGGGCGAGAGCACAGCCGCCACCAAGAGACCCCGCCGCGCCCACCACACGCTAGATCCAGGCAGAGCAGCCCTGGATCCGCGCCCTGTCGAGCCCTCACGCAAGACGCGCCGAGGCCCACCACCGTAGCCGTCGCACCAGATCGGCCACACCCACACTGTTGCGAGATGGGGAAGCCCCGCCACCGCCATCTAGGCGACGGGCTTTTGCCCGACATGTCATTCGACGGTGGCGAGAGGAGAGAGTGCGGGGGGGAGGGGGG
Organism: Triticum aestivum; assembly: GCF_018294505.1. Lineage (NCBI taxonomy): Eukaryota > Viridiplantae > Streptophyta > Magnoliopsida > Poales > Poaceae > Triticum > Triticum aestivum. The sequence goes on along the minus strand of NC_057795.1, from coordinate 134,092,388 downwards.
GAGGGGGAGGCCGGCGACGGGATTTGGGGCTTCCGCCTGTGTCACCCCTGGAGGAGCGATGCGAGGTGCGGGAGTCCTGTATTAAGGGGTCCTCGGACAGCCGGACTGTATACTTGATCTGGACTGTTGGACTATGAAGATACAAGATAGAAGACTTCGTCCCGTATCCGGATGGGACTCTCCTTTGCGTGGAATGCAAGCTTGGCGATTCGGATATGTAGATTCCTTTCTCTGTAACCGACTTTGTACAACCCTAGTCCCCCCGGTGTCTATATAAACCAGAGGGTTTAGACTTCTAGGGTTTAGCCACAACAATCATAACCTCATAGGCTAGACTTATAGGGTTTAGCCATTACGATCTCGTGGTAGATCAACTCTTGTAATACTCATATTCATCAAGATCAATCAAGAAGGAAGTAGGGTATTACCTCCATAGAGAGGGCCCGAACCTGGGTAAACATTGTGTCCCTCGCCTCCTGCGACCATTAGCCTTAGACGCACAGTTCGGGACCCCCTACCCGAGATACGCCGGTTTTGACACTGATGTTGGTGCTTTCATTGAGAGTTCTGTTGCGTCGTCATCCGAAGGCTTGATGGCTCCATCAATCATCTACAACAACACAGTCCAGGAGGGGGTCTTCCTCCCAGACTGATCTTCGTATTCGGCGGCTTCGCACTACGGGCCAACTCGCTTGGCCATCTAGAGCAGATCGATAGCTACGCCCCTGGCCATCAGGTCAGATTTGGAAGCCTGAATTTTGTGGCCGACATCCGTGGAGACTTGATCTCTGACGGGTTCGAGCCCATGATGGTTGTGCCCGGCCACCATGATGAACATGACCTAGATCTGTCATGTAGCCGCACGCAGGAGATAGGGCCTGTGACCGCCCTGGCCCTAGAGCCGGAGCGGACTGCATCGTCCGAAGACGGGAAGCTTAACCCCATCATGGAGGCCGCAAACTCAGCGGCGCTCGAGCCGCATAGAGATCCAACATCGAGCTGGGCTTGTGTCACCGGAACCTCGGACTCGTCTCCAGCCATAGATTCCGGACCGCGTGCATCCGCGTCCATCGAACCTGATTGGGCGTCGGTCTTGGAGTTTAGCTCTGCGGACATCTTCCAGCACTCCCCTTTCGGCGACGTATTAAGCTCATTAAAATCCCTCTCCTTGTCGGGGAACTCTCGACCGAACTATGTCCGGCTCGAGTGGGAAGCGGACGATGAAGAACTTAGTTTCCCACCCACCACCCACTTCATAGCCACTGTCGACGACTTAACCGACATGCTTGATTACGACTCCGGAGACATCAACGGTATGGATGATGATGCCGGAGAGGAGCAGGAACCACCGCATACAGGGCGTTGGACAGCCACCTCCTCCTAAGACATATACATGGTGGATACACCCAAAGAAAACAACAGCGACAATGAAAATCCAGTCGAGGATAAACCTCTTGAGACACCGCCCGATGTCAGTGATGCTGCTCTAAACCACGCCGTAGTAAAAATAGCAATACCGTCACAGGAGAAATTTGTTGGAAATATGCCCTAGAGGCAATAATAAATGGTTATTATTATATTTCTTTGTTCATGATAATTCTCCATTATTCATGCTATAACTGTATTATCCGGAAATCGTAATACACGTGTGAATACATAGACCACAACATGTCCCTAGTAAGCCTCTAGTTGACTAGCTCGTTGATCAACAAATAGTCATGGTTTCCTGACTATGGGCATTGGATGTCGTTGATAACGGGATCACATCATTAGGAGAATGATGTGATGGACAAGACCCAATCATAAGCATAGCTCGAAGATCGTGTAGTTCGTTTAGCTAGAGCTTTTCGAAGTGTCAAGTATCATTTCCTTAGACCATGAGATTGTGCAACTCCCGAATACCGTAGGAGTGCTTTGGGTGTGCCAAACGTCACAACGTAACTGGGTGACTATAAAGATGCACTACGGGTATCTCCGAAAGTGTCTGTTGGGTTGGCATGAATCGAGACTGGGATTTGTCACTCCGTATGATGGAGAGGTATCTCTGGGCCCACTCGGTAATGCATCATCATAATGAGCTCAATGTGACCAAGTGTCTGGTCACGGGATCATGCATTACGGTACGAGTAAAGTGACTTGCCGGTAACGAGACTGAATGAGGTATTGGGATACCGACGATCGAGTCTCGGGCAAGTAACGTACCGATTGACAAAGGGAATTGTATATGGGATTGATTGAATCCTCGACATCGTGGTTCATCCGATGAGATCATCGTGGAACATGTGGGAACCAACATGGGTATCTAGATCCCGCTGTTGGTTATTGACCAGAGAGGCGTCTCGGTCATGTCTGCATGTCTCCCGAACCCGTAGGGTCTACACACTTAAGGTTCGGTGACGCTAGGGTTCTAGAGATATGAATATGCAGTAACCCGAAAATTGTTCAGAGTCCCGGATGAGATCCTAGACGTCACGAGGAGTTCCGGAATGGTCCGTAGGTGAAGAATTAAATATAGGAAGTGTTGTTTCGGCCATCGGGAAAGTTTCGGGGGTCACCAGTATTGTACCGGGACCACCGGAAGGGTCCCGGGGGTCCATCGGGTGGGGCCACCTATCCCGGAGGGCCTCGTGGGCTGAAGTGGGGAGGGGACCAGCCCCTGGTGGGCTGGTGCGCCCCCCCTTGGCCCCCCTGCGCCTAGGGTTGGGAACCCTAGGGGAGGGGGCGCCTCCACTTGCCTTGGGGGGCAAGGCTCCCCCCTTGGCCGCCGCCCCCCCTAGGAGATCCCATCTCCTAGGGCCGGTGCCCCCCCTAGGGACCCTATATAAAGAGGGGGGAGGGCAGCCGCACACTTGCACTTGGCGCCTCCCTTCCCCCTTGCTACACCTCTCCCTCCCGCAGACCTTGGCGAAGCCCTGCCGGATCCCTGCTGCATCCACCACCACGCCGTCGTGCTGCTGGATCTTCATCAACCTCTCCTTGCCCCTTGCTGGATCAAGAAGGAGGAGACGTCACGCTAACCGTTTGTGTGTTGAACGCGGAGGTGCCGTCCGTTCGGCGCTAGGATCTCCGGTGATTTGGATCACGGCAAGTACGACTCCCTCAACCCCGTTCTCTTGAACGCTTCCGCTCGCGATCTACAAGGGTATGTAGATGCACTCCTCTCTCTCGTTGCTGGACGAACTCCTAGATTGATCTTGGTGAACGTAGGAAATTTTTTAATTTATGCAACGTTCCCCAACAGTGGCATCATGAGCTAGGTCTTTGCGTAGTTCTCTTTGCACGAGTAGAACACAATTTGGTGTGGGCGTAGATGTTGACAACTTTCTTGCCACTACTAGTCTTATTTTGCTTCAGTGGTATTGTGGGATGAAGCGGCCCGGACCGACCTTACACGTACGCTTATGTGAGACAGGTTCCACCAACTGACATGCACTAGTTGCATAAGGTGGCTAGCGGGTGTCTGTCTCTCCCACTTTAGTTGGAGCGGATTCGATGAAAAGGGTCCTTATGAAGGGTAAATAGAAGTTGGCAAATCACGTTGTGGCTTTAATGTAGGTAAGAAAATGTTCTTGCTAGATCACCTATAGAAGCCACATAAAAACTTGCAACAACAATTAGGGGACGTCTAACTTGTTTTTGCAGCAAGTGTTTTTGTGATGTGATATGGCCAAAGGATGCGATGAATGATGTATGTGATGTATGAGATGATCATGTTCTTGTAATAGGAATCACGACTTGCATGTCGATGAGTATGACAACCTGCAGGAGACATAGGAGTTGTCTTTATTTTTGTATGACCTGTGTGTCATTGAAGAACGCCATGTAAACTACTTTACTTTATTGCTAAACGCGTTAGCCATAGAAGTAGAAGTAGTCGTTGGCGTGACAACTTCATGAAGACACGATGATGGAGATCATGATGATGGAGATCATGGTGTCATGCCGGTGACGAAGATGATCTTGGCGCCCCGAAGATGGAGATCAAAGGAGCAATATGATATTGGCCATATCATGTCACTATTTGATTGCATGTGATGTTTATCATGTTTTTCATCTTGTTTACTTAGAACGACGGTAGTAAATAAGATGATCCCTCATAATAATTTCAAGAAAAGTGTTCCCCCTAACTGTGCACCGTTGCGAAGGTTCGTTGTTTCGAAGAACCACATGATGATCGGGTGAGATAGATCCTAACGTTCGAATACAACGGGTGTAAGCCAGATTTACACACGCAATACACTTAGGTTGACTTGACGAGACTAGCATGTACAGACATGGCCTCAGAGCACGGATGACCGAAAGGTCGAACATGAGTCGTATAGAATATACGATCAACATGAAGATGTTCACTGATGATGACTAGTCCGTCTCACGTGATGATCGGACACGGGCTAGTTGACTCGAATCATGGATCACTTAGATGACTAGAGGGATGTCTATCTGAGTGGGAGTTCATTACCTGATTAGATGAACTTAATTATCATGAACTTAGTCTAAAATCTTTACAATATGTCTTGTAGATTAAATGGCCCACGCTAATGTTGTGAACATGAACTTCAACGCGTTCCTAGAGAAAACCAAGCTGAAAGACGATGGCAACAACTATACGGACTGGGTTCGGAACTTGAGGATCATCCTCATAGCTGCCAAGAAAGCATATGTCTGAAGCACCCGTTTTCCCAGCAACTCAAGACGTTATGAATGCCTGGCAGTCGCGTAGTGATGATTACTCCCTGGTTCACTGCGGCATGCTTTACAGCTTAGCACCGGGGCTCCAAAAGCGTTTTGAGCAGCACGGAGCATATGAGATGTTCTAAGAGCTGAGAATGGTTTTCCAAGCTCACGCCCGGGTCGAGAGATACGAAGTCTCCGACAAGTTCTACAGTTGTAAGATGGAGGAGAATGGTTCTGTCAGCGAGCACATACTCAAAATGTCTGGGTTGCACAACCGCTTATCTCAACTGGTAGTTAATCTCTCGGATAACACGATGGTCGACAGAATCGTCCAGTCGCTCCCACCAAGCTACAAGAGCTTTGTGATGAACTTCAATATGCAGGGGATGGAAAAGACCATTCCTGAGGTATATTCAATGCTGAAATCAGCGGAGGTGGAGATCAAAAAGGAACATCAAGTGTTGATGGTGAATAAAACCACTAAGTTCAAGAAAGGCAAGGGTAAGAACAACTTCAAGAAGGACGACAAGGGAGTTGCCGCGCCCGGTAAGCCAGTTGCCAGGAAGAAGTCAAGTAATGGACCCAAGCCTGAAACTGAATGCTTTTATTGCAAGGGAAGCGGACACTCGAAGCGGAACTGCCCCAAGTACTTAGCGGACAAGAAGGCCGACAAAACCAAAGGTATATGTGATATACATGTAATTGATGTGTACCTTACCAGTGCTCGTAGTAGCTCCTGGGTATTTGATACCGGTGCGGTTGCTCATATTTGTAACTCAAAGCAGGAGCTGCAGAATAAGCGAAGGCTGGCGAAGGATGAGGTGATGATGCACGTCGGGAATGGTTCCAAGGTCGATGTGATCGCCGTCGGCACGCTACCTCTACATTTACCTACGGGATTAGTTTTGAACCTCAATAATTGTTATTTAGTACCAGCTTTGAGCATGAACATTGTATCAGGATCTCGTTTAATTCGAAATGGCTACTCATTTAAATCCAAGAATAATGGTTGTTCTATTTATATGAGTGATATGTTTTATGGTCATGCCCCGCTGGTGAATGGTTTATTCTTAATGAATCTCGAGCGTAATGTTACACATATTCATAGTGTGAATACTAAAAGATGTAAAACTGATAACGATAGTCCCACATACTTGTGGCACTGCCGCCTTGGTCACATTGTTGTCAAGCGCATGAAGAAGCTCCATGCTGATGGACTTTTAGAGTCTCTAGATTATGAATCGTTTGACACATGCGAGCCATGCCTCATGGGAAAGATGACAAAGACTCCATTATCTGGAACAATGGAACGAGCAACTAACTTATTAGAAATCATACATACTGATGTGTGCGGTCCAATGAGCATTGAGGCTCGCGGAGGATATCATTATGTTCTCACTCTCACTGATGACTTGAGTAGATATGGGTATGTCTACTTGATGAAGCACAAGTCTGAGACCTTTGAAAAGTTCAAGGAATTTCAGAATGAGGTGGAGAATCAACGTGACAGAAAGATAAATTTCTTAGGATCAGATCGTGGGGGTGAATATTTAAGTCACGAATTTGGTACACACTTAAGGAAATGTGGAATCGTTTCACAAATCACGCCGCCTGGAACACCTCAGCAAAATGGTGTGTCCGAACTTCGTAATCACACTCTATTAGATATGGTGCGATCTATGACGTCACTTACCGATTTACCGCTATCATTTTGGGGATACGCTCTAGAGACAGCTACATTCACTTTAAATGGGGCACCGTCTAAATCCGTTGAGACGACACCATATGAATTATGGTTTGGGAAGAAACCTAAGCTGTCATTTCTAAAAGTTTGGGGATGCGATGCTTATGTCAAGAAACTTCAACCTGAGAAGCTCGAACCCAAGTCGAAAAAATGCGTCTTCATAGGATACCCTAAGGAAACCATTGGGTATACTTTCTACTTAAGATCCGAGGGCAAGATCTTTGTTGCCAAGAACGGTTCCTTTTTGGAGAAAGAGTTTCTCTCGAAAGAATTAAGTGGGAGGAAAGTGGAACTTGATGAAGTACTGCCTCTTGAACCGGTGAGTAGCGCAGCTCAGGAAGATGTTCCTATGGTGCCTGCAACGACAAGAGAGAAGGTTAATGATGATGATCAAGATACTTTGGATCAAGCTCTTACTGAACTTCAAAGGTCCACAAGGACACGTTCCGTAGCAGAGTGGTACGGCAACCCTGTCTTAGAAATCATGTTGTTAGACAACGGTGAACCTTTGAACTATGAAGAAGCGATGGCAGGCCCAGATTCCACCAAATGGCTTGAAGACATGCAATCCGACATAGGATCCATGTATGAAAACAAAGTGTGGACTTTGACAGACTTGCCCGATGATCGACGAGCGATAGAAAACAAATGGATCTTTAAGAAGAAGACGGACGCTGATGGTAATGTTACCATATATAAAGCTTGACTTGTCACTAAGGGTTATCGACAAGTTCAAGGGATTGACTACGATGAGACATTCTCTCCCGTAGAGAAGCTGAGGTCCTTCCGAATCATGTTAGCAATTGCCACATACTATGATTATGAGATTTAGCAAATGGACGTCAAAACGGCATTCGTTAATGGTCACCTTAAGGAAGAACTGTATATAATGCAGCCGGAAGGTTTTGTCGACCCTAAGAATGCTAACAAGGTATGCAAGCTCCAGCGCTCCATCTATGGGCTGGTGCAAGCATCTCGGAGTTGGAACATTCGCTTTAATGAGATGATTAAAGAGTTTTGGTTTATGCAGACTTATGGAGAAGCCTGCATTTACAAGAAAGTGAGTGGGACCTCTGTAGCATTTCTCATATTATATGTGGATGACATACTTTTGATGGGAAATGATATAGAACTTTTGGACAGCATAAAGGCCTACTTGAATAAGTGTTTTTCAATGAAGGACCTTGGAGAAGCTGCTTACATATTAGGTATCAAAATCTATAGAGATAGATCGAGACGCCTCATAGGTCTTTCACAAAGGACATACCTTGATAAGATATTGAAGAAGTTCAATATGGATCAGTCCAAGAAGGGGTTCTTGCCTGTGTTGCAAGGTGTGAAATTGAGCTCGGCTCAATGCCCGACCACGGCAGAAGATAAAGAAGAGATGAGTGTCATCCCCTATGCATCAGCCATAGGGTCTATCATGTATGCCATGACCTGTACCAGACCTGATATAAACCTTGCCGTAAGTTTGGTAGGAAGGTACCAAAGTAATCCCGGCAAGGAACACTGGACAGCAGTCAAGAACATCCTTAAGTACCTGAAAAGGACTAAGGACATGTTTCTCGTATATGGAGGTGACGAAGAGCTCATCGTAAAGGGTTACGTTGACGCTAGCTTCAACACAGATCTGGATGACTCTAAGTCACAAACCGGATACGTGTATATTTTGAATGGTAGGGCAGTAAGCTGGTGCAGTTGCAAGCAGAGCGTCGTGGCGGGATCTACATGTGAAGCGGAGTACATGGCAGCCTCGGAGGCAACACATGAAGCAATCTGGGTGAAGGAGTTCATCACTGACCTAGGAGTCATACCCAATGCGTCGGGGCCGATTACACTCTTCTGTGACAACACTGGAGCTATTGCACTTGCCAAGGAGCCCAGGCACATCAAGCGTCGCTTCAACTCCATCCGTGAAATTGTTCAAGATGGAGACATAGATATTTGTAAATTACATACAGACCTGAATGTAGCAGATCTGTTGACTAAACCTCTCCCTAGAGCAAAACATGATCAACACCAGGACGCAATGGGTGTTCGATACATCAAAATGTAACTAGATTATTGACTCTAGTGCAAGTGGGAGACTATTGGAAATATGCCCTAGAGGCAATAATAAATGGTTATTATTATATTTCTTTGTTCATGATAATTGTCCATTATTCATGCTATAACTGTATTATCCAGAAATCGTAATACATGTGTGAATACATAGACCACAACATGTCCCTAGTAAGCCTCTAGTTGACTAGCTCGTTGATCAACAGATAGTCACGGTTTCCTGACTATGGGCATTGGATGTCGTTGATACGGGATCACATCATTAGGAGAATGATGTGATGGACAAGACCCAATCAAAAGCATAGCTCGAAGATCGTGTAGTTTGTTTAGCTAGAGCTTTTCCAAGTGTCAAGTATCATTTCCTTAGACCATGAGATTGTGCAACTCCCGGATACCGTAGGAGTGCTTTGGGTGTGCCAAACGTCACAACGTAACTGGGTGACTATAAAGGTGCACTACGGGTATCTCCGAAAGTGTCTGTTGGGTTGGCACGAATCGAGACTGGGATTTGTCACTCCGTATGATGGAGAGGTATCTCTGGGCCCACTCGGTAATGCATCATCATAATGAGCTCAATCTGACCAAGTGTCTGGTCACGGGATGATGCATTACGGTACAAGTAAAGTGACTTGCCGGTAACGAGACTGAATGAGGTATTGGGATACCGACGATCGAGTCTCGGGCAAGTATCGTACCGATTGACAAAGGGAATTGTATACGGGATTGATTGAATCCTTGACATCGTGGTTCATTCGATGAGATCATCAAGGAACATGTGGGAACCAACATGGGTATCCAGATCCCGCTGTTGGTTATTGACCGAAGAGGCGTCTCGGTCATGTCTGCATGTCTGCCGAACCCGTAGGGTCTACACACTTAAGGTTCGGTGACGCTAGGGTTGTAGAGATATGAATATGCAGTAACCCGAAAGTTGTTCGGAGTCCCGGATGAGATCCTGGACGTCACGAGGAGTTCCTGAATGGTCCGGAGGTGAACAATTATATATAGGAAGTGCTATTTCGGCCATCGGGAAAGTTTCGGGGGTCACCGGTATTGTACCGGGACCACCGGAAGGGTCCCAGGGGTCCACCGGGTAGGGCCACCTATCCCGGAGGGCCTCGTGGGCTGAAGTGGGGAGGGGACGAGCCCCTGGTGGGCTGGTGCACCCCCCCTTGGGCCCCCCTTCGCCTAGGGTTGGGAACCCTAGGGGAGGGGGCGCCTCCACTTGCCTTGGGGGGCAAGGCTCCCCCCTTGGCCGCCGCCCCCCTAGGAGATCCCATCTCCTGGGCCGCCCCCCTGGGGACCCTATATAAAGAGGGGGGAGGGCAGCCGCACCCTTGCACTTGGCGCCTCCCTTCCCCCTTGCTACACCTCTCCCTCCCGCAGACGCTTGGCGAAGCCCTGCCGGATCCCTGCTGCATCCACCGCTACGCCGTCTTGCTGCTGGATCTTCATCAACCTCTCCTTCCCCCTTGCTGGATCAAGAAGGAGGAGACGTCATGCTGACCGTACGTGTGTTGAACGCGGAGGTGCCGTCCGTTCGGCGCTAGGATCTCCGATGATTTGGATCACGATGAGTACGACTCCCTCAACCCCGTTCTCTTGAACGCTTCCGCTCGCGATCTATAAGGGTATGTAGATGCACTCCTCTCTCTCATTGCTGGACGAACTCCTAGATTGATCTTGGTGAACGTAGGAAAGTTTTTATTTTATGCAACTTTCCCCAACAAAAATCCGGACGATGCCGAAGACAATGAGGACCCCATTGAGCCAACATCCGAGCAGGAGGAACGGGAGGATGGGCGAGTTAGCCCTGGCGAACAGGCCATGAACGAAGACTCGGAGGATAGCAACTACCTTCCGCAAGAACAGGAACGCTTTAAGTGGCAGCTAATTGCCACTGCAAGAAGCCTGAAAAAGAAGCAGCAGCAGCTTCAAGCTGATCAAGATCTGCTCAATGAAAGATGGACTGATGTCCTGGCAGCCGAGGAATATGGCCTCGTGCACCCAACCAAAAGCTACCCTAAGCGCAAACTGTTACCACAGTTTGATGACGAGGCGCTGGAGCCCGTCCTATGAAGGTACAATGCGGCTGACCGACCACCACATGGTCGGGACAAAGCGGCACCCCGAGCCGAACACCAGCCCGCACTGCCTCGCTGAACAAACAGAAATACAACAGCTCGGGGATATACACATGACCTACGACGTGACTTGGAAAATAGAGCAGGTCAGACAAGATCAATCTATGGATCACGGGCGCGTTCCCCGATGCGCGATGATGGCCATCCAGCTGAACATGACAAACATAATCATGTCCGGGCCGAAAACCGCAAACAAACTCCATCCGAGCTACGTCACGACTTGGCACGATATAGAGGTGCCGCACACCCCCTTTGCTTCACTGACGAAGTAATGGGACATGATTTCCTAGAAGGGTTTAAACCCGTAAATGTCGAATCATACGATGGCACAACAGACCCCGCGGTATGGATCAAGGACTTTCTTCTCCATATTCATATGGCCCGTGGTGATGATCTTCACGCCATCAAATACCTCCCGCTCAAACTCAAGGGACCAGCTAGGTACTGGTTGAACAGTCTGCCCGCAAACTTCATTGGCAACTAGGAGGACTTGGAGGACGCCTTCCTCGACAACTTCCAAGGCACATATGTCTGACCTTCGGATGCCGATGACTTAAGTCACATAATCCAATAGACCGGAGAGTCTGCCAGGAAATTTTGGACAAGGTTCTTAACTAAAAAGAACCAGATCGTCGACCGTCCGGACGCCGAAGCCCTAGCATCCTTTAAGCACATCATCCGTGACGAATGGCTGGCTAGACACCTCGGCCAGGAAAAACCGAAGTCCATGTCAACCCTTACGGCACTCATGACCCGCTTCTGTGCGGGTGAAGATAGCTGGCTAGCCCGCAGTAATAACAATACAGGCAAACCTGGCACTTCTAAAGCCAGAAACAGCAACGACAAGCCCCGACGGAATAGACATAAGCGTCGAAACAATGGTGATAACACCGAAGACACGGCGGTCAACGCTGGATTCAGTGGCTCTAAGTCCGGTCAGCGGAAGAAGCCATTTAAGAGAAATAATCTGGGCCCGTCCAGTCTGGACCGCATACTAGATCGACCATGCCAAATCCATGGCACTCCTAATAAACCAGCCAATCATACCAACAAGGGATGTTGGGTCTTCAAACAGGCCGGCAAGTTAAATGCCGAGAATAAGGAGAAAGGGTCGCAAAGTGATGACGATGACGAGGAACCCCGACCACCGAACACAGGGGGACAGAAGAAATCCCCCCCCAAGTGAAAACGATGAGCATGATATACGCCACCCATATCCCCAAGAGGGAGCGCAAGCGTGCACTCAGGGACGTCTATGCGATGGAGCCAGTCGCCCCAAAGTTCAACCCATGGTCGTCCTGTCCGATCACCTTCGATCGCAGGGACCATCCGACCAGTATTCGTCTTGGCGGTTTAGCCGCACTGGTCCTTGACCCAATTATTGATGGATTCCACCTTACGCGAGTCCTCATGGATGGTGGCAGCAGCCTGAACCTGCTCTATCAGGACGCAGTGCGCAAAATGGGTATCGATTCCTCAAGGATCAAGCCCACAAAAACCACCTTCAAGGGTGTCATACCAGGTGTAGAGGCCTGTTGTACGGGCTCAATCACACTGAAAGTGGTCTTCGGATCCCTGGATAATTTCTGAAGCGAAGAGTTAATCTTCGATATCGTCCCCTTCCGCAGTGGCTAACATGCATTGCTCGGACGAACCGCATTCTCTCGATTCAATGCGGCGCTGCACTATGCCTACCTCAAGCTGAAGATGCCCGGACGACGCGGTGTATAATGGTCAACGAAAATACGGAACATTCCCTCCGTACTAGTGGCTCCCCCGGTTCAATCGTACACAAATCATGCACACAAATGTGTACGATCAAGATCAGGGACTCACGGGAAGATATCACAACACAACTCTAAAAGTAAAATAAGTCGTACAAGCATCATATTACAAGCCAGGGGCCTCGAGGGCTCGAATACAAGTGCTCGAACATAAACGAGTCAGCGGAAGCAACAATATCTGAGTACAGACATAAGTTAAACAAGTTGCCATAAGATGGCTAGAACAAACTGGGATACAGATCGAAAGAGGCCCAGGCCTCCTGCCTGGGATCCTCCTAGCTACTCCTGGTCGTCGTCAGCAGCCTGCACGTAGTAGTAGGCACCTCAAGTGTAGTAGGAGTCGTCGTTGATGGTGGCGTCTAGCTCTTGGGCTCCAATGTCTGGTTGCGGCATCCGAGAAGAAGAGGAAAAAGGGGGGAAACAGGGAGCAAAGCAACCGTGAGTTCTTTTCCAAAGTACTCGCAAGCAAGGATCTACACTACATATGCATGGGTATATGTGTAAAGAGGCAATATCGATGGACTGAACTGCAGAATGCCAGAATAAGAGGGGGATAGCTAGTCCTATCAAAGACTACGCTTCTGGCAGCCTCTGTCTTGCAGCATGTAGAAGAGAGTAGATTGAAGTCCTCCAAGTAGCGTCACATAGCATAATCCTACCCGGCGATCCTCCCCTCGTCGCACTGTGGGAAAGAGATCACAGGGTTGTCTCTGGAACTTGTCTGGGTGTGTTTTATTAAGTATCCGGTTCTAGTTGTCATAAGGTCAAGGTGCAACTCTGGGTCATCCTTTTATCGAGGGACACGGCTATTCGTATAGATCAACTTCCCTGCAGGGGTGCACCACATAAGCCAACATGCTCGATCCCCTTTGGCCGGACACACTTTCCTGGGTCATGCCCGACCTGGGAAGATCAACACGTCGCCGCCCTACCTAGGCACAACAGAGAGGTCAACACGCCAATCTAAATCCTATGCACGCAGGGGTCTGGGCCCATCTCCCATTGCACACCTGCACGTTGCGTATGCGGCCGGTGAGTAGACCTAGCCTCCCTTATACAAGAGCAAGCATTCCAGTCCAACCCGACGCGCGCCGCTCAGTCACTGACATCAAGAAGGCTTCGGCTGATACCACGACGTCGAGTGCCCATAACTGTTCCCCCGTAGTTGGTTAGTGAGTATAGGCCAATGGCCAGACTCAGATCAAATACCAAGATCTCGTTAAGCGTGTTATTTTGAAGTAACCACGGACGCCGACCAGGGCCAGGCCCACCTCTCGCCTAGGTGGTCTCAACCTGCCCTGTCGCTCCGCCACAAAGATCCACACAGAGGGCCATCGGGAAAGTATGTCCTTTCAGCCCCAATCCGTGAATCAACCGCGGGTACTCGACGAGCCGACCCGACTTTAGTCACCATCTGTATAGTATGTATATATGTATAGTATATACCCGTGATCACCTCCTGAGTGATCACGGCCCGATAGTAAAGCAAAGCAGACTGACAAGAATGTAGGGCCAATGATGATAAACTAGCATCCTATACTAAGCATTTAGGATTGCGGGTAAGGTATCAACGACTGTAGCAACAATGACAGGCTATGCAACAGAATAGGAGTAACCAAACAGTAACAAGCTACACTACTCTAATGCAAGCAGTAGAGAGAAGAATAGGCGATATCTTGTGATCAACGGGGGGGCTTGCCTAGTTGCTCTGGCAAGAAGGAGGGGTCGTCAACTCCGTAGTCGAACTGGGCAACAGCAGCGTCGGTCTTGTAGTCATAGGGCACGGGGCAGTGGTGCTCGAGGTGGGTGACGGGGATGAGGCAACAACGTAGAGGATGACGGGGAGGCATGCCGGCGTGGTGGCTCCAGCATCGAGCGACGGGGCGGCGTCGGGCGTCAAGGGCGCAGTTGCGGTCGGCGCAGCGAGGGGAGCCATCGAGGGAGAGGGGACGGGGGCGTGAGGACGAGGGTGGGGGCTGGCGAGGCGGCACCGGGCAACGGTCACGGGGTCAGCCCCGATCCAATCTGGATCGGGGGGAGAGGGAGAGACAAGGGAGTGAGGGTGAGTGGGTTGGTTCGGTTAGGGTTTCGGGGTGGAGTGGGGGTGGGCCAGCTAGGTTAGTGGGCTGGCCTGTTAGCTGGGCCGTGGCCCAGTGGGGGGGGGTTGCCCTTGTTTTATTTTTGTTAGTTAGTTTTCTGTTTTTTTATACTTTCCTTTTTCTTTATTTTATTTTCTGTTTTCTCTTTATTTACCTAACACTTTAGTTTTGTAAAAACACATAGGTTGTACCTAACTTAGTAAACTTAACTAAGTCACATTCCGAACATTTTTGTTTTAATGTTTGAAAACTTTGGTTGTTTGCCTAAAATTCAAATATGAATTCGAATCATTTTGAACTAACGCGAGATTAGCAATAGTAACGGAGGTGACGTGGCGTCCTTAGCAGAGGTTACTGTAGCTTGATTATCCGAGCGTCACAATTCTCCTCCACTACAAGAAATCTTGTCCCGAGATTTAAGAGGTAGTGAAAGGGGGGAAGGTTTGGTAATGAATCTAGTGGGACTTCTCATTCTGGCTTGCTCTTCTCGAAGAGGCCGATCCAATACATTGATGTCTTCATTTCTCTACTTCAAGTCACCATGATCAAGTCGTCATCCTTTCTTCGGGATCTCCATCATCCTACGAACGCGACCAAGGGGAAAAACTCCGAAAGAATGCATATCCACAAAGCCGGGCATCTGACGGTGACCTCAATGGGAAATACTCAAGGTACCCCACGAGTTGTATTCAGTGAATTCGTTGAGTGTAACATACGATGGTACCAAAGTTTCAAATGGGTAGGCAATCATTCGATGACTATACAGAAGCTGGAATGGGGGGTTGAACAACGAGAATAACATGGTGTTTGAATCCAGGATGAATAATGGTATAGCATTCAGCTCGCGAATCACATACGAAGCCAGGTGCAAAGGATACATTAGAATCCGGGTTATAAAGAAGAGCCAGGTTTCGATCCAATGGACCAGTGTGTTATGGGCCCACCATGTGGGTTGAAAGTAGGAAGGGTGGTGACATCTTGCACAGCCGCGACATGGAGGCATGTCAGTGAATAGCTTGTCGGCTAAGCCGGCAACAAAGTCGGTTCCAAGGACGGGGAACGAAGAGAGCAATTTTTCTGCTTGTTGAACGAGGCGAACCAATTGGCAAAGTTATCACCCATCGGTGGTTACCGAAATGTCATCAACAATAGTAACAGGGTCTTACAGATAGAGTGGTACAACAAGGTGCCTACCTAAGCAGGGAATTATCTCTGCTCAGTTAAGTCAGATTCAGGAAATGTTAAGCAAAAGAATGGAAAAGAAAATGCGATTATCAGAGTAAACAGAACAATGGAAAGGAAAATTGTGTTTACACACAATTATTAGGAGTATATCTTCCCATGTACAAGAAGAACATGTCATACATGGTAGGAGAGAAAGTACCCAACCATTCAGATAAGAGGCAAGATTAATCAAGATGTTACCCATACAATGGTGTTTGGATATCTGACCAAGAAACATTTAGCATCGCGCCTCCAATGTTCCTGTTGATGAGCGTGGTATCATAGTCATGCTTCGAGGTAGCAATGATATGGTGTTTCAATCAAGGGCCGGACTTTGGATACGCAAATGATTCATCAGGAGAAACTTATAAAATAAGTTACAATTTCCTCCAGGAAGAATGGTTATCCTTGCAAAAGAAATTATAACGATAGGTCCTCCAGCCAGGGGGTGCTAGGCATGACATCATATTACTGGGCCATCAAAGGACCAAAATCATAACTCCTGGAAAGTTGTCCCAACCATCATATCTGACCGAGATTCAGATCCAATTGGTGTCATGATACCTCAGACTCGGGATGTCCGAGAAGAAAAGGTGCAACACAAATCAATGAAATGACATTGCAAGATTCTTGGGAAATGAACTATGGGAGCAGGTTCCTAAAACAATAGTTCATCATTAAACGAAGGAGAGGATGAGGACGTGGCTGATGGACTCAGTGACATTTCATCGAGAATTCCAAACTAATGGATTTCCACAATAATGTGAACAAGAAGATGACACTTGTTAATTCAAATGATATAATGTTGTATGCTCGAGGAAAATATACACCATCAATCATTAGTTGAAAGGTGTGCCAGAAATATGACCTTAGGAAGCAAGATCAATGTTAGAGTGACGATTCAATAACCAAAAGATTAAAAATGAACTGTCGATCGTTAACTTCGAAGCAATAGGTTTGCTAGAAGTACAGAACTAAAGCAGCAATGTTAGCATATCGGTATCCCGGTTAAAAACAATAGGGGACTAAGTAAGAATGGTGATGGTGAGAAGTATCATCATATCGAAAATTTCTAAGAGGTGGAGCAATCCCCACAACATTCTTGACATAAAAGATAGTAATACTTCAAGGCAGAACACGACACTAGATGGAGAGCAAGTTGTATTCATAATGTGGACAAGTTCACGATGAAAGGAAGTCAAGGGTGTTGTCGATGATAAAAAAAATCATCAAGGGCAAGGAGGGTATTTCTCATCATGAACACAGTTGACATCTCGGAAGAAGTCCAAGTACTAAAGGTGACCCGACACATTTGTCGGGAGGTTTCAAGAGGATGCAATCAATCAACAACGGCAACAAGCAAGGAAATGATGAAGTGGCAAGTTACAAGATGCAAGCTCGGAACCAAAGTTGCCTTTCAAGACAAGCAACATGATGTTGAAAGCTCGACGTAAGTCGTGCTCACACACTGAAGAATTCATGCACCAGAGAAGGACGAGGTAGCACAGTTAAAGATAGCAAGACCAGGATGTAGCCGATAGTCTAGGAATGACCAGATTGGGTTCAGAATTTCCAAGTAAAAATACTAGGGGTATTTTATTTGTAGCGCGGAATAATTTCACTAGTTGGAGTCCTCGGTTGACAACAACCCAGAACCCGTAGAGTGATTACGACAAGGAAAGACATTACTTCAAAAAAGTTAGTAAGATGTGGTGCAATGGCAAGACATCTTTGAGATACCAGGGGTGATACCCGTAGATAGAACATGATAGACGTAGAACCGGGTCATTGACCTGTGAGAGTAGATACTTCAACCTTGACAAAAATAGACGAGGCACTGGAATTAACTCCCATCAGATATATCAGACCAGGACAGCATGGTCGGAACTATAACTATAAGGAATCAATTCAAGAATACCGAAAGAATCATACAACTGGATAATCATTTTGCAAGAAGCTTCTGAGACGGTCTACATCATTTTCATGGGCATGAACACAAAGTTCAAGGTCGACTCCCACTTCTTTAATGCATAACATTTCATTCACCTCTCGCTTTGATAAAACTGTAGTGTTGGAATTTTATTTGGTAGAACAACGGAAGAGTATGACTTGTGAAAACTTTCGGGTTCTCACGGATTTGGGGAAGGCATAGGTTCAACCCGTCGGGCATCTTAGTAACATATACCACAAGCTTCAAAAGTAAATACACAAGCTCGAAAGTAGAGCATGGTTGGCCAAATAGATGATACAATTTACCAAAGGCATTATGTATCAGGGGGATGACTCACAAGGTGATTGAATATGAAGGACACTGTTGGATAACAATCCAACAATGGATCGGGCGATCCACAACGGAGCCGATGTGAGTATCGGTACTCACTCAAAGGAAGAAGAATGCAGATGCATCAGATTCAAGAATCACCTGATTAGTCTGATGCTTAAATAGAAAGAAATTATGGTTTCCAAAATGAAGGATCAGAAGCAAACACTCTGATCAAGGATGGATAAGTTGAAAACACTTAATTGTATAATCAATAAAGGTTTGAATTGCCGAGAACCAACTCATGTCCGGAATGACGTCTGAGTCAGAAAGATAATTTTAAAAAGGATAACCTGATGACTGTGTGTGTACGCACATTGAATCAATAGGCTCAAAATGACTAAGACAAGGGATGTTATCAAGGACTACTAGTCATATGGAATTAACCATAATGCAAGGAGGCAAGAATTTCAAGAATAATAGGCTACAGAAGATTTTCGAAAGATCGAAAAGTATTTCAAAGAATTTTGTGAGACACATGAACTATTGAGAAGAATGGATCCTCGATAAATGTGACGAAAAAACCCATAAGGGTTTTCATGCAAAATAAAACTGCAAGATAGTAAACTCAAAGGATTCTCAGGACAACGGAGAATAGTTCGAGGCATCTTGTAACAACAAGAGGGACAAGAAATGATCATGAGAATGACAAGTGCATGCAGATATCCATAGGGATATATCGGCGGCAGTGAATTGCAAAGGCGATGAGTAGAAGGGTCCTGGGAAAATAATGAGGGATATCCTCAGAATCTTCTGACGAAGCAGGTGATCTTCCAAAATGAGGGCTCTCTGGGAGAAATAGTTACGAGAACCTAGAGTTAGAGTTAGAAAAATCATTTAGCCCGAATAGAGGAGAGATCAGAGTCCTAGAGTAAAGGTCGAGGAGTAAAGAATCCTAATACCACCCAATGGCGACGTGGGCCCGTAAGCCGCATAGCCAAGTTAGTAAAATGCTTTGCAATGTCTATACTTGACTTCGGCCAAGGAGTGTGGAAGGGGGATTCCTACAGGCAGTCGGCTCTGATACCAACTTGTGATGCCCCCGATTCAATCATACACTAATCATGCACGCAAATGTGTACGATCAAGATCAGGGACTCACGGGAAGATATCACAACACAACTCTAAAAGTAAAATAAGTCATACAACCAACATATTACAAGATAGGGGCCTCGAGGGCTCGAATACAAGTGCTCGAACATAAACGAGTCAGCGGAAGCAACAATATCTGAGTACAGACATAAGTTAAACAAGTTGCCATAAGATGGCTAGCACAAACTGGGATATAGATCGAAAGAGGCGCATGCCTCCTGCCTGGGATCCTCCTAGCTACTCCTGGTCGTCATCAGCAGCCTGCACCTAGTAGTAGGCACCTCCAGTGTAGTAGGAGTCGTCGTCCACGGTGGCGTTTGGCTCCTGGGTTCCAACGTCTGGTTGCGGCATCCGGGAAGAAGGGGAAAAAGGGGGGAAAGAGGGAGCAAAGCAACCATGAGTACTCATCCAAAGTATTCGCAAGCAATGATCTACACTACATATGCATGGTTATATGTGTAAAGAGGCAATATCGGTGGACTGAACTACAGAATGCCAGAATAAGAGGGGGATAGCTAGTCCTATCGAAGACTACGCTTCTGGCAGCCTCTGTCTTGCAGCATGTAGAAGAGAGTAGATTGAAGTCCTCCAAGTAGCATCACATAGCATAATCCTACCCAACGATCCTCCCCTTGTCGCCCCGTGGGAAAGCGATCACCGGGTTGTCTCTGGAACTTGTCTGGGTGTGTTTTATTAAGTATCCGGTTCTAATTGTCATAAGGTCAAGGTACAACTCTGGGTCGTCCTTTTACCGAGGGACACGGCTATTCGAATAGATCAACTTGTTGGAGATCATTGCAGAAATTAAAAATTTCTATGCATCACCAAGATCAATCTATGGAATAACTAGAAAAGACAGAGAGGGGAGTGCATCTTCATACCCTTGAAGATCGCGAGATGGAAGCATTGCAAGAACACGGATGAAGGAGTGGTACTCGAAGCGATTTAGATCGTGGTGGATTCCGATCTAAGCGCCGAACAACGGCACCTCCGCGTTCAACACACATGAAGCCCGGTGATGTCTCCCTGCTACGTCTTGCGCTTGCGTTGGTTTTCCTTGAAGAGGAAAGGGTGATGCAGCAATAGTAGCATAAGTATTTCCCTCAGTTTTTGAGAACCAAGGTATTAATCCAGTAAGGGGCTCCTCAAAAGTCCCACGCACCTGCACAAACAAAGAAAGAACTCGCAACCAACGCAATAAAGGGGTTGTCAATCCCTTCACGGCCACTTGCAAAAGTGAGATCTGATAGAGATAGTATGATAAGATAAATATATTTTTGGTATTTTATAATATAGATGCGAAAAGTAAAGATGCAAATAAAAGTAGATTGGAAGCAAATATGATAAGAGATAGACCTGGGGGCCATAGGTTTCACTAGTGGCTTCTCTCAAGATAGCATAAGTATTATGGTGGGTGAACAAATTACCGTCGAGCAATTGATAGAAAAGCGAATAATTATGAGATTATCTAGGCATGATCATTTATATAGGCATCATGTCCGCAACAAGTAGACCGACTCCTGCCTGCATCTACTACTATTACTCCACACATCGACCGACTCCTGCCTGCATCTAGATTATTAAGTTCATAAGAATAGAGTAACGCCTTAAGCAAGATGACATGATGTAGAGGGATAAACTCATGCAGTATGATATAAACCCCATCTTTTTATCCTCGATGGAAACAATAAAATACTTGCCTTGCAACCCCTGCTGTCACTGGGTAAGGACACCGCAAGATTGAACCCAAAGCTAAGCACTTCTCCCATGGCAAGAAAGATCAATCTAGTAGGCCAAACCAAACTAATAATTCGAAGACACTTGCAAAGATAACTCAATCATACATAAAAGAATTCAGAGGAGATTCAAATATTTCTCATAGATAAACTTGATCATAAACCCACAATTCATCGGATCTCGACAAACACACCACAAAAAGAGTTTACATCGAATAGATCTCCACAAGCGAGGGGGAGAACATTGTATTGAGATCCAAAAAGAGAGAAGAAGCCATCTAGCTAATAACTATGGACCCGAAGGTTTGTGGTAAACTACTCACAACTCATCGGAGGGGCTATGGTGTTGATCTAGAAGCCCTCCGCGGTCGATTCCCCCTCCAGTAGAGCATCGGCGAAGGCTCCAAGACGGGATCTCGCGGATACAGAAGGTTACGATGGTGGAAATTGTGTTTCGTTGGCTCCCTGGATGTTTTCGGGGTACATAGGCTTATATAGGAGGAAGAAGTACGTCGGTGGCCGACCATGGGGCCCACGAGACAGGGGGCATGCACTATAGGGGGGGCGCCCTACCCTCTCGTGGCTACCTCGGCTGCTTCTTGCCTTGCACTCCAAGTCCTCTGGATCACATTCGTTCCAAAAATCACGCTCCCGAAGGTTTCATTCCGTTTGGACTCTGTTTGATATTCCTTTTCTTTGAAATACTGAAATAGGCAAAAAAACAGCAATACGGGCTGGGCCTCCAGTTAGTAGGTTAGTCCCAAAAATGATATAAATGTGTAAAATAAAGCCCATAAACATCCAAAAGGGGTAATATAATAGCATGGAACAATCAAAAATTATAGATACATTGAAGACGTATCAAGCATCCCCAAGCTTAATTCCTGCTTGTCCTCGAGTAGGTAAATGATAAAAACAGAATTTTTGATGTGGAATGCTACCTAGCATAATTCTCAATGTAATTTTCTTTATTGTGGCATGAATGTTTAGATCCAAATGATTCAAAATAAAAGTTCATATTGACATGAAAATGGTGATACTTCAAGCATACTAATCAAAGTAATCATGTCTTCTCAAAATAACATGGCCAAAGAAAGTTATCCCTACAAAATCATATAGTGTGGCTGTTGCTCTATCTTCATCACACAAAGTATTTAATCATGCACAACCCCGATGACAAGCCAAGAAATTGTTTCATACTTTAATAATCTCAAACTTTTTCAACTTTCATGCAATACATGAGCGTGAGCCATGGACATAGCACTATATATGGAATAGAATGGTGGTTGTAGAGAAGACAAAAAAAGGAGAAGATAGTCTCACATCAACTAGGCGTATCAACGGGCTATGGAGATGCCCATTAATAGATATCAATGTGAGTGAGTAGGGATTGCCATGCAAAAGATGCACTAGAGCTATAAATATATGAAAGCTCAACAAAAGAAACTAAGTGGGTATGTATCCAACTCGCTTGCTCACGAAGACCTAGGGCATTTTGAGGAAGCCCATCATTGGAATATACAAGCCAAGTTCTATAATGAAAAATTCCCACTATTATATGAAAGTGACAACATATGAGACTCTCTATCATGAAGATCATGGTGCTACTTTGAAGCACAAGTGTGGAAAAAGAGATAGTAGCATTTTCCTTTATCTCTTTTTCTCTCATTTTATTTTTTTCTTTTTCTTTTTCTCTCTTTTTCCCTTTTTTTCTTTGGCCTTTTTTTGGCCTTTCTCTTTTTTTTTCTCTTTTTTTAAAGTCCGAAGTCACATCCCCACTTGTGGGGGAATCATAGTCTCCATCATCCTTTCCTCACTGGGACAATGCTCTAATAATGAAGATCATCACACTTTTATGGATTTACAACTTAAGAATTACAACTCAAAGCTAGAACAAGATATGACTCTATATGAATGCCTCTGGTGGTGTATCGGGATATGCAATGAATCAAGAGAGACATGTATGAAAATTATGAAGGTGGCCTTGTCACAAATACGATGTCAACTACATGATCATGCAAAGAGCAATATGACAAAAGTAATGCGTGTCATATGATCGGAATGATGGAAAGTTGCATGGCAATATATCATGGAATGGCTATGGAAATGCCATAATAGGTAGGTATGGTGGCTGTTTTGAGGAAGGTAATGGTGGGTGTATGGTACCGGCGAAAGTTGCACGGCACAAGAGAGGCTAGCAATGGTGGAAGGGTGAGAGTGCGTATAATCCATGGACTCAACATTAGTCAAAAGAACTCATATACTTGTTGCAAAAATCTAGAAGTCATCAAAAACTAAAGTACTACACACATGCTCCTAGGGGATAGATTGGTAGGAAAAGACCATCGCTCGTCCCCGACCGCCACTCATAAGGAAGACAATCAATAAATAAAATTGTGCTCCAACTTCATCACAAAGCGGTTCACCATACGTGCATGCTACGGGAATCACAAACCTCAACACAAGTATTTTTCATAATCACCTCAACTAGAATGACTTTAATATCACTACCTCCATATCTCAAAACAATTATCAAGCATCAAATTGATCATAGCATCCAATTCACTTTCTATGATAGTTTTTATTATACCCAACTTGGATGCTCATCATTCTAGGACCAACTTTGTAACCAGAGCAAATACCATGCTGTTCTAAAAGACTCTCATAAAGATATAAGTGAATCATGAGAGACTAGCGATTTCTTCAAAATTAATCCACCGCCGTGCTCTAAAAGATATAAGTGAAGCACTAGAGCGAAAACTATCAAGCTCAAAAGATATGAGTGAAGCACATAGAGTATTCTAGCAAATTCTAATCAAGTAGGCTTGTCCCAAAAGGTGTGTACAGCAAGGATGAAAGTGGTAAACTAAAAAGCAAAGACTAATATCATACACGACGCTCCAAGCAAAACACATATCATGCGGCGAATAAAAATATAGCTCCAAGTAAAGTTACCAATGAACAAAGACAAAAGAGGGAATGCCTTCCCGGGGCATCCCCAAGCTTAGGCTTTTGGCTATCCTTGAATATCTTGGGGTGCCATGGGCATCCCCAAGCTTAGCCTCTTGCCACTCCTTATTCCATAGTCCATAAAAGCTTTACCCAAAACTTGAAAACTTCACAACACAAAACTCAACAGGAAATCTTATAAGCTACGTTAGTGAAAGAAAACAAAACCACCACATAAGGTACTGTAATAAACTCATTCTTTATTTATTTTGGTGTTTAAACTACTGTAATCCAACTTCTCTATGGTTTATAAACTATTTTACTAGCCATAGATGCATCAAAATAGGCAAACAACACACGAAAAACAGAATCGGTCAAAAACAGAACAGTCTGTAGCAATCTGTAACTAAGGCAAACTTATGTAACTCTAAAACTCCTACCAAAATAGGAAGTCCTGGAAAATTTGTCTATTGATCATCAGAAAAATGAATCAACGCAAAAGCACGTTTCTATTATTTACCAAAACTAAATTCGTGCATGCAAAGTTTCTGTTTTTCAGCAGAATCAAATCAACTATCATCATAGGTTATCCTATATGTTCTACTTGGCACAAACACTAATTAAAAGATAAAAACACATCTAAACAGGAGGTAGATGCAAGATTTATTACTAAGCAGAAACAAAAGCAAAAAACACAAAGAAAATTGGGTTGCCTCCCAACTAGCGCTATCGTTTAACGCCCCTAGCTAGGCATAAAAGCGAAGATAGATCTAAGTAGTGCCATAATAATAAGATAGATCTTGAAAGCTCATCTCATATTCTCTACGTTCGGCAGCAAGTTTTCATTGAGGCAAGCAAAAGTAATCAAAAGGGCTAAATTTATCGGGACAAAAGTCCCCAAGATCAATCTCAGGAGGAACGGGTTCCTCGTTTGGCCCTTCATAGTGCACAACTAATTCATCACTAAAAGCATTCTTTTGGAAAAGTCTCATGAGCCTATACTCAAGAGAGTATCCTAGCTCATTGTTTCGAAGGGCAAAATCATTATTAAGTTCGTTAATTCTATCAACCAAGACATTGGTAGGAACCTTTTTTCTAAGGTTTTCATTGAAAGCAACATAGTCCGAAGATTGAAAACGCCTAAATTCCTCTTGATCATAGAGGATCCCCTTTATGGGAGGACGACCGGCGTCCACCCTATAGTGCGCAAAGATTTCTTTGGCCTCTCTTACGATAAACCTAAACTCATGAGCCAAAAAGATAGTAACAACGCTTTTAACAGAAGAATGCCCAGTATTGGAAAATTCTAGAAAAATTCTTTGTATGCAAGGATGCATATGCATAAATTGTCTTTGAAGTTCAACTACAAGCATAGCAATGGCATCCGCAAGACTGCTAGTTCTATGAAGAATAGAACAACCCATGGAAGGTAAAGCACCGGCACAAGTAAAGAAATCTTGAACAACACCTTTTCCAATGATGTTACCACTACCGATTCGAAACTTTTTAGTATGCAAGATAGGGGGTTCTTCGGCCGGAGCCTTAGAATTTTCAATGTTATCATTATTGTCCATATCAACGATAATCTCCCCAATTTCAGACATAATGGAAAACAAAAGCAAGGTGGAAGAAGGCAAGCGAAAGAGAGAGGAGGAGACTGGGAAAGAGAGGGCAAATAAAACGGCAAGGGTGAAGTGGGGGAGAGGAAAACGAGAGGCAAATGGCAAATAATGTAAATGCGAGGGAGATGAGTTTCTGATGGGTACTTGGTATGTCTTGACTTGAGCGAAGACCTCCCAGGCAACGGCGCCAGAAATTGCATGTTGGCGGGAGGTCGAATCTTGACTTGACTTGGTGGAAGCCTCCCCGGCAACGGCGCCAGAAATCCTTCTTGCTACGTCTTGAGCTTGCGTTGGTTTCCCAACGTATCTATAATTTTTGATTGCTCCATGCTACTTTATCTACTGTTTTGGACTATATTGGGCTTTATTTTCCACTTTTATATTATTTTTGGGACTAACCTATTAACCGGAGGCCTAGCCCAAAATTGTTGTTTTTTTGCCTATTTAAGTATTTTGAAGAAACGAAATATCAAACGGAGTCCAAACGGAATGAAACCTTCGGTAACGTGATTTTCCCACTAAACGTGATCCAGGAGTCTTGGACCCTGATCCAAGGAACAAAAGAGGCGGTCACGAGGGTGGAGGGCACGCCCCCTACCTCGTGGGCCCCCTGCTACTCCACCGACGTACTCCTTCCTCCTATATATACCTACGTATCCCCAAACGGTTAGAACAGGAGCCAAAAACCTAATTCCACCGCCGCAACCTTCTGTATCCACGAGATCCCATCTTGGGGCCTGTTCCGGAGCTCCGCCGGAGGGGGCATCCACCATGGAGGGTTTCTACATCAACACCATAGCCCCTCCGATGAAGTGTGAGTAGTTTACTTCAGACCTTCGGGTCCATAGCTAGTAGCTAGATGGCTTCTTCTCTCTTTTTGAATCTCAATACATTGTTCTCCCCCTCTCTCGTGGAGATCTATTCGATGTAATCTTCTTTTTGCGGTGTGTTTGTTGAGACCGATGAATTGTGGGTTTATGATCCAACTTATCTATGGAAAATATTTGAATCTTCTCTGAATTCTTTTATGTATGATTGAGTTATCTTTGCAAGTCTCTTCGAATTATCCTTTTTGGTTTGGCCAACTAGATTGGTAGTTCTTGCAATGGGAGAAGTGCTTAGCTTTGGGTTCAATCTTGTGGTGTCCTTTCCCAGTGACAGCAGGGGCAGCAAGGCACGTATTGTATTGTTGCCATCGAGGATAACAAGATGTTTTTTTATCATATTGCATGAATTTATCCCTCTACATCATGTCATCTTGCTTAAGGCGTTACTCTGTTTTTAACTTAATACCCTAGATGCATGCTGGATAGCGGACGATGAGTGGAGTAATAGTAGTAGATGCAGAATCGTTTCGATCTACTTGTCCGTGACATGATGCCTATATACATGATCATTACCTAGATATGCTCATAACTATGCTCAATTCTGTCAATTTCTCAACAGTAATTTGTTCACCCACCGTAGAATATCTATGCCCTTGAGAGAAGCCACTAGTGAAACCTATGGCCCCCGGGTCTATTCTCATCATATCAATCTGTATCGCTTTATTTACTTGCTTTGTTTTTACTTTGCCTTATACTTTTCACTTTGCATCTATCTATCAAAAATACCAAAAATATTATTTATCATCTCTATCAGATCTCACTCTCGTAAGTGACCATGAAGGGATTGACAACCCCTAATCGCATTGGCTGCGAGTAGCTATCGTTTTGTGTAGGTACTAGGGACTTGTGCGTGGTCTCCTACTGGATTGATACCTTGGTTCACAAAAACTGAGGGAAATACTTACGCTACTTTGCTGCATCATTCTCTCCACTTTGGGGAAATCCAACGCAGTTCTCAAGAGGTAGCAAGAAGAATTTCTGGCGCCGTTGTCGGGGAGGCTCACGCAAGCAAGTCAACCATATCAAGTACCCATCGCAATCCCTATCTCTCGCATTACATTATTTGCCATTTGCCTCTCGTTTTCCTCTCCCCCACTTCACCCTTGTCGTTTTATTCTCACTCTCTTTCGCAATCTCCTCCTCTCTTTCCCGTTTGCCTTTTTCCCGTTGCCTTTCTGTTTGTTTGTGTGTTGGATTACTTGTTGCCATGGCGCAAGATAATACCAAATTGTGTGATTTCTCGAATACCAATAATAATGATTTCCTTAGTACTCCGATTGCTCCTTTTAATAATGATGAGTCTTGTGAAATCAATACCGCTTTGCTGAATCTTGTTATGAAAGATCAATTCGCCGGCCTTCCAAGTGAAGATGCCGCTACTCATCTAAACAATTTTGTTGATTTGTGTGATATGCAAAAGAAGAAAGATACGGATAACAATATTGTCAAATTGAAGTTATTTCCGTTTTCACTTAGAGATCGTGCTAAAGTTTGGTTTTCATCTTTGCCTAAAAATAGTATTGATTCTTGGAATAAGTGCAAAGATGCTTTTATCTCTAAGTATTTTCCTCCCGCTAAGATCATCACTCTTAGGAATGATATCATGAATTTTAAACAACTTGATCATGAGCATGTTGCCCAATCTTGGGAAAGAATGAAATTGATGCTTCGCAATTGCCCTACTCATGGTTTGAATTTATGGATGATCATACAAAATTTTTATGCTGGATTGAATTTTGCTTCTAGAAATCTTTTAGAATCGGCCGCGGGAGGCACTTTTATGGAAATTACGTTAGGAGATGCTACCAAATTGCTTGATAATATTATGGCTAATTATTCTCAATGGCACACCGAAAGATCTTCTAGTAAAAGAGTGCATGCTATAGAAGAAATCAATGTTTTGAGTGAAAAGATGGATGAACTTATGAAGATGTTTTCTACTAAAAATACTCCTCTTGATCCCAATGATATGCCTTTGTCTACTTTGCTTGAGAATAATAATGAATCTATGGATGTGAATTTGGTTGGCAGGAATAGTTTTGGAAATAACGCGTATAGAGGGAATTTTAATCCTAGGCCTTATCCTAGTAATCCTTCTAATAATTATGGAAATTACTACAACAACTCTTATGGAAATTTTAATAAGATGCCCTCTAAATTTGAGAGTAGTGTTAAAGAGTTTATGAATTCACAAAAGAATTTTAATGCTTTGCTTGAAGAGAAATTGCTAAAAGTTGATGATTTGGCTAGGAACGTTGATAGAATTTCTCTTGAAATTGATTCTTTAAAGCTTAGATCTATTCCTCCTAAGCATGATATCAATGAGTCTCTCAAATCCATGAGAATTTCCATTGATGAGTGCAAAGAAAGAACCGCTAGGAAGCGTGCTTCCAAAGATGCCTTTATTAAAGCACGTTCTTCCAATTCCTATGAAAATCAAGATGAAGATCTAAAAGTTATTGATGTGTCCCCCATTAAACCTTTGTTTTGCAATATGAATCTTGATGAAACTGAATATGATCTTCCTTTACCTAGAAGGCGTTCTAAGAATTCGGAGTTTCTAGATCTTGATGATGAAAGTGGGATTGAAATAAATAAAAACCGAGATGTTGCTAAACCCACTATTTTGGATCTCAAGGAATTTAATTATGAAAATTGCTCTTTGATTGGTTGTATTTCCTTGTTGCAATCCGTGCTAGATTCTCCTCATGCTTATAGTCAAAATAAGGCCTTTACCGAACACATTGTTGATGCCTTGATGCAATCTTATGAAGAAAAACTTGAGTTGGAAGTTTCTATCCCTAGAAAACTCTATGATGAGTGGGAACCTACTATTAAAATTAAAATTAAAGATTACGAGTTTCATGCTTTGTGTGATTTGGGTGCTAGTGTCTCTACTATTCCCAAAGCTTTGTGTGATTTGCTAGATTTCCGTGACTTTGATGATTGCTCTCTAAACTTGCATCTTGCGGATTCCACTATTAAAAAGCCTACGGGAACAATTAATGATGTTCTTATTGTTGCAAATAGGAATTATGTGCTCGTATATTTTATCGTTCTTAATATAGATTGCAATCCTTCATGTCCTATTATTTTTGGTAGACCTTTTCTTAGAACGATTGGTGCAATTATTGATATGAAGGAAGGAAATATTCGATTCCAATTTCCCTTAAAGAAGGGCATGGAAGACTTCCCTAGAAAGAAAATAAAATTACCATATGAATCTATCATGAGATCCACTTATGGATTGCCTATCAAAGATGGCAATACCTAGATCTATCCTTGCTTTTATGCCTAGCTAGGGGCGTTAAACGATAGCGCTTGTTGGGAGGCAACCAAATTTTATTTTGTGTTTTTTGTTTTTGATTCTGTTTAGGAATAAATAATCCATCTAGCTTTTGTTTGGATGTGGTTTTTATCTTTTAATTAGTGTTTGTGACAAGTAGAACCTATAGGATAACCTACGATGATAGTTGATTTGATTCTGCTGAAAAACAGAAACTTTGTGCGCACGAATATAATTTTGTTAAATCACATAAACGTTATTTTGTGTTCATTCTTTTTGATGCTGTTCAATAAACAAATTTTACAGGACTTCCTATTTTGGTAGAAGTTTTAGGGTTCCAGAAGTTTGCGTTAGTTACAGATTTCTACAGACTGTTCTGTTTTTGACATATTCTGTTTTACGTGTGTTGTTTGCTTATTTTGATGAATCTATGGCTAGTAAAATAGTTTATAATCCATAGAGAAGTTGGAATACAGTAGGTTTAACACCAATATAAATAAAGAATGAGTTCATTATAGTACCTTAAGTAGTTCTTTGTTTTCTTTCTCCAACGGAGCTCACGAGATTTCTGTTGAGTTTTGTGTTGTGAAGTTTTCAAGTTTTGGGTGAATTCTTTTGATGGATTATGGAACAAGGAGTGGCAAGAGACTAAGCTTGGGGATGCCCATGGCACCCCCAAGATAATCCAAGGACACCAAAAAGTCAAAGCTTGGGGATGCCCCGGAAGGCATCCCCTCTTTCGTCCACTTCCATCGGTAATTTACTTGGAGCTATATTTTTATTCACCACATGATACGTGTTTTGCTTGGAGCGTCTTGTATTATTTGCGTCTTTGCTTCTTAGTTTACCACAATCATCCTTGCTGTACACACCTTTTGAGAGATCCATACATGAATTGGAATTTGTTAGAATACTCTATGTGCTTCACTTATATCTTTTGAGCTTGATAGTTTTGCTCATAGTACTTCACTTATATCTTTTGAGTATGATAATTTTTGCTCTAGTGCTTCACTTATATCTTTTAGAGCATGGTGGTGGATTTGTTTTAAAGAAACTATTGATCTCTCATGCTTCATTGAGATTATTTTGAGAGTCATTAATAGCATGGTAATTTGCTTAATGTTAATATACTTGGTATTCAAGATATGTGAAACTTTCTTTTGACTGAATTGAAACTAAGATAAGTTTGATGCTTGATAATTGTTTTGAGATACGGAGGTGATAATATCAAAGTCGTGCTAGTTGGGTGATTATGAATTCAAAGAATGCTTGTGTTGAAGTTTGCAAGTCCCGTAGCACGCACGTATGGTTAAAGTTGTGTAACAAATTTGAAACATGAAGTGTACCTAGCTTGTGCATCCTTATGAGTGGCGGTCGGGGACGAGCGATGGTCTTTTCCTACCAATCTATCCCCCTAGGAGCATTCACATAGTACTTGATTTTTGATGACTTCTAAATTTTTGCAATAAGTATATGACTTGTTTTGACTAATGTTGAGTCCATGGATTATGCGCACTCTCACCTTTCCGCCTTTGCTAGCCTCTTCGGTACTGTACATTGCCCTTTCTCACCTTGAGAGTTGGTGCAAACTTTGCCGGTGCATCCAAACCCCGTGATATGATACACTCTATCACACATAAACCTCCTTATATCTTCCTCAAAACAGCCACCATACCTACCTATCATGGCATTTCCATAGCCATTCCGAGATATATTGCCATGAAACTTCCATCATCATCATCATGACATACATTACTTTTGTCATATTGCCATTGCATGATCATGTAGTTGACATCGTATTTGTGGCAAAGCCACCATGCATTATTTTTCATACATGTCACTCTTGATTCATTGCACCATCCCGGTACACCGTCGGAGGCATTCATATAGAGTCATATCTTCATCTCAGTTTTGAGTTGTAATCCTTATGTTGTAATCAATAGAAGTGTGATGATGATCATTATTAGAGCATTGCCCAAAAAGAAAAAAAAAGAAAAAAAATGAAGAAAGGCCAAAAAATAGAAAGGACCAAAAAAGGGGCAATGCTACTATATCTTTTTCCACACTTGTGCTTCAAAGTAGCACCTTGTTCCTCATGTAGTGAGTCTCATATATTGTGCTTCAAAGTAGCACCTTGTTCTTCATGTAGTGAGTCTCATAAAGTTGTCCTTTTCATACTAGCGGGAATTTTTCATTATAGAACTTGGCTTGTATATTCCTACGATGGGCTTCCTCAAATGCCCTAGGTCTTCATGAGCAAGCGAGTTGGATGCACACCCACTAGTTTTCTTTTTGTTGAGCATTCATAGCTCTAGTGCATCCGTTGCATGGCAATACCTACTCCTCATGTTGACATCAATTGATGGGCATCTCCATAGCCCGTTTATTAGCCTCGTCAATGTGAGACTTTCTCCTTTTTTGTCTTCTCCACACAATCCCCATCATCATATTCTATTCCACCCATAGTGCTATATCCATGGCTCGCGCTCATGTATCGCGTGAAGGTTGAAAAAGTTTGAGATTATTTGAGTATGAAACAATTGCTTGGCTTGTCATCGGGGGTATAGAAGTTGGGAACATCTTTGTGTGACGAAAATGAAGCATAGCCTAACTATATGATTTTGTAGGGATGAACTTTATTTTGCCATGCTATTTTGAGAAGACATGATTGCTTTGATTAGTATGCTTGAAGTATTATTATTTTTGTGTCAATATGAACTTTTGTCTTGAATCTTTAGGGTCTGAATATTCATATCACAATTAAGAAGATTTATACTGAAATTATGCCAAAGTATCACTCCGCATCAAAAATTCCTTTTTTTATCATTTAACTACTCGAGGACGAGCAGGAATTAAGCTTGGGGATGCCTGATACGTCTCCAACGTATCTATAATTTTTGATTGCTCCATGCTACTTTATCTACTGTTTTGGACTATATTGGGCTTTATTTTCCACTTTTATATTATTTTTTGGACTAACCTATTAACTGGAGGCCCAGCCTAGAATTGCTGTTTTTTGCCTATTTAAGTATTTTGAAGAAACGGAATATCAAACGGAGTCCAAACGGAATGAAACCTTCGGGAATGTGATTTTCTCACCGAACGTGATCCAGGAGACTTGGACCCTGCTCCAAGGAACAAAAGAGGCGGTCACGAGGGTGGAGGGCGCGCCCCCTACCTCGTGGGTCCCCTGCTGCTCCACCGACGTACTCCTTCCTCCCATATATACCTACGTATCCCCAAATGATCAGAACGGGAGCCAAAAACCTAATTCCACCGCCGCAACCTTCTGTATCCACAAGATACCATCTTGGGGCCTGTTCTGGAGCTCCGCCGGAGGGGGCATCCACCATGGAGGGCTTCTACATCAACACCATAGCCCCTCCAATGAAGTGTGAGTAGTTTACTTCAGACCTTCGAGTCCATAGCTAGTAGCTAGATGGCTTCTTCTCTCTTTTTGGATCTCAATACAATGTTCTCCCCCTCTCTCGTGGAGATCTTTTTGATGTAATCTTCTTTTTGCGGTGTGTTTCTTGAGACCGATGAATTGTGGGTTTATGATCCAACTTATCTATGGAAAATATTTGAATCTTCTCTGAATTCTTTTATCTATGATTGAGTTATCTTTGTAAGTCTCTTCGAATTATCCTTTTTGTTTTGGCCAACTAGATTGGTAGTTCTTGCAATGGGAGAAGTGCTTAGCTTTGGGTTCAATCTTGCGGTGTCCTTTCCCAGTGATAACAGGGGCAGCAAGGCACGTATTGTATTGGTTCCATCAAGGATAACAACATGGGTTTTTTATCATATTGCATGAATTTATCCCTCTACATCATGTCATCTTGCTTAAGGCGTTACTCTATTTTTAACTTAATACTCTAGATGCATGCTAGATAGCGGTCGATGAGTGGAGTAATAGTAGTAGATGCAGAATCGTTTCAATCTACTTGTCTTGGATGTGATGCCTATATACATGATCATTACCTAGATATGCTCATAACTATGCTCAATTCTGTCAATTGCTCAACAATAATTTGTTCACCCACCGTAGAATATCTATGCTCTTGGGAGAAGCCACTAGTGAAACCTATGGCCCCCGGGTCTATTCTCATCATATCAATCTCTATCGCTTTATTTACATGCTTTGTTTTTACTTTGCCTTTTACTTTTCACTTTGCATCTATCTATCAAAAATACCAAAATTATTATTTATCATGTCTATCAGATCTCACTCTCATAAGTGACCATGAAGGTATTGACAACCCCTAATCGCGCTGGTTGCGAGTAGCTATCGTTTTGTGTAGGTACGAGGGACTTGTGCGTGGTCTCCTACTGGATTGATACCTTAGTTCTCAAAAACTGAGGGAAATACTTACGCTACTTTGCTGCATCATCCTCTCCTCTTCAGGGAAATCCAACGCAGTCCTCAAGAGGTAGCAAGAACGAAGGTATCAATCCAGTAAGAGGCTCCTCAAAAGTCCCACGCACCTACACAAACAAACAACAAACTCGCAACCAACACAATAAAGGGGTTGTCAATCCCTTCACGGCCACTTGCAAAAGTGAGATCTGATAGAGATAGTATGATAAGATAAATATATTTTTGGTATTTTATAATATAGATGCAAAAAGTAAAGATGCAAATAAAAGTAGATTGGAAGCAAATATGATAAGAGATAGACTCGGGGGGCCATAGGTTTCACTAGTGGCTTCTCTCAAGATAGCATGAGTATTACGGTGGGTGAACAAATTACTATCGAGCAATTGATACAAAAGCGAATAATTATGAGATTATCTAGGCATGATCATGTATATAGGCATCACGTCCGCAACAAGTAGACCGATTCCTGCCTGCATCTACTACTATTACTCCACACATCGACCGACTCCTTCCTGCATCTAGAGTATTAAGTTCATAAGAACATGGTAATGCCTTAAGCAAGATGACATGATGAAGAGGGATAAACTCATGCAATATGATATAAACCCCATCTTTTTATCCTTGATGGCAACAATACAATACGTGCCTTGCAACCCCTACTGTCACTGGGTAAGGACACCGCAAGGTTGAACCCAAAGCTAAGCACTTCTCCCATGGCAAGAAAGATCAATCTAGTAGGCCAAACCAAACTGATAATTCGAAGAGACCTGCAAAGATAACTCAAACATACATAAAACAATTCAGAGGAGATTCAAATATTTCTCATAGATAAACTTGATCATAAACCCACAATTCATCAGATCTTGACAAACACACCGCAAAAAGAGTTTACATCGAATAGATCTCCACAAAAGAGGGGGAGAACATTGTATTGAGATCCAAAAGGAGAGAAGAAGCCATCTAGCTAATAACTATGGACCCGAAGGTCTGTGGTAAACTACTCACAACTCATTGGAGGGGATATGGTGTTGATGTAGAAGCCCTCCGTGGTCGATTCCCCCTCTGGCAGAGCGCCGGCGAAGGCTCCAAGATGGGATCTCGCGGATACAGAAGGTTACGGTGGTGGAAATTGTGTTTTGTTCGCTCCCTGGATGTTTTCGGGGTATGCAGGCTTTATATAGGAGGAAGAAGTACGTAGGTGGCCGCCCGTGGGGCCCACGAGATAGGGGGGCGCGCCCTACCCTCTCGTGGCCGCCTGTAACATCCCAAATTTTCAATTTGGAATGTTATACAATAGATCATTATTGCACATCATATTTATTGCATTTTTGCCTCGATCCTAGAAATTCTATGCAACTCAAGGACCTACGGAGAGAGTTGGGGATTTCGTAAATTTCATATTTGAGTTTTCTCAAATTTTGGAAATAGGATCATTTGATTTTATTTATTTTATCTTCAATTATTTCAACTATAAAAATATGAGAGAGGGAATAAAATGACTTTCCCAAAATAAAGAAATATTGAGGATTTAATAATAAAATCAAATAAGATTTTATTTTGGATGTTATTGCTATTTTATTAGAATTTAGGAAAAATGCGTGTTTTTCAAAACTGCATTTGGGCCCCAAATAAATGTACATCTTGTGCGGCTTGATTTTAGAAGTCGGGGAAAATTTATTTCGAGATTTTTGGAGTCCGTTTAATATTTCTTTCGTTTGATTTTCTGTGCGAAAATTATTAAAAAAAGTACGAACCGACCTTGGGCCGTAACCGGCCAGGACTCCGCCTGGCCGGGGGTCTTTAAATAGCGCGTCCCGGGCGACCCCCCCCCCCAGCCCAAGCCGCCGCCGCCGCCACAGCCCACCCGCGCCTGCGCCCCAAACCGTAGCCGCCCGCGCCGCCCGCCGCTGCCACCGCCGTCGGAGCCGCCGCCGACCGCCGCCGCCATCGAGGTTGACCCCTCCGTCGCCATTTTTTTAGAAAAACCGTTCGGTTTTTCCGTCCTATTTTAGATCCGTTTTGTTATTAGATTAGTTTTTTTTTTCCGGTTTAGGTTATTTAGCGAGCGTTCGCTCGTTCGTTCATTTTAACGAACGCGTTCATTGTTTAGATCCAGATAACAAACGTTCGTTCGTTAATCTGTTTGTCATTTTTCTTTTTCTCGGATTTATTCCGCGATTTTTCTGATCGCGATTTCTGATCCGATTTTCGTTTTAGTATAACTTTTCGCTCATTTATCGGAATCAGGCGATTCAAGCGCCTAGAGTTTCGTCTCGAAACCCTCTTTCCAAATAATCTACTCAAACAAGTTTTTGCTTCTGTAAAATTTGACTTAGGTCCAGATTAGTAAACGAAGCTTGTTTCTTTCGCCGTTTGACTTTCGTTGTTTCGTTCGATTTGATTCTTTTTGCAAACCGGAGTTCTTAAGTTGAAATTTCTGGTTAGATCTCTAATTTGAGATTTACCTGTGCATTAGATGAGTACTTATTGTATGCTTTTTTGTTTGTTTGCAATAGAGTACCCGGATTGCGCCTCTTGCTACTTCGAATCCCTAGGTTTCGCGGATCATCAGCAAGGCAAGTAACACTTTGATCATATCCCTTTACTACCTAGTTTTATTGCATTAGATCAATCCTCAAACAATTGCATGATTAGGATCTGATTAATATGTGGGTTTTGGGATGTAGATGAGGTAGTACCTATCCACCTGTTTTATTATCAAACCCTTGGGAGTTATTTCTACGTTTGCTTATTATGCCATGCTATGCTAGTAGACGTCCATTGGGTGAGTGTATCCATGACAGATGTGAGATTGTTAATTAATGGTTTATTTGAGGTGGCAACTTTAATACACATCTGGGTGGATTGAGGTACCTGGGTATTCCAGGATTGCCTGTTTGTTTTTGGACCGCCACCCAGGCTCAAAGGGATCATAAGATTATTCATGCTAGAAACTTCCGTGTGCAGCCACATGCTATTATGGGCTCTAGCATAGTTGACTAAGTCGTGCGAACTCTTACAGTGGTAGACTAGCAGATGTAGGGGAAAGTAGGTGTACAGGTCTACCCATCGTAAGGTGCTAGCGCTTCTGAAAGACTATGTCTCGGTCATCCGTTTCTCAAACACCATGTAGTGCGAGAAAACCAACTGAGGAGATCGAGTCGTGTGGGGAAAAGTGCGCAAACCTCTGCAGAGTGTATAAACTAATCATGATTAGCCGTGTCCCTGGTTATGGACATTTTGAGTATCTAGTACTTGGATTATCATGTGAATCTCATCATGTTACTTTAATTAATATTGTTGGGTTTGTTTAATGATGATGTTACTTAATTGGGATTGAGAATGCTGTCAACCATTCTCAATGTTTAACAACCACCATGATAGTTAAATAAATTTATTCCTTTGCAGTAGGGAAAATTGGCTTTATGCAAAAACTGTAACCATAGAGCTTTCCACCAGCCATATATGCATGTAGTATAACATTATTCTTTCATTTCTCTCTATGTGTTACATTGCCAGCATATTCCATGTGCTGACCCGTTTCGGGCTGCAACGTTCATGTTGCAGACTTTTCAGACGATGAGTAAGATGCCTTAGGATCATGGTTCTATACTCAGTGATGCCGTTGGAGTTGATGGACTCACTTTATCTTCCAAGCCTTCCGCTGTTATCGTTATTAGATGGCCTTAAGCCATATTTATTGTAATAAGTTCTCTTTGGAGACATTCGATGTAATAAGTGTGTGATTGCTACTCTGTTATAAATCCTTCGAGTATTGTGCGTGTCAGCATTACTGATCCAGGGATGACACTAATGCACAGAGATCAGACCGTTTGAGGTCTGGTCGCTACAAGATGGTATCAGAGCACACGCTGACTGTAGGACACGACCACTAAGCTAAAGCCCTAGATCACTACTCTCTCTTCTCATTTCTGACTCCTCATCTTTTCTATTCTCTTTTAGGATGGCGGATGCAAGGAACAAGTTCACACAACCGGATGAAGATACACCCTTTGGACGACACCTGTAGGAAGTCACTAGATACCTGAACATCGGAGTACCAAGCTTCACCGGGACATACAACGCCACTTTATCTGAAGAAGAGCGCTGGATGATTCAAGTACAAGTTCTAGGAAGGACGTTCATGCCCGTCACTGAGCCCATAGAGTTTTCCTTTGATGCACCAACCTGGAGTCTAGGAAAGAGCATGGAAGCCCACATCACCATGGGATGTATTGGAGAAGTTTACCACAGGGAGCTTAAGGATACAATCTATCAGATTTGCGGGCGCCGAGATGAGCAATGGGAGATGATCAGCACCAGGAAGGACAGATCAATTGCAGCTTTCATCCAGGAGTTAAACCAGCACATTCGACGCCAGGAGAACCAGATGTGCGCAGGCATGATGGATCTAAAGAAGGCCATGACCAAGATCACAGAATTGGAGGAAGTACTCAAGTCTACATGCGATGGATATGAAGAGGAAATAGCAACGCTAGTAGAGAAGAATGATGATCTGAAGAAGAAGCCAAGAGTGTTTATGGGATTTCCCGCCACTGAAGAAGATGAAGATTGCACTTGTCCAGAGAACTACATCATCATCGACGACATCGACTCGGACCCAGACAATAGCGATGATGACTATGTTGATGAAGCTGGAGCAGATATCATGGAGTCTTCATCGGAGCAGTTTTTCTAGTAGACCACCATAATAGTAGTAGTATTTCCCCCATGTATCTAGTATAGTCCGAGCACTTTTGTAACGATAGATAGACCGTTGTATGCCCTTGCTTGATTGAATGAAGTGTTTAGATTGCAATTTGTCTCATGTGCATATGGGTAGTGTTTTCCCTCTAGACCTTATTCTATTCTGTATTCTCATCTTTTCTAAACCCTCAGATGCCTCCGAGATGTGACAATGGATTTGCTTTCCCACCGGAGCTCACTCAGTTGATCCGGCAGCAGAATGCCTTGATGCAGTTGTTAGTCCAGAATCAGAATCAGGGGAACAACAACAACAACAACCCACCACCACCACCACCTGTTGACCACTTGACCCGTTTTCTTAGGCTGAATCCGCCGGTGTTCTCCAGTAGCACCGAGCCGATTATTACAGATGATTGGCTTCGCAAGACAGCCAGGGAGTTGACCACTACAGGGTGCACAGATGCGGAGAAGGTGCGATTTGCCGCACATCAGCTTGAAGGACCTGTAGCATCATGGTGGGAGAATTTCACAGCCACCTATCCAGTAGACACTGTCACATGGGATCAGTTTCAGCAGGCTTTCCGTACTTCTCATGTTTTAGCAGGAGCTATGGCCATGAAGAAGCGTGAGTTTCGCAACATACGCCAAGGAGGACGTATAGTTGACCAATATGTGGATGACTTTAGTAAGCTAGCACGTTATGCCCTAGACGACGTTGCTACGGATGCAGCTAAGCAAGAGAAGTTTCTGGAAGGACTGAATGATGAGCTGAGTATGCAGCTGATGGTAGCAAGTTTCAATAACTACCAGGAGTTGGTAGATAGAGCTCTCATGATTGAAGGGAAGCAGCAGCAGATCAGGAACCGCAAGAGGATGTATGGACAAGGGAAGTACAATTCTGGAGCTCAACCGAAGCCACGTTTTACCCCGAAATTGGGAGGACAGTTCCAGCATACCCATGTAGGTGGTAGCTCACACAACCATAATGGTTCCAAGAAAGGTAACGGGAATGGAGGAAGCAATGCCATTGCTCCCTCAACACCAGCCAAGAGAGATTTGAGTCAATTCACTTGCTTTAAGTGCTAGAAGACTGGACATTACGCCAATGAATGTCCTGAAGGTCAGAATGGAAATAGCAATGGAAGCTCAGGGAAGAAGCCGAACCCTTTTAACCGAGGACAGGTAAACCATGTTAGCATGGAGGAGGTTGAAGCCCAGCCCGATGCAGTAATAGGTAAGTTTTTGGTTAAGTCATTTACTGCACTCGTTCTTTTTTATACTGGTGCATCGCATTCATACATATCAAAGGGATTTGTGGATAAGTATAAACTGCCCACCAAGGTTCTAGGAACACCCATGTTAGTAACCTCACCAGGAGCGGAGTATATGGCCAGTCGAGGATGTTTTCAAGTGCCACTGAGTATAGGCAAGCATGTCTTCCCCTTAGATTTAATCATTTTGGAATCTCAAGGTTTGGATGCGATTCTGGGTATGGATTGGCTATCGATGTATGAAGGAGACATCGATTGCGCTAGTAAGTCGATTTTGCTTACTACCCTACAAGGGGGAAGGGTAAAGTATGTATCAAGATATGAGCCGAAGGGGATGCTCGTAAATTCCTTATCAGGAGTTGTGCAGGAGGAAGTACTAGTAGTGAAGGATTTTCCTGATGTATTTCCAGAAGAGTTGCCAACCATGCCACCGGATAGAGACATCGAGTTTTTGATTGAGCTTTTTCTAGGCACAGGACCAATATCTAAGAGAATGTACCGGATGCCCGCTAAGGATTTGGAGGAAATTAAGAAGCAGATTAAAGAGTTACTGGATAAAGGTTATATTCGCCCAAGTTCTTCGCCTTGGGGATCGCCAGTACTTCTAGTGGAGAAGAAGGACAGATCATTGAGGATGGTTGTTGATTATCGAGGATTGAATGCAGTAACAATCAAGAACAAGTATCCACTGCCGATGATCAATGATCTGTTTGACCGATTGCAAGGAGCAAAGGTATTTTCCAAGATCGATTTGCGATCAGGATACCATCAGTTAAAGATTCGAGAGCAGGATATACCTAAGACAGCTTTTACCACCAGGTACGGGTTGTACGAGTATACAGTTATGTCATTTGTTCTGACTAACGCACCTGCCTATTTCATGAACATGATGAACAAGGTATTTATGGAGTTCTTGGATAAGTTCGTCGTGGTGTTCATTGATGATATTTTGGTCTACTTGAAAAATGAAGAGAAGCATAAGGAACATTTGCATTTGGTATTGGAGAAGCTCAGAGAACACCAGTTATACGCCAAGTTCAGCAAATGTGAATTTTGGTTGAAGGAAGTTGGATTCCTCGAACATGTTATATCCGGAGAAGGAATAGCAGTAGATCCCACCAAAGTGGTCACTGTGACCAATTGGGTAGCACCAACGACAGTTGGAGAGATCCGGAGTTTCCTTGGACTTGCAGGATACTACCGGAGATTCATTGAGAATTTCTCAAAGATTGCAAAGCCCATGACGGAATTGTTGAAGAAGGATACCAAGTTCATTTGGATTGAGGAATGTGAGGCCAGTTTCCAAGAATGGAAGAAACGTTTGGTTACCTCGCTAGTGTTGATTCTGCCAGATCAGGGCAAAGATTACGAGGTGTATTGCGATGCTTCACGTCGAGGACTTGGAGCAGTGCTTATGCTGGAGGGGAGAGTTGTTTCGTATGCTTCATGACAGCTTAAACCTCATGAGTTGAATTATGCTACACATGATTTGGAGTTAGCAGCCGTAGTGCATGCATTGAAGACATGGAGACATTTTCTTATAGGAAATCATTGTGAGGTTTACACGGATCACAAGAGTTTGAAGTACATTTTCACGTAGAAGGAGTTGAATCTCAGGCAGAGGAGATGGTTGGAGCTCATCAAGGATTATGATATGAGATTGCATTATCACCCGCGAAAGTCTAACGTAGTGGCCGAAGCATTGAGCCGTAAGAGCCATGTCAACACACTCATGACCGGAGAGTTACCGAAGGAGTTAGCCGAGGACCTTTGCGAGCTATGTTTAGAGATACTTCCGAGAGGCTATGTAGCAGCTTTGGAGATTCAGTCGACTTTGATGGATAAGATCAGAGAAGCCCAGAAGAACGACAAGGGAATTGCTGAGATAAAGGAGAAAATGAGCAAAGGAAAAGCTAAAGGTTTTCGTGAGGATGAGCACGACACCTTATGGTTTGAAGACCGTGTTTATGTGCCTAATGACCCGGAGATCAGGAAGTTGATTTTGCAAGAGGCTCATGATTCGCCGTATTCGATTCACCCAGGAAATACTTAGATGTATTTGGATTTGAAGGACACTTTCTGGTGGACCGGAATGAAGAAGGATATTGTGGAGTATGTAGCAGTTTCTGATGTATGTCAGAGAGTAAAAGTAGAGCATCAAAAGCCAGTAGGATAGTCTACAACCATTGCCGATACCCGAATGGAAGTGGGATAAACTAGGCATGGATTTTATCACTGGATTGCCTAGGACTCGTTCAGGCTATGACTCGATTTGGGTTGTAGTCGATCATTTGACGAAGGTAGCACATCTCATCCCAGTGAAGGCCACTTACACCAGTGCTAAGTTGGCCAAGATATATATGACCAGGATCGTATGTCTGCATTGTATCAGATAGAGGAACCCAGTTTACCTCAAAGTTCTAGAATCAGTTGCATGAAACTTTGGGTACCAGGTTAGAGTTCAATACAACTTTTCATCCGCAGACAGATGGACAGACGGAGAGGGTCAATCAGATTTTGGAGGATAAGCTGAGAGCTTGTGCGCTAGATTACAGATCTAGTTGGGACAACAATTTTCCATATGCAGAGTTCTCTTACAACAATAGTTATCAATCCAGTTTGAAGATGGCCCCTTTCGAAGCCTTATATGGAAGGAGGTGCAGGACCCCGTTGTCATGGGATGAAGTTGGAGACCATCAGTTGTTTGGACTGGATTTGATTAAGGAGTCTGAACGGAAAGTGAAGTTGATTCGTGACAGGATCAAGGTAGCCCAGTCCGGGCAGAAAAGCTATGCAGATTCAAAACGCAAGGAGACAATTTACGAAGTCGGAGATAGAGTCTATCTTCGTGTATCTCCACTTCGAGGAATTAAGCGCTTTGGAGTTAAGGGAAAGCTAGCACCACGTTTTGTGGGACCATACAAAGTTTTGGAGCGTATGGGAGAAGTTGCCTATAAGTTGGAATTGCCTAAGGGATTGTCAGGAGTTCACGACATGTTCCATGTTTCTCAGTTGAAGAAGTGCCATGCAGAGATGGCTGATATACCGCTGAGAGATACAGTGCCGCTAGAGGCGATTCAGTTGGACAGTAATTGGACTTATGAGGAGAAACCAGTTAAGATTCTTGAGTATGCCAGCCGAGTCACCCGCAGCAAGGTTATCAAGTTTTGCAAAGTTTAGTGGAGCCACCACACCGAGGATGAAGCCACCTGGGAGAGAGAGGAAGATCTGCTGAAGGACCACCCTCACCTATTTTCTAGCCAACCCGAATCTTGAGGGCGAGATTCATCTTAAGGGGGGTAGGTTTGTAACATCCCAAATTTTCAATTTGGAATGTTATACAATAGATCATTATTGCACATCATATTTATTGCATTTTTCCGTCGATCCTAGAAATTCTATGCAATTGAAGGACCCACGAGAGAGTTGGGATTTCGTAAATTTCATATTTGAGTTTTCTCAAATTTTCGAAATAGGATCATTTGATTTTATTTATTTTATCTTCAATTATTTCAATTATAAAAATATGAGAGAGGGAATAAAATGACTTTCCCAAAATAAAGAAATATTGAGGATTTAATAATGAAATCAAATAAGATTTTATTTTGGATTTTATTGCTATTTTATTTGAATTTAGGAAAAATTCTCATTTTTCAAAATTGCATTTAGCCCCAAATAAATGTTCATCTTGTCCAGCTTGATTTTAGAAGTCGAGGAAAATTTATTTGTGGATTTTTGGAGTCCGTTTATTATTTCTTTTGTTTGATTTTCTGCGCGAAAATTATTTAAAAAAAAGTCCGAACCGACCTTGGGCCGTAACCGGCCAGGACTCCGCCTGGCCGGGGGTCTTTAAATAGCGTGCCCCGGGCCGATCCCCCAGCCCAAGCCGCCGCCCCAGCCCACCCGCGCCCGCGCCCCAAACCCTAGCCACCCACGCCGCTCGCCGCCGCCGCCGCCTGCCGCCGCCGCCGCCCCGCGCCACCACCCCCGGAGCCGCCGCCAACCGCCGCCGCCGCCGAGGTTGACCCCACCGCCGCCGTCTTTTTAAGAAAAACCGTTCGGTTTTTTTGCCGGTTTTTTGTCGGTTTTTTTGGTCCGTTTTTTTATTAGATCGTTTTTTTTCCGGTTTAGGTTAATTAGCGAGCGTTTGCTCATTCGTTCGTTTTAACGAACGCGTTCA
Source organism: Triticum aestivum (assembly GCF_018294505.1). NCBI lineage: Eukaryota > Viridiplantae > Streptophyta > Magnoliopsida > Poales > Poaceae > Triticum > Triticum aestivum. Next base: position 134,048,227 of record NC_057795.1, on the reverse strand, counting down.
TCGTTTAGATCCAGATAATGAACGTTCGTTCGTTAATCTGTTCATCGTTTATCTTTTTCTCGGATTTATTCCGCGATTTTTCCGATCGCGATTTCTGATCTGATTTTCGTTTTAGTATAACTTTTCGCTCGTTTATCGGAATCAGGCGATTCAAGCGCCTAGAGTTTCGTCTCGAAACCCTCTTTCCAAATAATCTACTCAAACAAGTTTCTTCTTCTGTAAAATTTGACTTAGGTCCAGATTAGTAAATGAAGCTTGTTTCTTTAGCAGTTTGACTTTCGTTGTTTCGTTCGATTTGATTCTTTTTTGCAAACGGGAGTTCTTAAGTTGAACTTTCTGGTTAGATCTCTTACTTGAGTTTTACCTGTGCGTTAGATGAGTACTTATTGTATGCTTGTTTGTTTGTTTGCGATAGAGTACCCGGATTGCGCCGCTTGCTACTTCGAATCCCTAGGTTTCGCGGATCATCAGCAAGGCAAGTAACACTTTGATCATATCCCTTTACTACCTAGTTTTATTGCATTAGATCAATTCTCAAACAATTGCATGATTAGGATCTGATTAATATGTGGGTTTTGGGATGTAGATGAGGTAGTACCTATCACCTATTTCATTATCAAACCCTTGGGAATTATTTCTATGTTTGCTTATTATGCCATGCTATGCTAGTAGACGTGGATTGGGTGAGTGTATCCATGACAGATGTGAGATTGTTAATTAATGGTTTATTTGAGGTGGCAACTTTAATACACATCTGGGTGGATTGAGGTACCTGGGTATTCCAGGATTGCCTGTTTGTTTTTGGACCGCCACACAGGCCCAAAGGGATCATAAGATTATTCATGCTAGAAACTTCCGTGTGCAGCCACATGCTATTATGGGCTCTAGCATAGTTGACTAAGTCGTGCGAACTCTTACAGTGGTAGACTAGCAGATGTAAGGGAAAGTAGGTGTACAAGTCTACCCATCGTAAGGTGCTAGCGCTTCTGAAAGACTATGTCTCGGTCATCCGTTTCTCAAACACCATGTAGTGCGAGAAAACCAACGGAGGAGATCGAGTCGTGTGGGGAAAAGTGCGCAAACCTCTGCAGAGTGTATAAACTAATCATGATTAGCCGTGTCCCCGGTTATGGACGTTTTGAGCATCTAGTACTTGGATTATCATGTGAATCTCATCATGTTACTTTAATTAATATTGTTGGGTTTGTTTAATGATGATGTTACTTAATTGGGATTGAGAATGCTGTCAACCATTCTCAATGTTTAACAACCACCATGCTAGTTAAATAAATTTATTCCTTTGCAGTAGGGAAAAATTGGCTTTATGCAAAAACTGTAACCATAGAGCTTTCCACCAGCCATATATGCATGTAGTGTAGCATTATTCTTTCATTTCTCTCTATGTGTTACATTGCCAGCATATTCCATGTGCTGACCCATTTCGGGCTGCAACGTTCATGTTGCGGACTTTTCAGACGACGAGTAAGATGCCTTAGGATCGTGGTTCTATACTCAGTGATGCCGTTGGAGTTGATGGACTCACTTTATCTTCCAAGCCTTCCGCTGTTATCGTTATTAGATGGCCTTAAGCCATATTTATTGTAATAAGTTCTCTTTGGAGACGTTCGATGTAACAAGTGTGTGATTGCTACTCTGTTATAAATCCTTCGAGTACTGTGCGTGTCAGCATTACTGATCCAGGGATGACACTGATGCACAGAGATCAGACCGTTTGAGGTCTGGTCGCTACACCGCCTCAGCTGCTTCTTGACATGCACTCCAAGTCCTCTGGACCACGTTCATTCCAAAAATCACGCTCCCGAAGGTTTCATTCCGTTTGGACTCCATTTGATATTCCTTTTCTTTGAAATACTGAAATAGGCAAAAAAAGCAATATGGGTTGGGCCTCCAGTTAGTAGGTTAGTCCCAAAAATGATATAAATGTGTAAAATAAAGCCCATAAACATCCAAAAGGGGTAATATAATAGCATGGAACAATCAAAAATTATAGATACGTTGAAGACGTATCACTCCTGCACCTTGATCCAGCAAGGTGGAGGGAGAGGTTGAGGAAGATTGCTCCAGCAGCAGCACGACGGCGTGGTGGTGATGGAGTGGCAGTTCTCCGGCCGGGCTTCGCCAAGCTCACGCGGAGGAGGAGAGGTGTTGGGGAGGGGAGGGGCTGCGCCTTGGATGTGGTGCTGCACACCTCCCTCCACCCCTCTATTTATAGGGAGAAGGGGGAAGGGGGCCGGCCCTTCTAGATGGGATCTAGAGAGGGGGGGGGGCGGCCAGGGGGGGAGGGGGCTTGCCCCCCAAGCCAAGGAGGGGTGCCCCCTTTAGGGTTCCCCCCAACCCTAGACGCATGGGCCCTAGGGGGGTATTGCCTAGCCCACTTTGGGCTGGTTCCCTTCCACCTATAGCCCATAAGGCCCTCCGCGGTAGGTGGACCCTCCCGATGGATCCCCGGAACCCCTCCGGTTGTCCCGGTACAATACCGGTATACCCCCGAATATTTCCGGTGACCGTATGATGACTTCCCATATATAAATCTTCACCTCCGGACCATTCCGGAACTCCTCGTGACATCCGGAATCTCATCCGGGACTTCCAACAACATTCAGTAATCACATACAAATCTTCCTTATAACCCTAGTGTCATCGAACCTTAAGTGTGTAGACCCTACGGGTTCAGGAATCATGCAGACATGATCGAGACAGCTCTGGCCAATAACCAACAGCGGGATCTGGATACCCATGTTGACTCCCACATGTTCCACGATGATCTCATCGGATGAACCACGGTGTCTAGGATTCAAGTAATCCCGTATACAATTCCCTTTGTCAATCGGTACGTTACTTGCCCGAGATTCGATCATCGGTATCCCAATACCTCGTTCAATCTCGTTACCGGCAAGTCACTTTACTTGTTCCGTAATGCATGATCCCGTGACCAACTGCTTAGTCACATTGCTCATTATGATGATGCATTACTGAGTGGGCCCAGAGATACCTCTCCGTCATAGGGAGTGACAAATCCCATTCTCGATTCATGCCAATCCAACAGACACTTTCGAAGATACCTGTAGTGCACCATTATAGCCACCCTGTTACGTTGTGATGTTTGGTAAACCCAAAGCATTCCTATGGTATCCGGGAGTTGCATGATCTCATGGTCTAAGGGAATGATACTTGACATTAGAAAAGCTTTAGCAAACGAACTACACGATCTTGTGCTATGCTTATGATTGGGTCTTGTCCATCACATCATTCTCCCAATGATGTGATCCCGTTATCAATGACGTCCAATGTCCATAGTTAGGAAACCATGACCATCTGTTGATCAACGAGCTAGTCAACTAGAGGCTCACTAGGGACTTGTTGTGGTCTATGTATTCACACATGTATTACGGTTTCCTGTCAATACAATTATAGCATGAACAATAGACAATTATCATGAACAAGGAAATATAATAATAACCATTTTATTATTGCCTCTAGGGCATATTTCCAATAGTCTCCCACTTGCACTAGAGTCAATAATCTAGTTACATTATGATGAATCGAATACCCATAGAGTTCTTGTGTTGATCATGTTTTGCTCGTGGAAGAGGTTTAGTCAACGGATCTGCGACATTCAGATCCGTATGCACTTTACAAATATCTATGTCTCCATCTTGAACATTTTCATGAATGGAGTTGAAGTGAAGCTTGATGTGTCTGGTCTTCTTGTGAAACCTGGGCTCCTTGGCAAGGGCAATAGCTCCAGTGTTGTCACAGAAGAGAGCCATCGGGCCCGACGCATTGGGAATAACTCCTAGGTCGGTAATGAACTCCTTCATCCAGATTGCTTCATGTGATGCCTCCGAGGCTGCCATGTATTCCGCTTCACATGTAGAACCCACCACGACGCTTTGTTTGCAACTGCACCATCTTACTGCCCCACCATTCAAAATATACACGTATCCGGTTTGTGACTTGGAGTCATCCAGATCTGTGTCAAAGTTATCATCGACGTAATCCTTTACGACGAGCTCTTCGTCACCTCGATAAACAAGAAACATATCCTTAGTCCTTTTCAGGTACTTCAGGATATTCTTGACCGCTATCTAGTGTTCCATGACGGGATTACTTTGGTACCTCCCTACCAAAGTTACTGCAAAGTTTACATGAGGTCTGGTCCACATCATGGCATACATAATAAACCCTATGGCTGAGGCATAGGGGATGGCACTCATCTTTTCTCTATCTTCTGCCGTGGTCGGGCTTTGAGCCGAGCTCAATTTCACACCTTGCAATATAGGCAAGAACCCCTTCTTGGACTGATCCATATTGAACTTCTTCAATATCTTATCAAGATATGTGCTTTGTGAAAGACCTATGGGGCATCTCGATCTATCTCTATAGATCTTGATGCCTAATATGTAAGCAGCTTCTCCAAGGTCCTTCATTGAAAAACACTTATTCAAGTAGGCCTTTATGCTTTCCAAAAGTTCTATATCATTTCCCATCAATAGTATGTCATCCACATATAATATGAGAAATGCTATAGAGCTCCCACTCACTTTCTTGTAAACGCAGGCTTCTCCATAAGTCTGCATAAACCCAAACGCTTTGATCATTTCATCAAAGCGAATGTTCCAACTCCGAGATGCTTGCACCAACCCATAGATGGAGCGCTGGAGCTTGCATACCTTATTAGCATTCTTAGGATCGACAAAACCTTTCGGCTGCATCATATACAATTCTTCCTTAAGAAAGCCGTTAAGGAATGCCGTTTTGATGTCCATTTGCCATATGTCATAATCGTAGAATGCGGCAATTGCTAACATGATTCGGATGGACTTCAGCTTCGCTACGAGTGAGAAGGTCTCATCGTAGTCAACCACTTGAACTTGTCAATAACCCTTAGCGACAAGTCGAGCTTTATAGATGGTAACATTACCATCCACGTCCATCTTCTTCTTAAAGATCCATTTATTTTCTATCGCTCACCGATCATCGGGCAAGTCTGTCAAAGTCCATACTTTGTTTTCATACATGGATCCTATCTCGGATTGCATGGATTCAAGCCATTTGTTAGAATCTGGGCCCGCCACCGCTTCTTCATAGTTCAAAGGTTCATCGTTGTCTAACAACATGATTCCCAGGATAGGGTTGCCATACCATTCTGGTGTGGAACGTGTCCTTGTGGACCTACGAAGTTCAGTAGCAACTTCATCTGAAGTACCTTGATCATCATCACTAATTTCCTCTCTAGTCGGTGCAGGCACCACAAAAACATTTTCCTGAGCTGCGCTACTTTCTGGTTCAAGAGGCAGTACTTCATAAAGTTCTACTTTCCTCCCACTTACTTCTCTCGAGAGAAAGTCTTTCTCCAGAAAGGACCCGTTCTTGGCAACAAAGATCTTGCCTTCGGATCTGAGGTAGAAGGTATACCCAATGGTTTCCTTAGGGTATCCTATGAAGATGCATTTTTCCGACATGGGTTCGAGCTTTTCAGGTTGAAGTTTCTTGACATAAGCATCACATCCCCAAACTTTTAGAAACGATAGCTTAGGTTTCTTCCCAAACCATAATTCATACGGTGTCGTCTCAACGGATTTAGATGGTGCCCTATTTAAAGTGAATGTAGCTGTCTCTAGAGCGTATCCCCAAAATAATAGACATCATAGATCGCACCATATCCAATAGAGTGCAATTACGACGTTCAGACACACCGTTACGCTGAGGTGTTCCAGGCGGCGTGAGTTGTGAAACAATTCCACATTTCCTTAAGTGCGTACCAAATTCGTGACTCGAATATTTTCCCCCACGATCTGATCGTAAGAACTTTATTTTTCTGTCATGTTGATTCTCTACCTCATTCTGAAATTCCTTGAACTTTTCAAAGGTCTCAGACTTGTGTTTCATCAAGTAGACATACCCATATCTACTTAAGTCATCAGTGAGGATGAGAACATAACGATAGCCTCCGTGAGCCTCAATGCTCATTGGACCGCACACATCAGTATGTATGATTTCCAATAAGTTGGGTGCTCGCTCCATTGTTCCGGAGAATGGAGTCTTGGTCATTTTGCACATGAGGCATGGTTTGCATGTATCAAATGATTCGTAATCAAGAGACTCCAAAAGTCCATCTGCATGGAGCTTCTTCATGCGTTTGACACCAATGTGACCAAGGCGGCAGTGCCACAAGTATGTGGGACTATCGTTATAAACCTTACATCTTTTGGTATTCACACTATGAATATGTGTAAAATCACGTTCGTGATTCATTAAGAATAAACCATTGACCAGCGGGGCATGACCATAAAACATATCTCTCATATAAATAGAACAACCATTATTCTCGGATTTAAATGAGTAGCCATCTCGTATATAACGAGATCCAAATACAATGTTCATGCTCAAAGCTGGCACTAAATAACAATTATTGAGGTTTAAAACTAACCCCGTAGGTAAAGGTAGCGTGCCGACGGCGATCACATCGACCTTGGAACCATTCCCGACACGCATCGTCACCTCGTCCTTCGCCAGTCTCCGCTTATTCCGTAGCTCCTGTTTTGAGTTACAAATATGAGCAACTGCACCGGTATCAAATACCCAGGAGCTACTACAAGTACTGGTAAGGTACACATCAATTACATGTATATCACATATACCTTTGGTGTTGCTGGCTGTCGGTGTCAAAACCGGTAGATCTCGGGTAGGGGGTCCCGATCTGTGCGTCTAAGGCTAATGGTAACAGGAGGCAAGGGACACGATGTTTTACCCAGGTGCGGGCCCTCTTGATGGAGGTAAAATCCTACTTCCTGCTTGATTGATATTGATGGTATGAGTATTAGAAGAGTTGATCTACCACGAGATTGTAGAGGCTAAACCCTAGAAGCTAGCCTATGATGATTACGATCGTCCCTATACTGGCCAAATCCTCCGGTTTATATAGACACCGATGGGGGCTAGGGTTTACACAGAGTCGGTTACAGAGAAGGAAATCTATTATCCGGATCGCCAAGCTTGTCTTCCACGCAAAGGAGAGTCCCATCCGGACACTGGACGAAGTCTTGAGTCTTGTATCTTCACGGTCCAACAGTCCAGCCAAAGTATATAGCGCGGTTGTCCGGATACCCCCTAATCCAGGACTCCCTTAGTAGCCCCTGAACCAGGATTCAATGACAATGAGTCCGGCGCGCAGTTTGTCTTCGACATTGCAAGGTAGGTTCCATCTCCGAGTACTCCAACGCAGATTGAGGATTGTGTCCAGCTTTGCGAGATAATTTCCGCACACCACCGTAGAAAGCATAGCACTTCATAAATCTGATCTGCTGGCAATTTTTGTATGATGTGCTCTTACACTGTGGCCTGGCCCAACACGAACCGGTTTTCCTTGGCCTGCCTCGATACGCGTCGCGAGGCGGTTTCATTGGCACACCTTATCGCGGGATCTTCCATCAATACAGGCGCGTGCAACCCCACGACGCTCGTTGGAGTGACTTAGTGTTTTTAGGTAAGCACCAAGCGGTTACGCTGAGGACGCTTGATATTCGCCCCTTTATAGAGGGGCCGAGGCCTATCCCTCTTTTCTACCATGCTTGCGCCTTTTCGCATCTCGAGTTCCAACACCGAAAGCCCAAGCTCAAGCCCTCTGGATCTTCAATCTTGTCCGAATCCAACCTTCAAGGCTGGTGGGTGGCTTCCTCTGTCATAGAGGAGGATATTGCGAAGCTTACGGAGGTCGGATACCTGACCGCTGACATCAAGCACAGGCTCCCTGCTCCAGGGCAGATCATCCCTACTCCCGAGCCCAATGAGAATGTCGTTTTTGTTTCTCACTTCCTCCGCGGCTTAGGCTTCACCCTTGATCCCTTTGTGAGAGGGCTCATGTTCAATTATGGGCTAGATTTTCATGATCTAGCTCCGAACACCATCCTTCATATCTCGTCGTTCATCATTGTGTGCGAAGCTTTTCTCCATGTCACCCCGCACTTCAGCTTTAGGCTCAAGTCCTTCAATGTGAAGCCAAAGATGATTGAGGGCCGACACGCGGAGTGCGGAGGTGCTGTAATAAGCAGGAACGCCGACACCCCATGGCCAGAGGGCTGCTTCTCAGAAGTGTCCGATCTATGGCAGCAGAGGTGGTTTTACGTCACGGCTCCCAGAGGCAGAAAGTGGGTGGCTGCCCCCGACTTCCGTTCGGGCCCTCCGCCTCAACTAGTGTCATGGGCCAACGTAGGACGGGATTGGGGTCCCACTAATGATATACTGACCTTGCAGAGCCGCATCCAGGAGCTTCTTGAGAGGGACATTAGCCTTATCAGCATAATTCAGGTAATGCTAGTCCAACGGATGTTGCCGTGCAAGCGCCAGCCTCTCCGGATGTGGGAGTTCAATCCGGAAGGTCCATAGACTATTCTACACTTCTTCGGCGTGACGCTCGAAGGGATGTGTAATTTATTATTCGGACCACAAGTAAAGTGTCCGGACACCATCGAGGATGTGGGCCTGAGCTGCAATCACCCAGATACCCAAGTAAGTAACCCAAAAACCGAACACTTCATTTATAGTTATCATAACATTATTCTAAAAATCCTCCGTGGCTAGGAATGGCTCAACAAGGCGGAGAGAATCAGTTGTCCGGCGCCACTTCCCGAAGGCTCACCTAGTCCCGCCATAGCCAAGATGCTTGGTTGTGTGCTAAGTAAAGTGCCCTTGGGGAAAGACGAAGGGAAGAACAGAGAAGTAGAACTTCACACGTTGCACATCCAAATCGGGGGAATTGCTACCTCCCCAAAGGAGGATAGTCAGGGAAGGGAATCTAAGGTCTCCTCACGTCGCGGGAAAAAAAGGGGCCGCCTCCAAAGACTTGGAGACGGAGGTGCCCAAAGAAGGGAAGAAAACTTCACCATGGGGCCCTGCCCCGAAGGGCGTCCTTACCGTGCCATGCCCGCAAACGGGCCAGCCCTCAGCCGAGCTGTAAGTTAATTGTAAATAAAAAGCTGCTGCTTCCTCCTCCGAGAACAATAACCATGATCTCTCTTTTGCAGTCCGGCTAGCAGCTCTTCTCGACAGAGCTCGTCTTCGAGGGATCTCCTTCCGGAGATGATGGAGAGTGAAATCCCACCAGCCTCTCCGCCTTATGGGGCGGACGACCCCGAGGTGTCATCATGGAGGAGTCCAGATACGCCGAGGCCAGAAGCTAGTACTTTAGCCGCCCTAAGCCCGGAGCGTTCGGCTCCCACGGGGGGCGATAAGAAAGGTCCAGTACAGGTCGGCGAACGGCCTGATACGCTGACGGGTCTTCTGGAGCGAGCTGCTCTCTCGGAGGATCACCGTTCATTAATGAGCATAGTGCTTGAGAAGATTTCATCCGCCACAAGTGGGTTGAATGAAGCTTTTACGAGCCTGCTCAGAGGCCTTGAGGTATGTAACGAGATACATAATTCTTGATTGTGGCACACGTGCTAGGTGTGCTCCATATGGACTGTAGCCCCTGAGACTCTGGTTGCCAGACCAAGGTGGCAGACGGAGGATCACATCGTTGAGTAATGATCATACTATGTTTGTGCACATGTGGCTAAGGGTCCGGCAGCGGGCCGGTCCGTTGAAGTCGCCGAACTAAGGAGGCAGATTGGAGTTATTGATGCCGATATCACACTTGTGAACGAGCGGCTTAACGAGTCGCAAGGTATGTGCTCTGCTTTCCTTATTTTTGATAGGAGAAATTGAGAGGGGCATAATGTTGATTTGATATGCTTGGACTATAGACGGAGCTGCTGTCGTAGAAGCCCTGAGGATAGAACTTGCCCTGGCCAAGGAACATGCCCGGGCTAGCAATGCGGCTACCCTAAAGTCGGCCAAAGAGTTGAGAGCCGAACAGGCTGCTCATCACCGAAGCCAAGACAAAATAGCCGAAATGGCCATGGAGCTAAAAAACGCCGCCAACCGGTATGAACTTATTGATAAAGAAACTCAGGTGAATAAGGCTGACCTGAAGAAGGCCATTGATGCGGCCAAGGAGACGCATACCGACACTAGGGATGCGCGGGAGGAGCTTCGACAGGCCAGAGAAATCGTGGCTGGAAACCATTATTTGTTGCGGATGAAGGTTTTGGATCCCAAGTATGCTCCTCTAGACCGACACTGGAGCCTTGCAGACGCGTATGCGGATTTGGCGAAGAGTACGGCTGATGCAGCCAAGTTTTTCGAGGATCAGAAAGATAATGAAGTGGAGAAGTTGTTCTGGTCGCAATTTAGTGCTCCGACGCGCCCATTGCTATTGAGTGGGAGGATGGCCACTGTGGCCGAGCTCCATAGACTGTCCGGCCTTGCAATGCGGTCTGTAGTAGACCACCTATGGCCGAAGGAGACTAAGGCGGACAGTTATTTCGGTTTAGTGCAACAATTCCTTGGTGCCGTATCGCGGATCGATGCCATGAAGAGGTCGGCATGCATAGAGGGTGCACGGATGGCTCTTGCCCGCGTTAAAGCATATTGGACAGACATGGAGGCCACCATCATTGCGACCCAGAATCCGGCGGGAAGCCATGATCTGGCCGAGTACTACTTGGAGTAGGTAACAGAAGGTGCTCGCTTAATAGAGGCTCAATGTTCGAAGAATGTCATGTTCGAGTGACAAATTGTTTCATTGTAAAAACAATTTTATTGTAATTATGGAGGCTATGTTTATACTTTTCGCCCGAAAGTGCTATTGTGCCTCCTGTGCGGCCGTTTTGTGTATATGTGTAATCTGAAAGTTAGCAGTCATTGGCTTCAGCCGCCATGCATACAATGCGGGGGTGTTCGCAGAAATATGCGTAATCATACTTGATCCAACGTCTTGGTCCATTAAGGAGGTGATCAAACGTCGATCTAAGCAACCGGACTATATAGCTGTAACACTTTCACTTAGCCATAGGAGTTTGACGGTGGGGCTACTATGTAGCCCCCGGTACCTTCGCGTGCATCCGAATACGGGCGCGTGCGTACATGGCCGGGAAACGGTCCTTCGTTAATGCGGAGGAATCCTAAAGATTCCGATAAGTCTTCGAGTGGTTGAACAGTCTCTCACTATATCATGAAAGTCAGTTTTCGGCTTTCTCTATTGAGGTGCTCATCTGGAATAACCAGGGCACAATCGTAGTAGTTCTCCTTTGGCCGCCTTAGCCGATAAGGACGGAACATAAGGCGGCAAACCCAGGAGCCGGGCAAACCCAGCATGTGACCAAAGACATGATTCGGAGCTGATGCATATAAGGCCAAACTCGCGACGCCGAACACTCCCGAAGGTATTCGGACTTTATAACATATACTGGGCTGAGTAACGCCCTTTATTATGAACCCTGTATTTCCAGGTACGTGCATTTAGTCTGTCGTGGCGAAATGCTAATAACAGTAGTATCCTCTGTGGGTTTAGTACCCATGGGATGTGTAAGCAACAAAAGACAATAAAGAAGGTTTACACATGGGCTTAATCTAAAGAGAAACCTTTGAGCGGGGCCCTGTTGCACGTCTGCGCCTTTGTCTCCGTTGTGCCGTGTCCTAGGAGGTTATCGCACGAATGATGTCTGTAAAAAGGAAAACTCATGTAGAAGAGTATGACGTAAGCATGCGAAGAGTTGACTATTATCAATGAATAGCAGAAGTGTAAGACATTGGCCTGTTAATAGGGTCAAGCAAAAAGGTGGGCTTTATTGAATATTTAAAGCCCCTGGTGTCCTCTATGGGATTACATGTATAGCTCCTAGCTCAGGTTTATCTGGGCTGCCGGACTCATCTAACCGTGCCCGTGGTCTTAACAACCAATAATGCGTTCATATATTAGAGGCCGCTTAGAGTCCGGCTGATAGAGCCATCGCATACTCTTCGGCGCGTAAGGAATGCTCTGTACCTTTGTGAATGGTGATGATGCCCCGTGGACCAGGCATCTTGAGTTTAAGGTAGGCATAGTGCGGTACTGCATTGAAGCGAGCAAAGGCTGTTCTCCCGAGCAATGCGTGATAACTACTTTGGAGGGGGCGATGGTAGTTCTTCGCTTCTGAAGTTGTCCGGGGAGCCGAATATCACCTCTAGTACGAGGGAGCCCCTGCAGTTGGCTTCGATGCCTGGTATCACCCCTTCAAAGGTGGTGTTGCTTTGGCCGATTATGGATGGGTCTATACCCATCCTCCAGACAGTGTCCTGGTATATTAGGTTAAGACTACTGCCGCCGTCCATGAGGACGTGAGTGAGATGGTATCCATCGATTATTGGGTCGAGCACCAAGGCAGCTGATCCTCCGTGCCGCATACTAGTCGGGTAGTCCCTGTGATCGAAGATGATCAGGTAGGCCGACCAGTGGTTAAGTTTGGGGGCCACGGGCTCTATAGCATATGTGTCTCTGAGCGCGCATTTGCGCCTTCTCATGGGTATGTGAGTCACGTGGATCATGTTTACTGTTTTTACCTTTGGTGGGAATTTTTTTGTCCCCTAATGTTCGACTGGCGAGGCTCATCCTCGTCTTCACTTGGTGTTTCCCTTCCCTTGTGTTCGACATTTAATTTGCCAGCCTGCTTAAAGACCCAGCATTCCCTGTGAGTGTGGTTCGCAGGTTTTTCAGGGGTGCCATGAATTTGGCACAGTCTGTCCAGGACTTTGTTCAGGCCGGACGGTCCCTCTTTGCTGCCTTTAAACGGCTTCTTTTGTTGATCGGGTCGAGAGCCCCTGAATCCTATGTTGATCATTGTGTTATCCGAACTTTCTTCCTTGTTTTGGCGTTTGTTTTTATTGCACCGTGGCTTCTCGTTGCCATCCCTGATTTTGGATGTACTTGGGTCGCTGGTGCCTCTACGAGCCAACCAGCTCTCTTCACCCGCGCAAAAGCGGGTCATAAGGCTTGTTAGCTGCCATTGTCCTCGGCTTTTCTTGGCCGAGGTGTCTGGCGAGCCACTCGTCCCGGATATTGTGTTTAAAGGCCGCTAAGGCTTCAGCATCCGGATAATCGACAATTTGATTCTTCTTTGTGAGGAATCTATTCCAAAGCTTGCGGGCGGACTCTCCGGGCTGTTGAATTATGTGACTTAGATCATCCGCGTCCGGAGGCCGGACATAGGTCCCTTGAAAATTGGCCCTGTGTGACGCCCACGATGCGGCTATATCTCTCATGTGTCAAGGAATGACTTAGAGGCATAACCGCATTGTAGGTTCTGTCGCAAGAAGGGTCATCTTCACACAATCCCATGTAATGAAGAAGAATGGGATAAAGAGAGTTGGCTTACAATCGCCACTTCACACAATACATAAATAAATTCATACATCATTCAGGATACACTCATAGACCGACTACGGCCAAATCCAAATGAAAAGAAGATAACCCCAAATGTTAGATCCCCGATCATCCCAACTGGGCTCCACTACTGATCATCAGGAAACGAAACATAGTAACGACCAAGGTCCTCGTCAAACTCCCACTTGAGCTTGATTGCGCCACTTGCACTGGTATCCTCGGCACCTGCATCTGTTTTGGTAGAATCTGTGAGTCACGGGGACTCAGCAATCTCACACACGCGAGATCAAGACTATTTAAGCTCAAAGGTAGGAAAGGGTAAGGTGGTGGAGCTGCAGCATGCACTAAGCATATATGGTGGCTAACATACGCAAGAGAGAGTGAGAAGAGAAGCAAGCACTTGTCAAAAGAAGGAAGTAGAGGGAAGGAGGAGGTGGTGATGCATAGAACAAAATTATGGGCATCTCAAGGCATATGTTGAGCATGTAAGAATAAGATGCAATAAGGCAAGGATGGCATGAGATGAATATGCATTATATGATGATGACATATGACGGCTAAAAGGAATATGACAAGAAGCACACATGCAAAATGCAAAATGACCAGGTAAGCATGGCAATGAAATGAGTAGAACAACATAACAAAACAAAATGAGACCAAAGGATGGAACCCCGAATGGAATTGGATGGAGACCAACATGGATATATTGCCAAATATGGAAGTTTTACATCTGGGGTGTTACACCCTGAAAGCATCCTCGAGTTCCTCCCAACTTCTAATTGAATTTTCGGGGAGGCTTTTCAACCAGTGTCGAGTTGGTCCCTTCAACTTGAGTGGAAGGTATTTGATGGCGTGGAGGTCGTCCCCATGAGCCATGTGGATATGTAGGATAAAATCCTCAATCCAAACTCCGGGGTCTGTCATTCTGTCATATGCCTCTATGTTCACAGGTTTAAAACACTATGGAAATTCGTGGTCCAGTACCTCTTCAATGAAGCACAGAGGGTGAGCATCCCCTCTGTATCTGGACGTGTTGTGGCATGCCATCGGCTGTTGTTGTGTCCGGTGCTGATTCCTAACTGGTAGTCGATCAGTCAGATCATTTTGGTGACCATAGTCCTGTGCTGGGGCGTGTCCTCTAGATCCATAGATGGACCTGGTCGCACCAACCTTTTTATCCAGGAGCTCACGTAAATCATGTGCAGCATCGCTAGCTGCTCTATTGCAGTTACAAAGTGGTTGGTCCGGCCTACTGGCCGTATTGTTCTTCGGTGGAACGGCCTCATCATCGAATTCTGGCAGCAGCTTGCATTTTGGATAGCTCTTTGTGTGGCGATCGTCGCCGTACTTTTCTTCAGTGTCTAGTACTTTATTCCATCTGCGATTGAGTGTTTCCTGTGCGGCCTTAAGCCTTTGCTTCTGCTTCTTTAGACTTCTTGCAGTGGCCATAAGCCTTCTGTGGAGGTTATCTCGCTCCAAACATGTTTCCGGGATGATGAATGCATTGTCGTCCAGACTGTGCTCCTGTCCCGGGGCACTTTGATGAGTTCGTCCCTCGGGATCACTATGATCGGGCGTCTGCTTCAGGCCGTGTTCGGCGTGACCTGGCTCATCCTGCTCCATCGTTGGGTCCATATGGTCGTTGTTGCCTTCGGAGTTGACTGGGTTGTCGATATTTCTAGCGCTGTTATCGCTATTTTATTGTTACTGTACTTGGAGCGGCGTCTGCGCCGTCGTTTTGTCTTTTGTTCGTGGGTTTTATCCTCCGTTTTGTCGCCGTCGTCCTCCTTAGGCATATCCACCATGTATATATCATATGATGAGGTGGCAGTCCAGCGCCCCATTGGTGGTGGTTCCGAATCGTCTCCTGCGCCGGCGTCCATGCCGTCGGTATCATCGGAGTCGAAGTCAAGCATGTCTGATACATCGTCGACAGTGGCTATGAAGTGGGTAGTGGGTGGGCAATGAATTTCTTTGTCGCCTTCTTCCCCCTTGAGCCGGACATAGTTCGGCCAAGAGTCTCCTGACAAAGAGAGAGACTTTAATGAGTTCAGCATGTCGCCAAAGGGCGAGTACTGGAAGATATCCGCAGTGGTGAACTCCATTACCGGAGCCCAACCAGATTCGGCGGGCTTGGGGGTGCGCGGACTGGAACCTACAACCAGACACGAGTCCGGGGGTCCGGTGACACAGGCTTCCCTGGGGGTGAAGCCGGTGCTCGGCTCTTTCGCCGATGAGTGTGCGGCCTCCGGGGCGGGTTCAAGTCTCTGCGGATGTCGGTTGTGTAGTTCAAGTTTCCGAATATGACCTGATGGCCAAGGGCGTAGCTGTCGATCTTCTCCTGATGGCCAAGCGAATTGGCCCGCAGTGCGAAGTCGCCGAACACGAAGATCTGTCCGGGGAGAAAAGTCTCACCCTGGACCGTGTTGTTGTTGATGATTGAAGGAGCCATCGAGCCTTGAAGCGACAACACAGAGAAACTCTCAATGAAAGCACCAATGTCAGTGTCAAAACCGGCAGATCTCGGGTAGGGTGTCCCGATCTGTGCGTCTAAGGCTAATGGTAACAGGAGGCAAGGGACACGATGTTTTACCCAGGTTCGGGCCCTCTTGATGGAGGTAAAACCCTACTTCCTGCTTGATTGATATTGATGGTATGAGTATTACAAGAGTTGATCTACCACGAGATTGTAGAGGCCAAACCCTAGAAGTGAGCCTATGATGATTATGATCGTCCATATACGGACCAAAGCCTCCAGTTTATATAGACACCGGAGGGGGCTAGGGTTTACACAGAGTTGGTTACAGAGAAGGAAATCTATTATCCGGATCGCCAAGCTTGTCTTCCACGCAAAGGAGAGTCCCATCCGGACACGGGACGAACTCTTGAGTCTTGTATCTTTACGGTCCAAAAGTTCTGCCATAGTATATAGCCCGGCTGTCCAGATACCCTCTAATCCAGGACTCCCTCACCAGCCTTCTTGTCCGCTAAGTACTTGGGGCAGTTCCGCTTCCAGTGTCCATTTCCCTTGCAATAAAAGCACTCAGTCTCAGGTTTGGGTCCATGCTTTGGCTTCTTTCCGGCAACTGGCTTACCAGGCGCGGCAACTCCCTTGCCGTATTCTTGAAGTTCTTCTTACCCTTGCCTTTCTTGAAACTAGTGGTTTTATTGACCATCAACACTTGATGTTCCTTTTTGATCTCCACCTCCGTTGATTTCAGCATTGAAAATACCTCAGGAATGGTTTTCACCATCCCCTGCATATTGTAGTTCAACAAAAAGCTCTTGTAGCTAGGTGGGAGCGACTGAAGGATTCTATCAATGACCGTGTCATCCGGGAGATTAACTCCTAGCTAAGACAAGCGGTTGTGCAACCCAGACATTTTGAGTATGTTCTCGCTCACAGAACCATTCTCCTTCATCTTACAATTGTAGAACTTGTTGGATACTTCATATCTCCCGACCCGGGCATGAGCTTGGAAAACCATTTTCAGCTCTTGGAACATCTCATATGCTCCATGCTGCTCAAAAGGCTTTTGGAGCCCCGGTTCTAAGCTGTAGAGCATGCCGCACTGATCCAGGGAGTAATCATCACTACGCGACTGCCAGGCATTCATAACGTCTTGAGTTGCTGGGAAAACGGGTCCTTCACCTAGCAGTGCATCTAGGACATATGCTTTCTTGGCAGCTATGAGGATGATCCTCAAGTTCCGGACCCAGTCCATATAGCTGCTACCATCGTCTTTCAACTTGGTTTTCTCTAGGAACGCGTTGAAGTTGAGGGCAACATTAGCGTGGGCCATTTGATCTACAAGACATATGGCAAAGATTTTAGACTAAGTTCATGACAATTAAGTTCATCTAATCAAATTATTTAATGAACTCACACTCAGATAGACATCCCTCTAGTCATCTAAGTGACACATGATCCGAGACAACTAGGTCGTGTCCGTTCATCATGTGAGATGGACTAGTCATTATCGGTGAACATCTTCATGTTGATCGTATCTTCAATACGATTCATGTTCGACCTTTCGGTCTCTTGTGTTCTGAGGCCATGTCTGTACATGCTAGGCTCGTCAAGTCAACCTAAGTGTTTTGCATGTGTAAATATGGCTTACACCCGTTGTATTCGAACGTTAGAATCTATCACACCCGATCATCATGTGGTGCTTCGAAAGAACGAACCTTTGCAACGGTGCACAATTAGGGGGAACACTTTCTTGAAATTTTATGAGGGATCATCTTATTTATGCTACCGTTGTTCTAAGCAAATAAGATGTAAAACATGATAAACATCACATGCAATCAAATAGTGACATGATATGGCCAATATCATTTTTGCTCCTTTTGATCTCCATCTTCGGGGCGCCATGATCATCATTGTCACCGGCATGACACCATGATCTCCATCATCGTGTCTTCATGAAGTTGTCTCGCCAACTATTACTTCTACTACTATGGCTAACGGTTTAGCAATAAAGTAAAGTAATTACATGGTGTTATTCAATGACACGCAGGTCATACAATAAATTAAGACAACTCCTATGGCTCCTGTCGGTTGTCATACTCATCGACATGCAAGTCGTGATTCCTATTGCAAGAACATGATCAATCTCATACATCACATATATATCATTCATCACATCCTTTTGGCCATATCACATCACACGACATATGCTGCAAAAACAAGTTAGACGTCCTCTAATTGTTGTTGCAAGTTTTTACGTGGCTGCTATAGGTTTCTAGCAAGAACGTTTCTTACCTACGCCAAAACCACAACATCATATGCCAATTGCTATTTACCCTTCATAAGGACCCTTTTCATCGAATCCGATCCGACTAAAGTGGGAGAGATAGACACCCGCTAGCCACCTTATGCAACTAGTGCATGTCAGTCGGTGGAACCTGTCTCATGTAAGCGTACGTGTAAGGTCGGTCAGGGCTGCTTCATCCCACGATGCCACCGAAACAAGATAAGACTAGTAGTGGCAAGTAAATTGACAAAATCGATGCCCACAACAAACTTGTGTTCTACTCGTGCATAGAAACAACGCATAGACCTAGCTCATGATGCCACTGTTGGGGTGTTGGGGAACGTAGTAATTTCAAAAAAATTCTACGCACACTGTCACACCCTAGCTAGTCATGCATTAGAGTGCTGCATCATGTTTACTCTTTCATCAGAAACTTGAAATGGGGATGACAGAACCCCCAGTCCCCTCTGAAACCAACTAGGGTTTACTAAAATAATTTTCAATGAACCTGAAATGCCCTTCTAAAATGCCCATCATTTTTGCCTTGGTTCAGAACCTCTGCCAAAAGTGGTGCACATTTTCCTAGGCCATCCTAGGGTTTTGAATTAAATCATAGCTATTTGAATTTGGGCATTTAAAATAATATAAAATATTTAAATGCTCAAATATCTCCAAACTAAAATGTTTCATGTTGGAAATAATCCAACTATGAGCCAGGAGTAGTTTGGTGATTTTTGGAGTTGCCTAGGTATTTTATTTAATTCAACAAAGTTGCAGATATATTAAATAAAAACAGAAAACAGAAAATAAATAAAGGGAGAAGCTTACCTGGGCTCCTCCCTGTGCGGCCCAGCCCAGCCGGCCCAGCACTGTGCTGGCCCGTGCCAGCCAGCTGCTTCCCCTCGCCAGAGCAGGCAGGGAGGTGAGCATGGCGCGCCCGAGCTCGCCACGCACCACCCAGCCTCTCTGCATCGCCCTGGTCGCCGTTGCGCCGCGTGGATCGTCTTCTGGTCGTCGCCCCGACCTCGCCGACACCCCATTCACTCTCCCCCGGCTCTCCCTCGCTCTCTCTCTCTCACGGCCGAAGCTCACCGTCGCCGCCGTTCGCCTTAGCCACCGTCTCCGACCACCCCTCGCTCCCCCGACCAGCTCAGGAGCTCCGCCTCGACTCCCTCTTCCTCCCCACCGCTCCACGAGTCCCCGGAAGCCCTGCATCGCCGCCACGTCGCCGTTCCCCTCTTCGGGCTCCGATCACCGTCGCCGACGAATTCGCCGTCTCCAGCGCGTCCCCGAGCCCGTTTCGACGCCCACTGCAACCGCGGTGAGCTACGCCACCGTTTCCCCCTTCTTCCCTGCTCTCTCCCGACCCCTAGGCCCTAGCCCCACCGCGGCCGAAAGCTTCACGCCGCCGGCGATGTCGCCGTCGTGGCCACGGTCGCCGTAGCGCCCAACCGAGCTCACCATCGTGCTCCACATCTCACTAGGAGCACGTAGCACGCACCAACGCTACCCCAAACCCCCTGCAACACCCCTCCCGTGCACGACCGAACCCCGGCGGCCGCAACCGAGCTCGCCGCCGTCGACTCCGGCCACCCCGACCCCAACGGACTCCGCCAAGAGCCGCGGGTCGTCCGCAGCTTCACTCCGGTGGCCTCCGCGGTTCATTTGGTGGCCGAAACGACCAAAACCACTATCGCCACCGCACTGATGGTCGCCGCCGGCCAGAACTCCGGCGAGCTGACGTGGCCTAGTTAATTAGCCACTAACCCACCACCTACTGACGCTGACAAGTGGGCCCCAGGGCTTAGTCAAAGCTAACCAGCCCGGGTCAACACGGGATTAGCCCCTGTGTCACTGACGTGTGGACCCCACACGTCAGGTTTGACCCGAGCCAGCCCTGTTGACCTGCTGATGTCACTGTGACGTCAGGCTGACGCAGTAAATGATATTTCTGGATTTAAATTAAATCAGGAAATTCCAGAATATTAATTATACTTCAAAAATTCATAACTTTTATTCTGTAACTCCAAATTGGACAAATTATATATGAAAAATGATCAGAAAAATCCAATCTATCCATCTGTACTATTTTCATGCATGATCAAACAAGTTAAATTGATGTTTTAAACAGAACAAGAAAAGGCACTTTAAAAGGCCATATTTGAATTTGGAATTTGAATCTTTGATTCAAATTTGCTCAAACACTTCTGGTTTTAGTTGCATTAGCCCAACACACTCATATTGCCATGTTTCATGCATGCATCATATTGTTGCACATTGTTTGGTGATGCCTGTGTATCGTTATCCTTTGCGACAGGATCTGTCCCCGAGGAGTACCGTGACTACCCTAACGAAGAACCGTATTCGTGCAACGAACCATCAGGCAAGCAACCAACCATTTGATCATATCGATACAATCCCATGTTCTCGCTCCTGCTCTCTTTTACTGCATTAAGACAACGCGATTCAAACTGCTGTGTGCTACGGTAGTTGAACCCATTTCCTCTGCATGACCTGTCATTGCCACGGTAACTAGATGAAACCCACTAGCATGTGTAGGAGTTGATTGAGCCCTATGTATGTGTTGTTCCTACCTTGCTATGCCTGCTATGCTTAGAGTCGTGTCAGGTCTGGTTCATCTGGGTGATGGGCTAGAGTGAAATGATTATGTTGGTAATGAGAGTGGTGTGGTGAACACGATTTGGTAAAGGTATCGATGAGAGGCCATGTAGGAGTACATGGTGGGTTGTTTCATTGAAGCCGACCTTAAGCACTGAGATCTGTATGTGTGATTTAAGATTCAGCTACTACCATGCATTGGGCCCGAAACCAATGGACCCTCTCGACTTCTTATTCACCCTAGTTCTCCGTCCAGGAGTTGCAAGTAGTTTCTGGTGTTTGTAGCCTACTGGAGGCCGTGGACAGCGCTGACCGTAGGGGTGGGCTGTGATGCGGTAGGTACGTGGCACGGTGTACCGAATACCCGTTAGGTATCTCGGGAACCCTGTTCACATCGTTCGCGGCCGTATGGGAAACCTCGGCCGGACTCCCTGCGGATGGAACCTGAATAGGCGATAAACCTGGACTGGAGGCTTAGGTGATTAGGTAGGTCGTGGCCGACACCCACGTTGGGCTTCCGCTTGAAGGTTGCCGAGTACATGTCGTGTAAACGACGGTAAGTGGTGAGAGCGTGTATGAAGAAGTACTCCCTGCAGGGTTAACATGATCTATTCGAATAGCCGCGTCCGCGGTAAAGGACTACTTGGTTGCCTATACAGTTCATAGACAAGTAAATGGAAACTGATAAAAGCCTCAAGATAAGTGTGAGTGCCGAGGATGGCTCTTCCGTAGGAAGACGGAGGTGGATCCTCGGTAGTGTATTGAAGTGGTGAATAGTGGACTCGTGTGCGCAAAACTGTTTCAAATGGAGTATCGTAGGATAGTCTAGCCAAGAGTCAAAGCTGGCTTGCTGCAATAACTCCACCAACCCTTCTTGATACTATGCATGTATGTAGGATCTGATGTAAGTCTTGCTGAGTACCTTTGTACTCATGTTGCTATAATCTACATTTTTACAGAAGACGCTGCAACCCCTTCTGATGGGTTCTATGTAGACGTTGACATCAACGAGTAGGCTAAAGACCCAGGTGGTGACCCTGAGCTTGTGAAGGACCACATAGTATAGCCAGGCTTTCCAAGCCTCTTTTATTTTACTAGTTGTCTGTACTCAGACAAGTTACTTCCGCTGTTGGCTTGTATGACTGTATAACTTGTATGTTGGGTCGTGAGACCCGTACCTTTGTGTGTATGTTATGTATGGCTCACTGAGCCTTAAATAAAGTACTTGTGTCGTAGAGTCATGTTGTGATGCTTCGTTGTATTTGCACATATCGAGCATATTGTGTGTATGATTGAAATGCTTGGTATGTGTGGGATCTGACTATCTAGTTGTTTATCTTTAGTAGCCTCTCTTACCGGGAAATGTCTCCTAGTGTTACCGCTGAGCCATGGTAGCTTGCTACTGCTCTGGAACACTTAGGCTGGCCGGCATGTGTCCTTCTTCGTTCCTGTGTCTGTCCCTTCGAGGAAATGTCACGCTTTGAGTATCGGAGTCCTGTTAGCCCGCTACAGCCCGGTTTACCGGAGTCCTGCTAGCCCAGTGCTACAGCCCGGACCCACTTGCTGATGATCGACACGTTCGAAGCTGGGTCATGGATGCCTGTCCCTGTAAGTCTGTGCCACTTTGGGTTTACGACTAGTCATGTCAGCCCGGGCTCTTTATCATATGGATGCTAGCGACACTATCATATACGTGAGCCAAAAGGCGCAAACGGTCCCGGGAAAAAGGTAAGACGACACCCGTGGGGATACCGTGCGTGAGGCCGCAAGGTGATATGAGGTGTTACCAGCTAGATCGATGTGACATCGAGTCGGGGTCCTGACAGCGTTGGCATCAGAGCCGGACTGCCTGTAGGTTCTCCAAGCCAAACTGGTCGATGTTGAGTCTAGAAATTCTTTAGTTATATGTAGGGGAATTGTTTGTGGGTTGGAACGTAAGGCTCTTTTTACTCCTTATACCTTATGACTTTCTAATCTGAGTCAGTCCATTCTTCCACCGAGGGTTAAGGAATTAGGATCTGTTCTCTCTATCAGGATCACGTGTTACTAATCAGTAGTACCTTATAAGTTTGATGGTTATCAGCCTAGTTCAGTTCTACTACCACATTATGTTGTAGGAATGGTTTCAAGACTTGATATGATGATGTTGAGTGTGTACGAAATCCTTTGTCAAATGTCTCAATATCCTTTTTGAGCATTTACAGCTGTTATGCTGCCGAAATTTTGCTAGAAATTCTAATGCCTTTGCATTATGATTATGCTTTCAGATGGCCACTCGCGACCTCAATCAAGTGGTTCGCCTGACTCGATGCCTAGATGTACCCGGCCATACTGCTAAGTTGGTCAGGGTAATGACTGAGGCTGGATACCGCTGGTATCCTGGATCCACTGAGCCTCTTCACTGCTCCTATGGACTCGGGGTTACTATCGAGATGGCTGTGCAGGATGCTGCCTATTCTATGATGACCATTATGCGAGTCAGATTTGGGTTATTTCGGGACTCTGACTTCCGGTATATGCCAGGATCACTTCCGGGAGCACAAGGGTATCTCCAGGCTATCTATGCTGACTCCACTCAGGAGGATTCACGGACTCGCACCACTGCTGAGATGCTCGAGGATAAGGACCGTGAAAATCGGGCCTTAAGGTTAGAGCTCTTCAATACCCGTGCCGACCACTGGGCCACTTTGACTCGGTTCGCACCGGCGGTGCAAGCTGGATATTCAGATATGCGCGATCTCTATCCAGTGAGATCTGCTCTGCCGGACGTGATGGTTTGGCGTGATGTAGGAGGCATCACCCCACCTCGCGGTCCCCGTAGGCCACCGTTTGTTGGTCCAAGGCCTCATCCTAGCCCCTATGGTCCGCAAGCTCCGCGAGATCGTCTGTTTCCGGATGAACATGTTGAGCTTCCAGGCTATGGAGGTGACTTCTACGAGGACTACTACGGATCGGTCTGAGTTAGTAGTAGTATCACTAGTTCGCACTAGCTGTGTCGTCTGTTGTCCTGCGTGTCTCGTGGGATATGACCTAGTTTGTACTCTTTCCGGAGATGTAGAAAAATAATGTATAGGAGCTTGGGATGCCTCCGATGAGATGTAATCCTCTTTTCACCGTATTAGTACTTGCTTGGTCTTGTACTAAACCTGTATGGTGTGTATGACGATGGAATAAAGAAGCAGTTTCTGTATCTACCATGTCATACGGATGATCATCTTGCATTCCGAATTATTCCTTACATTATGTATCCTATGTCGGAATTTTATCATTCTGACTAAATCATTGTCTTGTTTACCTAGGATGGTCAACACGCGCGCTAACCCTGCTTCCCAAGAGCAGGCCGAAGGCAGTGAAGCCAGAAATGAACATCTGCCTCAACCTCCTTCACTAGCCGAGGTTATGATGGAAGCTGAGAGAAACAAGCGGGAGACAAACCGTTTGTTGGAGCGTATTGAACAGAACACAGCACACCATCAGAGGGCTAACGTGGTGTCACTCAGTGATTTTATCAAATTGCATCCACCCACGTTCCACCACTCCGTCGAACCTCTCGACGCTGATGACTGGCTTCGCAGTATCTCTCACAAACTGCGTTCCACGCTGGTAGCGGAGGCTGACAAGGTCACCTTTGCTGCATATCATCTTGAAGGCCCCGCCAGTCTATGGTGGGAGAATTATGGAGCTATGCGCCCAGCGGGCCATGTCACTACTTGGGCTGAGTTCAGTGAGGCTTTCCGTGAACATCACATTCCGGAGGGTCTCATGGACCGTAAGCGTGAAGAATTTTGCAATTTCACCCAAGGCCGACTTTCTGTGGATGTCTATAGCAGGGAGTTTGGTAATCTTGCACGATATGCAACCGAGGAAGTTTCTACTGACGCCAAGAAGCAAGCAAGGTTCCGCAAGGGCCTTAGTCCTGAGCTTCGCCGCGACCTCCGTCTGCATGAGTGCACATCCTTTTCGAAACTTGTCAACAAAGCCATCAGTGCTGAAACTGGTCAGACTGACTACGACGCAACACGCAAGCATGGACGTGACATGGGTTCCTCATCCGGTGCTGGTCCTCAGAAGCGCCGCGTGTGGGTACCCAACACCGCCCTGCCACCCAGGTTCACACCGAGGCCATCCTTCCAGGCGCCTCGCCCCGCTCAACAGTCTGCTCCAGCCAAGCCCTATGGGGGTCCAACCAATAATGCTCCTCCACGTACCAGTTCCGTGACTTGTTTCAAGTGTGGGGAATCTGGTCACTATATGCGGGAGTGCCCCCAGACCAACCCCAATCAATCTGCTAAAGCTGTTGGCCGTGGCAAGCCGACAGGGAAAGTATTCCACGCTAAACCGGTCACCGCTTCACGTGGCCAGGTCAATTGTATCTCTGCCGAAGAAGCTCAAGAAGATCCCAACGTCGTTCTCGGTACGCTTCTTGTTAATTGCCACCCGGCATCTGTTCTTTTCGATACAGGAGCCTCTCATTCTTTTATATCTGAAAATTATGCTCGTTTGCATAACGTTGCATTCTGTGACTTGCCATCCTCCATGGTAATTCAAACTCCGGGATCCAAATGGCAAACTTCTAGAGTAAGCCATGGAAATGAAATCCAAGTCGATAGACTTGTTTTCCTCGCATCTTTGATAGCCCTTAAATCTTCAGATATTAATATCATTTTGGGTATGGACTGGATGTCAGCTCATCAAGCCAAAATTGATTGCTTCTCTAGGACCGTTCAACTCACCCATCCTTCGGGGAAGATAGTCAATGTTTTGACTCGAATAGCCAAGCGACAATTATATTCTCTTAACGCCAGCCCTTTGCCAGACCTTGAGGACGTTTCGGTAGTCCGTGACTTTCCGGATGTCTTTCCAGAGGAATTGCCAGGTGTTCCACCTGACAGGGATGTTGAGTTCGTAATAGACCTCATCCCCGGAACCGTTCCGATTGCTAGAAGACCTTACAAAATGGCACCCCTAGAACTAGCCGAGCTTAAGAAACAACTCGATGAATCCTTGAAAAAGGGTTTCATCCGACCTAGCTCATCTCCGTGGGCTTGCCCCGTCCTATTCGTCAAGAAGAAAGATGGTACGGACCGGATGGTTGTAGATTACCGACCTGTCAATTTGGTCACAATCAAAAACAAATATCCACTTCCCAGGATCAACGACCTGTATGATCAGCTCGCTGGATCCTCAGTCTTCTCTAAGATGGATTTGAGGTTGGGCTACCATCAAATCAAAATCAGAAACGGGGACATTCCTAAAACGGCCTTTGTTACTCGTTATGGCCAATACGAGTACACCGTCATGTCCTTCGGATTAACCAACGCACCAGCCACTTTTTCTCGGTTAATGAACTCAATCTTCATGGAGTATTTGGATAAATTCGTCGTAGTTTATCTCGATGATATACTCATCTACTCCAAGAACGAGGAAGAACATGCCGAACATCTAAGGCTAGTGTTGAAGAAACTTCGAGAGCATCGCCTTTATGCCAAATTTTCTAAATGTGAATTCTGGTTATCAGAAGTGACCTATCTAGGTCATGTAATATCTGGTAAAGGTATTGCTGTTAACCCTGAGCGAGTTCAAGCCGTCCTCGATTGGACTCCACCCGAATCGGTCAAGCAAGTTCGGAGTTTTCTAGGCTTAGCGAGCTATTGCCGTCGTTTTGTCAAGAACTTCTCCAAGGTTGCCAAACCTCTAACCGAACTCCTCAAGAAAGATAAGAAGTTCGAATGGACTCCACAATGTGAGCACAGTTTTCAGGAACTGAAAAGACGCCTGACCTCTGCTCCCGTGCTGGTACCGCCAGACTTCTCCAAGGACTTTGTTATCTACTGCGACGCCTCGCGACAAGGACTAGGTTGCATTCTTATGCAAGATCGACACGTAATTGCTTATGCTTCACGGCAATTGCACCCACATGAGGAGAATTATCCTACTCATGATTTAGAACTTGCAGCCGTAGTCTATGCACTTAAGACCTGGCGACATTACCTTCTCGGTAATCGTTGCGAAATATTTACTGATCACCAAAGTCTGAAGTACATCTTCACCCAACCGGATCTGAATCTCAGGCAAAGACGTTGGGTTGAATTGATCACAGACTTCGACTTAGGGATAACCTATACCCCAGGGAAAGCCAACGTCATGGCTGATGCGCTAAGTCGTAAATCTTATTGTAACAACCTGATGTTACAACGAAGTCAACCGCTTCTCCATGAGGAATTTCGAAAGCTTAACCTTCACATTGTTCCTCAAGGTTTTCTCTCCACCTTGGTGGCAAAACCTACCCTTACGGATCAAATTATCAAAGCACAGAAGGTAGATCCGGGAATCTCCCGCATCAAGAGAAACATTCAGAAGGGAATTGCGAATTGCTTCTCCGTTAATGATCAAGGAGTCGTATACTTCGGGGATCGACTAGTGGTTCCCAAGGTGCGCAACCTGAGGCGATTGATCCTTAAGGAAGCTCATGAATCTCCTCTCACCATTCATCCCGGTAGCACAAAAATGTATCAGGACCTACGCCAGAGGTTCTGGTGGACTAGGATGAAGAGAGAAATTGCTCAGTATATTGCAAATTGCGACGTCTGTCGTCGTGTAAAAGCAGAGCATCAACGGCCTGCTGGCACCCTTCAACCCTTAGCTATTCCTGAATGGAAATGGGATAAAATTGGTATGGATTTCATTACCGGTTTTCCCAGAACCAAAAGAGGGAATAATGCTATTTTCGTCGTGGTCGATCGTCTTTCCAAAGTAGCTCATTTCTTACCTGTTCGTGAGAGTATAACCGCTAGCCAACAGGCAGACTTATACATCTCCCGAATAGTGTCCCTCCATGGTGTTCCTTTGGAAATCAATTCGGATCGAGGAAGTCTTTTCACCTCTCGATTTTGGGAAAGTTTCCAAAATGCTATGGGAACTCGTCTCTCCTTTAGCACCGCTTTCCACCCTCAGTCAAGTGGTCAAGTGGAACGCGTCAACCAAATTCTAGAAGACATGCTTCGAGCCTCTGTTATCTCTTTCGGAATGGACTGGGAGAAGTGCCTTCCATTTGCCGAATTCGCTTACAACAACAGCTATCAATCTAGCTTGGGTAAAGCCCCTTTTGAAGTTCTCTATGGACGACGATGTCGAACACCCCTTAACTGGTCAGAAACCGGGGAAAGACAATTCTTTGGCCCGGATATGATTCCGGAAGCAGAAGAACAAGTTCGTATCGTTCGTGAGAAGTTGAAAACAGCCCAATCTCGTCAAAAGAGTCAATATGACCGAAAACATAAGGCTATGACTTTCGAGGTTGACGAGAAGGCTTATCTTCGGGTCACCCCTCTGAAGGGAACCCATCGCTTCGGTATCAAAGGCAAATTGGCTCCTCGTTACATTGGACCTTTTCGCATTCTTGCCAAACGAGGAGAAGTTGCCTACCAATTGGAACTACCTCCGCACCTCTCCAGAGTTCACGATGTCTTCCACGTTTCTCAACTCAGGCGTTGCTTCTCGGATCCTATCCGTGAAGTGGACCACGAAACGCTTGATCTCCAAGATAATCTTTCATATCGGGAGTACCCCATTCGTATCCTCGATCAAGCCGAGCGTACCACCCGACGTCATAATATCAAGTTTCTCAAGGTTCAATGGTCGCACCATTCTGAAGATGAAGCAACTTGGGAAAGGGAGGATCGTCTTCGACTTGAATACCCCGCCTTCTTCTCGGAGGAACCCAAATCTCGGGACGAGATTCTTTTGAGTGGGGGTGAGTTGTCACACCCTAGCTAGTCATGCATTAGAGTGCTGCATCATGTTTACTCTTTCATCAGAAACTTGAAATGGGGATGACAGAACCCCCAGTCCCCTCTGAAACCAACTAGGGTTTACTAAAATAATTTTCAATGAACCTGAAATGCCCTTCTAAAATGCCCATCATTTTTGCCTTGGTTCAGAACCTCTGCCAAAAGTGGTGCACATTTTCCTAGGCCATCCTAGGGTTTTGAATTAAATCATAGCTATTTGAATTTGGGCATTTAAAATAATATAAAATATTTAAATGCTCAAAT
Organism: Triticum aestivum; assembly: GCF_018294505.1. NCBI lineage: Eukaryota > Viridiplantae > Streptophyta > Magnoliopsida > Poales > Poaceae > Triticum > Triticum aestivum. The sequence continues at coordinate 134,019,533 of NC_057795.1, read as the reverse complement.
ATCTCCAAACTAAAATGTTTCATGTTGGAAATAATCCAACTATGAGCCAGGAGTAGTTTGGTGATTTTTGGAGTTGCCTAGGTATTTTATTTAATTCAACAAAGTTGCAGATATATTAAATAAAAACAGAAAACAGAAAATAAATAAAGGGAGAAGCTTACCTGGGCTCCTCCCTGTGCGGCCCAGCCCAGCCGGCCCAGCACTGTGCTGGCCCGTGCCAGCCAGCTGCTTCCCCTCGCCAGAGCAGGCAGGGAGGTGAGCATGGCGTGCCCGAGCTCGCCATGCACCACCCAGCCTCTCTGCATCGCCCTGGTCGCCGTTGCGCCGTGTGGATCGTCTTCTGGTCGTCGCCCCGACCTCGCCGACACCCCATTCACTCTCCCCCGGCTCTCCCTCGCTCTCTCTCTCTCTCACGGCCGAAGCTCACCGTCGCCGCCGTTCGCCTTAGCCACTGTCTCCGACCACCCCTCGCTCCCCCGACCAGCTCAGGAGCTCCGCCTCGACTCCCTCTTCCTCCCCACCGCTCCACGAGTCCCCGGAAGCCCTGCATCGCCGCCACGTCGCCGTTCCCCTCTTCGGGCTCCGATCACCGTCGCCGACGAATTCGCCGTCTCCAGCGCGTCCCCGAGCCCGTTTCGACGCCCACTGCAACCGCGGTGAGCTACGCCACCGTTTCCCCCTTCTTCCCTGCTCTCTCCCGACCCCTAGGCCCTAGCCCCACCGCGGCCGAAAGCTTCACGCCGCCGGCGATGTCGCCGTCGTGGCCACGGTCGCCGTAGCGCCCAACCGAGCTCACCATCGTGCTCCACATCTCACTAGGAGCACGTAGCACGCACCAACGCTACCCCCAACCCCCTGCAACACCCCTCCCGTGCACGACCGAACCCCGGCGGCCGCAACCGAGCTCGCCGCCGTCGACTCCGGCCACCCCGACCCCAACGGACTCCGCCAAGAGCCGCGGGTCGTCCTCAGCTTCACTCCGGTGGCCTCCGCGGTTCATTTGGTGGCCGAAACGACCAAAACCACTATCGCCACCGCACTGATGGTCGCCGCCGGCCAGAACTCCGGCGAGCTGACGTGGCCTAGTTAATTAGCCACTAACCCACCACCTACTGACGCTGACAAGTGGGCCCCAGGGCTTAGTCAAAGCTAACCAGCCCGGGTCAACACGGGATTAGCCCCTGTGTCACTGACGTGTGGACCCCACACGTCAGGTTTGACCCGAGCCAGCCCTGTTGACCTGCTGATGTCACTGTGACGTCAGGCTGACGCAGTAAATGATATTTCTGGATTTAAATTAAATCAGGAAATTCTAGAATATTAATTATACTTCAAAAATTCATAACTTTTATTCTGTAACTCCAAATTGGACAAATTATATATGAAAAATGATCAGAAAAATCCAATCTATCCATCTGTACTATTTTCATGCATGATCAAACAAGTTAAATTGATGTTTTAAACAGAACAAGAAAAGGCACTTTAAAAGGCCATATTTGAATTTGGAATTTGAATCTTTGATTCAAATTTGCTCAAACACTTCTGGTTTTAGTTGCATTAGCCCAACACACTCATATTGCCATGTTTCATGCATGCATCATATTGTTGCACATTGTTTGGTGATGCCTGTGTATCGTTATCCTTTGCGACAGGATCTGTCCCCGAGGAGTACCGTGACTACCCTAACGAAGAACCGTATCCGTGCAACGAACCATCAGGCAAGCAACCAACCATTTGATCATATCGATACAATCCCATGTTCTCGCTCCTGCTCTCTTTTACTGCATTAAGACAACGCGATTCAAACTGCTGTGTGCTACGGTAGTTGAACCCATTTCCTCTGCATGACCTGTCATTGCCACAGTAACTAGATGAAACCCACTAGCATGTGTAGGAGTTGATTGAGCCCTATGTATGTGTTGTTCCTACCTTGCTATGCCTGCTATGCATAGAGTCGTGTCAGGTCTGGTTCATCTGGGTGATGGGCTAGTGTGAAATGATTATGTCGGTAATGAGAGTGGTGTGGTGAACACGATTTGGTAAAGGTATCGATGAGAGGCCATGTAGGAGTACATGGTGGGTTGTTTCATTGAAGCCGACCTTAAGCACTGAGATCTGTATGTGTGATTTAAGATTCAGCTACTACCATGCATTGGGCCCGAAACCAATGGACCCTCTCGACTTCTTATTCACCCTAGTTCTCCGTCCAGGAGTTGCAAGTAGTTTCTGGTGTTTGTAGCCTACTGGAGGCCGTGGACAGCGCTGACCGTAGGGGTGGGCTGTGATGCGGTAGGTACGTGGCACGGTGTACCGAATACCCGTTAGGTATCTCGGGAACCCTGTTCACATCGTTCGGGGCCGTATGGGAAACCTCGGCCGGACTCCCTGCGGATGGAACCTGAATAGGCGATAAACCTGGACTGGAGGCTTAGGTGATTAGGTAGGTCGTGGCCGACACCCACGTTGGGCTTCCGCTTGAAGGTTGCCGAGTACATGTCGTGTAAACGACGGTAAGTGGTGAGAGCGTGTATGAAGAAGTACTCCCTGCAGGGTTAACATGATCTATTCGAATAGCCGCGTCCGCGGTAAAGGACTACTTGGCTGCCTATACAGTTCATAGACAAGTAAATGGAAACTGATAAAAGCCTCAAGATAAGTGTGAGTGCCGAGGATGGCTCTTCCGTAGGAAGACGGAGGTGGATCCTCGGTAGTGTATTGAAGTGGTGAATAGTGGACTCGTGTGCGCAAAACTGTTTCAAATGGAGTATCGTAGGATAGTCTAGCCAAGAGTCAAAGCTGGCTTGCTGCAATAACTCCACCAACCCTTCTTGATACTATGCATGTATGTAGGATCTGATGTAAGTCTTGCTGAGTACCTTTGTACTCATGTTGCTATAATCTACATTTTTACAGAAGACGCTGCAACCCCTTCTGATGGGTTCTATGTAGACGTTGACATCAACGAGTAGGCTAAAGACCCAGGTGGTGACCCTGAGCTTGTGAAGGACCACATAGTATAGCCAGGCTTTCCAAGCCTCTTTTATTTTACTAGTTGTCTGTACTCAGACAAGTTACTTCCGCTGTTGGCTTGTATGACTGTATAACTTGTATGTTGGGTCGTGAGACCCGTACCTTTGTGTGTATGTTATGTATGGCTCACTGAGCCTTAAATAAAGTACTTGTGTCGTAGAGTCATGTTGTGATGCTTCGTTGTATTTGCACATATCGAGCATATTGTGTGTATGATTGAAATGCTTGGTATGTGTGGGATCTGACTATCTAGTTGTTTATCTTTAGTAGCCTCTCTTACCGGGAAATGTCTCCTAGTGTTACCGCTGAGCCATGGTAGCTTGCTACTGCTCTGGAACACTTAGGCTGGCCGGCATGTGTCCTTCTTCGTTCCTGTGTCTGTCCCTTCGGGGAAATGTCACGCTTTGAGTACCGGAGTCCTGTTAGCCCGCTACAGCCCGGTTTACCGGAGTCCTGCTAGCCCAGTGCTACAGCCCGGACCCACTTGCTGATGACCGACACGTTCGAAGCTGGGTCATGGATGCCTGTCCCTGTAAGTCTGTGCCACTTTGGGTTTACGACTAGTCATGTCAGCCCGGGCTCTTTATCATATGGATGCTAGCGACACTATCATATACGTGAGCCAAAAGGCGCAAACGGTCCCGGGAAAAAGGTAAGACGACACCCGTGGGGATACCGTGCGTGAGGCCGCAAGGTGATATGAGGTGTTACCAGCTAGATCGATGTGACATCGAGTCGGGGTCCTGACACACACGCAAGATCATGGTGATGGCATAGCAACGAGAGGTGAGAGTATTGTCCATGTACCCTCGTAGACCGTAAGCGGAAGCGTTATGACAACGCGGTTGATGTAGTCGTACATCTTCACGATCCGACCGATCCAAGTACCGAACGTACGGCACCTCCGAGTTCAGCACACGTTCAGCTCGATGACGATCCCCGGGCTCCGATCCAGCAAAGCGTCGGGGATGAGTTCCGTCAGCACGACGGCGTGGTGACGATGATGATGTTCTACCGGCGCAGGGCTTCGCCTAAACTCCGCGACGATATGACCGAGGTGGAATATGGTGGAGGGGGGCACCGCACACGGCTAAGGAACGATCCATAGATCAACTTGTGTGTCTATGGGGTGCCCCCTGCCCCCGTATATAAAGGAGTGGAGGAGGGGGAGGGCCGGCCCTCTCTATGGCGCGCCCTAGGGGAGTCCTACTCCCACTGGGAGTAGGATTCCCCTTTTTTCTAGTAGAACTAGGAACCCTTGCATGTAGTAGGAGTAGGAGAGAAGGAAAGGGAAGAGGGAAGGAGAAGGAAGGAAGGGGGCGCCCCCCTCCCTAGTTCAATTCGGACTAGTCTAAGGGGAGGGGTGCGGCCACCCTTTTGGCTCTTTCTCTTTCCCGTATGGCCCACTGAGGCCCAATACGAATTCCCGTAACTCTTCGGTACTCCGAAAAATACCCGAATCAATCGGAACCTTTCCGAACTCCGAATATAGTCGTCCAATATATCAATCTTTACGTCTCGACCATTTCGAGACTCCTCGTCATGTCCCCGATCTCATCCGGGACTCCGAACTCCTTCGGTACATCAAAACTCATAAACTCATAATAAAACTGTCATCGAAACCTTAAGCGTGCGCCCTACGGGTTCGAGAACTATGTAGACATGACCTAGAACTATTCTCGGTCAATAACAAATAGCGGAACCTGGATGCTCATATTGGCTCCTACATATTGTACGAAGATCTTTATCGGTCAAACCGCATAACAACATACATTGTTCCCTTTGTCATCGGTATGTTACTTGCCCGAGATTCGATCGTCGGTATCTCAATACCTAGTTCAATCTCGTTACCGGCAAGTCTCTTTACTCGTTACGTAATGCATCATTCTGTAACTAACTCATTTAGCTACATTGCTTGCAAGGCTTATAGTGATGTGCATTACCGAGAGGGCCCAGAGATACCTCTCCGACAATCGGAGTGACAAAACCTAATCTCGACATTGCTTGCAAGGCTTATAGTGATGTACCTTTGGAGACACCTGTAGTGCTCCTTTATAATCACCCAGTTACGTTGTGACGTTTGGTAGCACCCAAATTGTTCCTCCGGTAAACGGGAGTTGCATAATCTCATAGTTATAGGAACATATATAAGTCATGAAGAAAGCAATAGCAATATACAAAACGATCAAGTGCTAGGCTAACGGAATGGGTCATGTCAATCACATCATTCTCCGAATGATGTGATCCCATTAATCAAATGACAACACATGTCTATGGTTAGGAAACATAACCATCTTTGATTAATGAGCTAGTCAAGTAGAGGCATACTAGTGACTATATGTTTGTCTATGTATTCACACATGTATTATGTTTCCGGTTAATACAATTCTAGCATGAATAATAAACATTTATCATGATATGAGGAAATAAATAATAACTTTATTATTGCCTCTAGGGCATATTTCCTTCATGGGGATCGTTGGAGAAATTAAAAAATTTTGATGCATCACCAAGATCAATCTATGGAGTAACTAGCAACGAGAGAGAGGGGAGTGCATCTTTATACCCTTGAAGATCGCGAGACGGAAGCATTGCAAGAACTCGGATGAAGGAGTCGTACTCGAAGCAATACAGATTGCGGTGGATTCCGATCTAAGTGCCGAACAACGGCACCTCCATGTTCAACACACATGCAGCCCGATGATGTGTCCCGCGCCTTGATACAGCAAGGAGGAGGGAGAGGTTGAGGAAGAAGGCTCCAGCAGCAGCACGACGGCGTGGTGGTGATGGAGTGGCAGTTCTTCGGCAGGGCTTAGCCAAGCTCATGCGGAGGAGGAGAGGTGTTGGGGAGGGGAGGGGCTGCACCTTGGATGTGGTGCTGCACCCCTCCCTCCACCCCTCTATTTATAGGGAGAAGGGGGAAGGGGGCTGGCCCCTCTAGATGGGATCTAGAGGGGGGGCCCAGGGGGGAGGGAGCTTGCCCCCCAAGCCATGGGGGGCGCCCCCTTTAGGGTTCCCCCCCAACCCTAGGCGCATGGGCCCTAGGGGGGGTGGCGCCCAGCCCACTTGGGGCTGGTTCCCTTCCACCTACAGCCCATAAGGCCCTCCGGGCCAGGTGGACCCCCGAAAACCCTCCCAGTACAATACCGGTATACCCCCAAATATTTTTGGTGACCGTATGATGACTTCCCATATATAAATCTTCACCTCCGGACCATTCCAGAACTCCTCATGACCTTCGGGATCTCATCCGGGACTCTGAACAACATTCTGTAATCACATACAAATCTTCCTTGTAACCCTAGCATCGTCGAACCTTAAGTGTGTAGACCCTACGGGTTCGGGAATCATGCAGACATGACCGAGACAGCTCTCTGGCCAATAACCAACAGCAGGATCTGGATACCCATGTTTACTCCCACATGTTCCATGATGATCTCATCGGATGAACCACGATGTCGAGGATTCAAGTAATCCCGTATACAATTCCCTTTCTCAATCGGTGCGTTACTTGCCCGAGATTCGATCGTCGGTATCCCAATACCTCGTTCAATCTCGTTACCGGCAAGTCACTTTACTCATTCCGTAATGCATGATCCCGTGACCAACTACTTAGTCACATTGAGCTCGTTATGATGATGCATTACCGAGTGGGCCCGGAGATACCTCTCCATCATACAGAGTGACAAATCCCAGTCTCGATTCATGCCAACCCAACTGACACTTTCGGAGATACCTGTAGTGCACCTTTATAGCCACCCAGTTACATTGTGACGTTTGGTACACCCAAAGCATTCCTACGGTATCCAGGAGTTGCACGATCTCATGGTCTAAGGAAATGATACTTGACATTAGAAAAGCTTTAGCAAACGAACTACACGATCTTGTGCTATGCTTAGGATTGGGTCTTGTCCGTCACATCATTCAGCCAATGATGTGATCCTGTTATCAATGACATCCAGTGTCCATAGTCAGGAAACCATGACCATTTGTTGATCAATGAGCTAGTCAGCTAGAGGCTCACTAGGACTTGTCGTGGTCTATGTATTCACACATGTATTACGGTTTCCAGTCAATACAATTATAGCATGAACAATAGACAATTATCATGAACAAGGAAATATAATAATAACCATTTTATTATTGCCTCTAGGGCATATTTCCAACACAACTTCCCTGTAGGGGTGCACCACATGACCCAACACGCTCGATCCCCTTTGGCCGGACACACTTTCCTGGGTCATGCCCGTCCTGGGAAGATCAACACATCGCCGCCCTACCTAGGCACAATAGAGAGGTCAGCACGCCGGTCTAAATCCTAGGTGCGCAGGGGTCTGGGCCCATCGCCCATTGCACACCTGCACGTTGCGTACACGGCCATTGAGCAGACCTAGCCTCCCGTATACAAGAGCAGGAGTTCCAGTCCTACCCGGCGCGCGCCGCTCAGTCGCTGACGTCAAGAAGGCTTCGGCTGATACCACGATGTCAAGTGCCCATAACTGTTCCTGCGTAGTTGGTTTGTGCGTATAGACCAATGGCCAGACTCAGATCAAATACCAAGATCTCGTTTAGAGCGTTATTTTGAAGTAACCACAGACGTCGACCAGGGCCGGGCCCACCCCTCGCCAAGCTACAAAGATCCACACAGAGGGCCGTCGGGAAAGTATGTCCTTTCAGCCCCCAATCCGTGAATCAACCGCGGTACTCAACGAGCTGACCCGACTTCAGTCACCATCTGTATAGTATGTATATATGTATAGTATATACCCGTGATCACCTCCCGAGTAATCACGGCCCGATAGTAAAGCAAGGCAGACTGACAATAATGTAGGGCCAATGATGATAAACTAGCATCGTATACTAAGCATTTAGGATTGTGGGTAAGGTATCAATGACCATAGCAACAATGACAGGCTATGCAACAGAATAGGAGTAACCGAACAGTAACAAGCTACACTACTCTAATGCAAGTAGTAGAGAGAAGAATAGGCCATATCTGGTGATCAAGGGGGGGGCTTGCCTGGTTGCTCTGGCAAGAAGGAGGGTTCGTCAACTCCGTAGTCGAACTGGGCAGCAGCAGCGTCGGTCTCGTAGTCTACTGGAGAGAAGAGGGGGAAGAAACAATGAATAAAATGCAAACATAAGCATGACGATGCATGACATGACAATGAGTGGTGCTAGGTGTGCCCTAACGCAGTAGTAGGTGATACCGGCGAGTGGGGGAAACACCCGGGAAAGTATCCCTAGTTTTTCGCGTTTTCGGACAGATGAACGGAGGGGGAAAGTTGTGTGTTTGCTATGCTAGGGATATGTGGCGTTCGAATGGGTTGCGTATCCGGATTCGTCTTGTCATTCTGAGCAATTTTCATGTACAAAGTTTTTCCATCTGAGCTACGGTTTATTTTATATTAATTTTTAAAGTTTTAAATCATTTTCTGAACTATTATTATTAAATTAATTCGAAATTAGTATTATTGCATTAGCATGATGTCAGCTTGACGTCAGCAGTCAAGAGAGATGTTCACTGGTCAAACTGGCGGAATGGTCCCGCATGTCATTGACTGATTAATTAACTAATAGTTAATTAGTTTAATTTGTGATTAAATTAATATAATTATGATTAATTAAGTTAATTAATTTAATTTAATTAATTAATTAATATTAATATTAATATTTATTATTATTTTTTAAAATTCTTTCTAGTTCTCTTTTTTTAATAAAAACGTTCCGGGGCTGGGCCCGTTTGTCATAGGCCCTAGGGGCCTTAGCGGGCGCCGGTTATGCGGGTTCGGTCGCAACGGGTGCCCAGCATCTGCTCGTTCGGTTGCACGCTCAGGAGCGGGCGGAGCCGACAGGGCGCCGGAGTGGGGGTGGGCCGGCTAGGTTAGTGGGCTGGCTAGTTAGCTGGGCCGTGGCCCAGTGGGGGGTGGACCTTGTTTTGTTTTTGTTAGTTTGTTTTTTGTTTTTTATACTTTCCTTTTTCTTTATTTTCTTTTCTATTTTCTCTTTATTTACCTAACACTTTAGTTTTGTAAAAACACATAGGTTGTACCTAATTTAGTAAACTTAACTAAGTCACATTCCGAACATTTTTGTTTTAAAGTTTGAAAACTTTGGTTGTTTGCCAAAAATTCAAATTTGAATTCGAATGGTTTTGAACTAACACGAGATTAGCGACAGTAACGGAGGTGACGTGGCGTCATTAGTAGAGGTTACTGTAGCTTGATTATCCGGGCGTCACAGTACTGAGGAGCACACCGCGGCCCTTGCAGCAGTAGCAAAGAGTAGCCTTTTTAGGCAGAACCCCAATTCGATAGTGAAGCTCCCGGACACCGTCAAGCGAGTCCGAACTACTCTGCAGCAGGACAATCCAGCCTGTCCAGAGCTCGACTAGCAATTCGGCCTCCGTCCCAGTCCCAATCAAGAAGTGACATTTTTGCCGCGCGTACATAACCACACACTCAAAATACCATGGGCATGGACAGAGGCACAGCTAGACCATGGTCCACAATGTGGCTTTACCGCCCTGGATCCGCATACCTTCACATTTTCTTTTTCATTTTAGGTTTTTCTCTTCTCGAGGCTTTTTTGATAACCTGATCATCGGACCGATCACGGGACGAATACACCAAGAGGGCAAGGAACTTTGTCGTACAAGGAAACCCCCAGGTGGTCTCCGCTAATGATCGTTAGACCTGTTTTAAATACCCGCACGCAGCTCGCCCTTGGTCATGGCATGTCAAATAGCCTTATTTGCTTATCGCATTACTTGTACAAATACGCCTTGACGTATTAATCAAATTACAATGGAAAATAATCTGCGGCTCAATATTTGCGGTGTCAGCTTATTACTTGATTTTTCCCCTTGTCTTTGTATTTTTTATCAATTGCACCCGTATACTCTAGTATGCCTTAATTCGCCAGGGGCTTCATCATACCCCATAACACGGCAATAAAGTCCTAACACTTTTATAGTACAGTTCGGCATCCCGAACTTATAGTATTATATGCATCGGCTCCGAATCATGTCTTTGGTCAATAGTTGGGTTGCCCGGATCCTGTGCTTACTACCTTATGTTCTGCTATATCGGCTAGGGTAGTAAAGGGAGAACGACTGCGATTGTGTCCCGGTTCTTTCGGACAAGCACCTTAGTAGAAAAAGCCAAAAACTAACTGTCATGATGCGGCGAGAGCTGGTCAGCTGTTCGAGAGGTTTCAAATCCTTAGAGATTTTTTCCGCTTTATGCGAGGAATCGGTTTTTATCCGATTAGGCGTGTATAGCGCCCTAATTTCGGACATCCGAACACCAGGGGCTGCGTCAAAATTTTCATCGTCAAACTCCTATGGCTAAGTGAGGGTGATAAAGCTGTATAGTCTGATTGCCTTGTTCATTGCGCTAAACACCTCCTTTAAGGACCAAAATTTGGAGTAAAGAATGTTTCGATTTATCCCGAACACCCCCGTACTATCTACGTGGGGGTAGAAGCTGACGACTAGCCAACTCTCAGATTTCATAAACAGCCGCACATGAGGTAAATTTTTTAATAAACAAGCATTCTATTACATAAAGATCTTGTTTCATATTACAGGACAGGATAACATGAATGTATTCATGGGATTATGATATCCTTAGCACATTGCTCCGCCACAAGGTGGGATCCCTCCAGGACACTATCAAAATACAGTTGGGGTCGGCGGTGCTCCTTCCCCTCAGGCGGCCCCTCGGTCATCAGGTTCGTGGCGTCCATCTTCGCCCAATGCATCTTAGCGCGGGCAAAGGACATCCGCGCGCCTTCGATATAAACCGACCGCTTGATGGCTTCAAGCCGGGGGCAGGCATAGACAAGCCGCTTCACGAGTCCGAAGTAGCTGCTGGGCATGGGCTTGGCAGGCCATAGACGGATTATTAAGTCCTGCATGGCTAGTTCGGCCGCCTTATGCAGCTCGACCAGCTGTTTCAGCTGATCGCTAAAGCGCACTGGATGTTCTGGTCCAAGGTATTGAGACCAGAACAGCTTCTCCGTAGAGCTCCCCTCTTTGGCTGGATAGAATTCTGCAGCGTCTGATACACCGTGCGGCAGATCCGCAAACGCCCCTGGAGAATTCCAAATCCAGGTCAGTAAGGGGAACCTTTCCTTCACATGTTTGCTATGCATTATAAAAGCCTTACCCGCTGCGATTTTCTTAGCCACCCTGTCCTTGGCCTCGGCCAGCGACCTCTTGAGAGCCTCTGCCTGGGTCGTTGCCCATAAACAAATATTATGACACTTCAGTCAGAACAAATCGTTCACTACACCTGAATTTAGACAAGGTTAAATACATACCTTTGCTTTCATCCAATTGCTTCTTCATGTGGCCGAGCTCCTCCTCAGCCCGCTCCAGATTCTCCTTCAATCCGGAGACTTCCGCCGTGTGAGCGGTCGCAGCCAGCAGTGATGCCTGCTTATTCACATAGACATACCAGATTAGTCTCATGCGAAAATTATTTGATCCTCTGTTCGGCTTTTCTTTCCGAACACCGGACAGAGCATCCGGGGCTACTGTCTATACTGTGACATTCTTTTTCTAATTACGTTGCTTACCTCAAAGCCTGTTAGAAGGCTAGTGCAGGCTTCGGTCAGTCCCCTTTTGGTGGACAGGATCTTCTCAATCACCGTACTCATAAACCGGAGGGTTTCGACTTCTAGGGTTTAGCCACAACAATCATAACCTCATAGGCTAGACTTCTAAGGTTTAGCCATTATGATCTCGTGGTAGATCAACTCTTGTAATACTCATATTCATCAAGATCAATCAAGTAGGAAGTAGGGTATTACCTCCATAGAGAGGGCCCGAACCTGGGTAAACATTGTGTCCCTCGCCTCTTGTTACCATTAGCCTTAGATGCACAGTTCGGGACCCCCTACCCGAGATCCGCCGGTTTTGACACCGACACGGGGGACGCGGGGGTGGGGGGGGCTATGTTGGTCTATCTCAATACTCTTTCCTGAGACTCGATGTGCCAACACCACACCTTCAGTAACCATAAAATGAATCTTCTCCCAATTCAGCACAAAACCTGTTTCCGCACATGTCTGCAAAACCTTTGTGAGATTATAGAAACACTTATCGAGGTATGTGCCTTGAACAGAAAAATTGTCCAAGAACACTTCAACAATCTTGTCAATATAATCAGGAAAGACTTTTGATATGCATTTTTGAAATAATGGTGGTCCATTACATAGACCAAATGGCATTCTAGGATATGCATATGTACCTTACGGGCTAGTGAAGACAGTCTTTTCTTGGTCTTCAGGTCTGATTGGTATTTCAGAGAATCCAGAGTACCCATCAAGGTAACAAAAATAAGAGTTGCTAGCCAATCTCTCCAATATCTCATTTATAAATGGCAGTGGGTAGCAATCCTTCTTCGGAACATATATTTGTTTAATTTCCTGAAATCAACACACATAGATCATTGTTTTCGTTAGTTACAAAGGAAACGCCTCCTTTCTTTGGAATGCAATGGATTGGACTTACCCATTCGCTATCTGATATGGGATAAATTACCCCTGCATCAAGGAGACATATTGCTTCTTATCACATTCTTGGACACCAAATGAAGTCTCCTTTGGCTCTCAGTAACTGGCTTATACTGGTACAGCGAGCTGTTATACAAACAGTTTTTAACCCCTTTCTGCGAGCACATTTTAAACCATCGGCTAGTCAGTGTGTGTGATAGGGGGGTCCTTCCCACAGGACCCAAAACTGTCAGGGGATAGGGAGCCATGATGCAGAGGCCTTGACAAATATAATCGTATGTGATGTAGTACACACCAAATTTTGTCACATGTGTGGGATCGGTGAGTAAGCGTTTCTAATGATGCAGTGATACTAAATGGTGTGTCATAATGAACCGTTTTGGAAACAGTATGTAAGGCACACGGGCCAACATGTGAACTGTGTGTGCTATGTGCCCCATCGTGCACGAGTTTTGTGCGGAACTCGTCTGCCATGCATGACTCAATAGCCCACGTTTCTGAACAATTACTATCGTGGAATTGTCACGGCAGATATCCTAGCATGAGGACTTAGGTGTGGAGCCTTCACAAGTAGTCAGCTTGAAGGGGTTAAACGGGACAAGGGACACAGAGAGTTTATACTGGTTCGGCCCCTCGCGGTGGAGGTAAAGGCCTACTCCAGTTTAGGGTTGTATTGCTTGGGCTTCAATTACTAGCACTACAAAAAAATACACTTCCATGATGATACGTGTTTGTCACAGTAGGTCGCGTTCTTTGTTATGCATGTACATCCATGACGATTTTATAACAGAATCAAGATAGTCATACCTGTGCTGTTGTAGAAGTGTTCAATGACATTACCAAAAGTGCTTTCGTCAAGGGTGACCAACACGTGGCATGCACCGTAATGGAACGCCGTTAAGCTATCGGGTCCGATTTTGGATGCGATAACCCATTAAAAGCCCCGACCAATGGGGATTTTCCACATGTAAAATCATCATTGGCTGGAGGAAACACGTGTCGGCTCATCGTTGGGACAGATGTCATCCACTCATTGGACAAAAGGCGCTTATGATACGTCGACACGTCGCACGGCACAACAGAGGCCCATTCCTGTGAAAAGGTCGGCCCGCTTGATTGGTCAAAAGGTGGCGGGCCGGCTAACTGAAAGCCTGTTAACGGCCTGTTCTCATATAGCCCATTTATAGCCCACTAACCCAGGGCCTGTTACAACCTATCTGAATGAGGCCTAGTAGCGTCATATGGGCCATCCAGTATGATTCCAGCCCATTTTAACTTCCAGCCCATGTATGGCCCATGACGTCTTTCGGCCCATATGAGGCCCTTTGTAACTCTTGGCCCATTAACGGCCCGTGGTGAAACTGGCCCGTAATAAACAATGTATCACTTTATACCCATTAACGACCCATTATTCCATTGGGACATTACCACCATCTTTCGGCCTTCTCAGGGCCCATTTATTCTTGGGCTCATTTCCAGCATTTGGTTACTTACGGCCCGTTACTGTCATTTTCTGCTTGTGGGCCAAATTCTGCCCGTTGTTACGGTCGGCCCGTTTGTGGCCCGTTAATACGTTGGGTCATTTTCATAGCGTCATCAAATACGACCTATTAACGACGGCCCGTTATGGTCGGCCCATGAACGGACGATTCCAACTCCAGCCCGTTTACGGCCATAATGCGGTCTGTTATTGGCCCATGTTTGGCCAATCAATCATACGACCCATATAAGGCCCATTGATGATACAGCCCGTAGAAGACCCATTGTTTCTACGGCCCATAGAAGGCCCATTTTTTCTACGGCCGGTAGGAGGCCAAGTGTCGGTGTCAAAACCGGCGGATCTCGGGTAGGGGGTCCCGAACTGTGCATCTTAGGATCAATGGTAACAGGAGACGAGGGACACGATGTTTTACCCAGGTTCGGGCCCTCTTGATGGAGGTAAAACCCTACGTCCTGCTTGATTGATATTGATGATATGGGTAGTACAAGAGTAGATCTACCACGAGATCGTAGAGGCTAAACCCTAAAAGCTAGCCTATGGTATGATTGTTGTAATGTATGTATATCGACTAGCCTGGCCTCGGTTTATATAATGCACCAGAGGCCCAGGATAACAAGAGTCCTAGCCGAATACGCCGGTGGGGGAGGAGTCCTTGTCTTGATCGCCAAGTCTTGTGGAATCTTCCTTGTATGCGACAACTGTCCGGACTGGCCCATGAGTATACGACCATGGGGATCCTCGGCCCAATCCACCTGATTGGGAGACAACGTGGTGAGTACCCCCTAGTCCAGGACACCGTCAGTAGCCCCCTGAACCGGTCTTCAAGTTGGGGACGCTCCTCGATTCTTCTGAACTGTTCTTCATCTTCGATTGTCCGTCTTGAAAACTGGTTCAACAAATCTTCTCATCTTCTATCTTGGGGATCGCCGAAATGCATTCGACGAGTTTACACGTTGGGTATCCGAGGAGCCCCTTTAAGTTTACGGCCTTTATCAATGCCTTGTTATTTTTATGCCATGCCTTGTGTTTGAGGTTGTTCCCGGGCGGCAACGTCCTTTTGCGTCCGAGCTCCAACGCCGGACTGCATTCGAGGTATCTTTTGCCGCCGAGCACCAATGCCGGACTGCTTCCCAGCTCTAACGCCGGACTATGTATCCGAGCTCCAACGCTGGACGGTATCCGAGCTCCAATGCCGGACTATGTATCCGAGCTCCAACGCCGGACTGTATCCGAGGTGTCGTAAATCACCTTGGTTCAAAGAAGTTTGAAGGAGTTTAGTCGAGCTTAATGCCGGAAGTGCCCTCTATGGAGCCAGCCACTAGCGCCCGAGCTTTACGCCGGACTGCTTCTGAGGTGGTGCACCACCCCGAATGTGGGACGATTTTTGTCAATATTTTTGATTGGTGCCACTAGCCCTCAAGGTGGGTATCGGTCTAAAACCCGAGATGCACATGAAGGATGACATAAGACCGCTGATCCCCGTAGCCGCTGAGACTCATGTTGATTTGCAAAATCGGTCTGAGGATCAAGTCCTAGCTCGGCAGAATACTTCGGGACACAAAAAGAGGCGTGCTCAGTCCTCGAGACTCAGGTTGGGTGCGGCCGACCAACCTGAGGATCAAAATCTCCTCGGAAACTGTATTGCACTTAAAATTTTCTGCATAGAACAGGCAATGCAGTAGCCCCCGAGACACTGGTCGGGTGGCAATACCAGATCAGGGGATCGATGTGCCCCTTTAATATTTGTATAAATAATAAGCCCGAAGCCCAGTAGCCCCCGAGCCTTAATGCGGGCACGGGAGGCCGAATTAAGGATCGATATCCATAGTAAAATCACAAATTATGTGTAATGACTCTACGTATCCAAGTACTTTACGTCATTAATGCTCGGATCCGCATTGTACAAAACTTTGTTGACCGACCATCGGCTTCCACCTCCTCGGCCAATAGCCGAGGAGTGTTTGTCCTACTTTATAAAGCCTTTATGAGGGCAAAGATTTACAACAAACAAGGCAATCTGGCCATACGGTTTTATAAACAAAGGTACGCGGAGAGACATGTTATATTACTGTTTAACAGAAGAAATGTCTTCCAAAGAAAATAGTCCCGCTATCGGTTCCTTTCTTTGGGTTGTCATGGTAAGCATGATCATGAAACCTCAGCTCCAATGTAAGAGCAAAATATCGAGGATTTAGTTTGGGAGGCCAGTTAATAGCCCCCTGTAGTGTTCGGCGACAGTCGAGGTCAAGCCGTAAACACGTCGGCCATTGTTATGAATGGCCCGTCATTTAACACCGTTATCGGATCGCCGACCAGTTTACGCTTATTGTGACAGTCAGTTTTCGGCTTTCTCCATTGAGGTGCTTAACCATGTGAGCTGGAAGCACAATCGCAGTGGTTCTCCCTTTGCACACCTAGCCGAACAAAGCGGAACATAGGAGGCAAGCGTAGGAGCCGGGAAACCCAACTATTGACTGAAGACACAATTCGAAACCGATGCATATATAGCAATATCCGAGAATGTTTTTGCCGAATCTCTAAAGGTGTCCGGCGTTGCACTGCAAGACTTCTGCTGAAAACACACAAATAGTTTAAAAGTGCCATGGGCTCGAAAAGCCAAAAAACTTATTCAAAAGGTTAATGTCCGAACTAGATCAAGTGTTCGGTGCCAATTCGAAAACTGGACTTTAGAAAAAAAGGTGCTTCTGCCGTGCTTTAACATGACACATCCTATCTCAAAACTTCAAGCGGGTCAGCCTACGACTTCAACCTCCTATCCCGAAGGCGGAGTACTTCTTACTAGGACAGTTTAGCAAACTAAACTCTAGCGGCTTTGAGAGAGAAATTAGGCTCCCCGGCTAGTGACTGCACACTTGTGTCGAAAAAAGGAGTGATAAATAATAATAAAAACTTTGCAACGGCTAGGAAGAGAAACACTTAGTATGAAACGGCTCAAATAAACATAAGAGCCCCCAAGTGACTTGGGTAAAAGTTGACTATATAATGTAAGGTGACATGTAGAATGCCTTCTAGCCGGATTGTAGATCGTTTGTCGTAGCGGACCTTTTCGCTTCAATCTCTGGACCCTATAGTCCGGAGTGTGTCCGAATACCCTCGCGGTTATAAAAACAGGGCATGCGTGGAGACCAGGCGTAGGGGTCATTATTGCTTTATCAGACAAGTGCCCAACTAGTTATGTTATATTACATGGTTAGTAAGAAACATCTTCCAGGGAGAATAGTTCCGTTAGGGGTTCCTTTCCCTGGGAGGCATGCCCTAAAGTCCATGTCCAGACTGCGAAAAGAGCAGAAAAACATCTGGGGGCAGGTAAATAAATAGGTAAGAAATCATCTTTTAGTTCACCGACCGAGTATTCCCTTAAGAACGCTAGCTTTCGGCTTCACCCAGTCTGAGGTACACCTCCGGCTGACCCGGCAGTAACAATCGCAGAGGTGCTCCCTTTACCACCTAGCCGAACAATCGAGAACGTAGGGGTAAGCACAGGAGCCAGGCAACCCAGCTTGGCCAAAACTTAAGTCATATCGATGCATATAATGGTGACTAAAAGGTACATGCGGAAGTGTGACACATGTGTTGGGCATAAAGCCCGAATTAATAAGCTTCTGTTAAAGAAGCCCCCAGGTATAATGAGCGCGGGTAGCGCGTCAAGTGTGTGCGAACAAAGTTTCGACAAGGAAGATTTTTAGAAGCAACTTTTTTCCGAGAAAGTATAATGCTTGGTCGGACCGAACACAAGTTAGAAATTTTAAAACTTTGAGCATGAAGGCAACTTAGCTGGTTAATGTGTTCGGTATTGACGATGCGGTCCGAGCTTGATGCAGGACAAGGTTCCATCCCCCAAGCCGGTCCTGAGGTGGCGGAGCAAAGAGCTCGGCACTGTGAAGTGGTGACATAGCATGGTCAATGCAGGACGGCAGAGTGATGCCGAAGTCCCTGGCATGGGGTAATGAAGTGTTGACGAAGCCCCCCGTCCAACCGAGGTGACGCCAAAGGATATAGTCCGGCTGGATCATTTTCCTGTGCACAAAAAATAGTGCAAACCAGAGATAATAGTAAAAAACGTTGCATAATAAATAATTTATGCAAAGTGAGTAATAAAAGAAATATGGCCTGGCGCCGAAGTCGATGTCGATGCAGGTCGTAGGCGTAATGCAATAAAGGCGTGGCAAAGCCTGGATTCACAGGTCGGTCCGAGTTCCGGATGCGGCATTCGCCGGACTATGTACGGAAACTGACCGAACCATCATGCGACCGTCGATAATGCGGCCACCATTTGATAGACCTGTGTACATATGATGGACAAACCAGAGTAATAATTCCTTGGGAAAAATTAACCCAAACAAGCAAAAAAAACTAGGATTAATAGCACCTGGTTTATTTGTTGTAGCAATCCGAAGGAAGGTGATTCCCAAAATTGGGACTTGATCCGCGCACCCATTGCCTGGTCGGCTAGTGACGCCGAAATATCCGGAGTAGGTTGATGAAGAGATGGCGAAGCCCCCAGTCCAGCCGAGATGTCGAAGTAGGTCGGCATGATGGACACCAGCTTGAAGAAGCAATAGTGCGGCCCTGCCGATGCAGGTCATGACGCCGAAGTGTCCGGCTTGATGAAGCGACCGCGTGGTGATGCAGGTGTGCCTGCTCCGTGTAATTCATGGGGCGGCGATGTTGGTGACGATTTATCCTTCGCGATGCGGAACTATTGTTCGGCTGGCCGAGATGATGTTCCGAAGAAATTGAGCTCGGCTCAACAAAGCGACGACGTGTCTAACACAGGTCGACCGCCGTGGAGTGATGTTGTCGGGCTAGTTTGACACCGGCGCGGCGGTGAAGTTCGTACTGCAAAAATACTTTTAGTATTACTAGGATGTGTTTGAGAATAAAACACAACACCCCATACGAAAACTTCCTTAAAAAAGGATGTCCGAGATCCCGTTCATAAAGAAGATGAATTCGGGTCGGATTCGTTCTCGCGCAGAAAACAGATCCAAAAAGTGATACACTAATCGGAAGTTTCCCAGAGTTTGGACGGTCGGATCGAGCTGAATTTTTGGCAGGTGGTAGATATGGTGATTCCGCAGCAAATCAACGGTTGGAGCTTCCAAAGGACATCCGAGCTAGATGCTGGATACCACGCCCTAAGCTCGTCCGGATTCTCGTCCAGATTCAACAGGGCTCCGGTATATCAGAGATTGCCGAAGATTCCTCCATCAGAACTCGACGAAATTTTTGCAGGGTTGTTGTAGACTTAATTACGCATAATTCCACCGAAGTAATCGTTTAGGTGACACTCGAGGAGGCGGTGGCGGCGGATACAAGTTTGTTGTCCAGAAAAACAGCGAGGTCGCCTGAGGGCAATGTTGACGTTGAGCCCCCGAGCTCCATGGATGACTCCTCCATGATCTTGATAGAGATCGGAGTTGGTGTTGATGAAGGCCTTCATCCGAACATGACGATCGGAGGTAGGGCGCAGTCCTCGGTCAAGCCAAGGTGACCAGTCGAGCTGGTGACGAAGAAGCCGACGTCGCAGTTGACCTGCAGTCGAGCCATTGATCCTTTCGCCGATCACACATCGGAACTCTCAATGAAAGCACCAATGTCGGTGTCAAAACCGGCGGATCTCGGGTAGGGGGTCCCGAACTGTGCGTCTTAGGATCAATGGTAACAGGAGACGAGGGACACGATGTTTTATCCAGGTTCGGGCCCTCTTGATGGAGGTAAAACCCTACGTCCTGCTTGAATGATATTGATGATATGGGTAGTACAAGTGTAGATATACCACGAGATCGTAGAGGCTAAACCCTAAAAGCTAGCCTATGGTATGATTGTTGTAATGTATGTATATCGACTAGCTTGGCCTCGGTTTATATAATGCACCAGAGGCCCAGGATAACAAGAGTCCTAGCCGAATACGCCGGTGGCAGAGGAGTCCTTGTCTTGATCGCCAAGTCTTGTGGAATCTTCCTTGTATGCGGCAACTGTCCGGACTGGCCCATGAGCATACGACCATGGGGATCCTTGGCCCAATCCACCTGATTGGGAGACGACGTGGTGAGTACCCCCTAGTCTAGGACACCGTCACCCAGTGTCACTACAGTAAATATGTATCGCATGGTTATTGTGGCCTAGTTTAGAAAAATAGGTTATTGCGGCCACTAGCAAACTGTGGATAAAGAACTGCACTGACTACAAGCAAACAAATATACAAGACAACAAGGAAATAAATAAGCAAGCAACTAACGCTGGGCTATCATGGCTATTACACATATTACATCCACTGGGCATCAAAGTTTGCCACCAGTGCAAATATAGGGAACAAAGCGGCATATCATATACACTGGTTGTCAAAGTTGGCGACCAACGCAAATAAACGCCGCAGCAAAACAAATCCAGAACTGAAACCACTTCACAAGATTTCAAGAAACAATATCCTGGGTACCCATAATGCTGGCAAGATGCTTAGCAAGCTTATTCACTTTCTCTTGTTTGGCGCTTAAATCCTCCAGCGCTTGCTGTTGCACTAGGAAGTATGCATCTGAATTCTGCAGGGACTTCCTCAGTCCTTCATCTTCCTGTCGCAGCACATCTGATCGATGTCTTTCAACTTGAAGTTGAGACTCAAGAAGACGAACTGATTCAGGCAGCGAGTTCGAAGAGCTTGTGGCAGCAATAGTGGCCAGTAACTAAAACACTACATCAAGACAGGACTTATGGGTTCTCTCACTGTCGTCAAGATAGTTTTTATCAGCTTTCTTGGAGACCAACAGGGATGTCTCACTATCTTGAACCTTATCTGCATTACTTCCTGTACCATTGCATAACGCGATACTGTTCTCCAATATTTTGTCCGCATTCTAAAAGAGAAACAAGCAGACACATCACATGTTTACCATGTTGTATATGAAACTCATTTTGGTAAATGACTTCAGTAGTTAAGTGGACAGGATAACAACATGAAACAAACATATATCTATGTACCATGGTCACTTTATGGTCTATATCATTCTAGTTTTTGTTGCCAAATCAAGATAGAGACACAGTTCAAATAATATTTGTTCAAGACAAAGAAGAATAGACATAATATAAGTGTGGGAAACTATAGAGCAATAACAACACTTGTAACGTGCATGACATGAGAACATAACTGTTTATTCAATTGAAACTGAAATCAACATAGAGCAGGTTACAACAGCAAACCAGTTAAAGAAACAGGTTTAAAACATACCTGTTGCGCCATTGGAGTTTCAACTCCATCCTTCAAATTTGAAAATAGTTGGTATGAGTAAATACAATAATGCAAGAGCAAAGGAGTATGAACCATAGCTACAGAACCTGCCCTGAGAACAACTCTTCTTCTCCTTTAAGCGTTGAGTTGTGATTCAGAGTGATGGTCCTCGTGCTTTGTGCACTGCAGTTCCCTTACTAACTGCTCGTGTTTGGGTGCTCTATGGTGGAGACGGTGATGTGTCAACTGGAACTGGGTTACTATTTGCCGGGGTTGGGGTTAGAAGGGGTGTAGCAGGTTCTCTGTCCAACTGGGTAGGGGTACAATCTGTGAGAGTCTGGGTTATGTGTGGTGCATCTGGTCCTTGGGAAAGTACAACCGTGGTTCTATCTGCATCCGCTGGTAGCACTATCTTTTCTGAAGACTGTGTTGTTACTCCCTTTGATACTGCCATGACCCTGTCCAATTCAAATGGCTGATAAACACGAAAAGTAATTGAAAGTATAGACATTGTATGATAGACAGGTGCAATGGATAGTGGGGAATAAAAGAGGGCATGAAATAATTCACATTTATGTTGTCTAACCAAACAGGATAGCATGACACACTTTCACATATATGATGGCTAACTAAATAGGTAGCATGACACAATTTCACATTATGATGGCTAACTAAAAAGATGGAAAGACATAGTTCACAATATGATGACTATGTAAACAGGATGACATGATATAACTATATAATGTGTTTATTAAATAGGTTGACATGCCATAATTCACATACATTCACGGATAGAATGCCATAATTCAAAATATGATGACGGTAAACACTAAATAGGATGAGATGATGTAACTATATGATGTCTTTATTAAATGGGTTGCAATGCCATAATTCAGATAGATGATGTGTGTATATGTACTATGTAAACATGATGGCATGCTATAATTCAAATATATGATTTACATAGTAAGCAAGTATGCCGATGGCAATCCATATATGATGTAAAAACTAAGCAATGCAAGACAACATGCATGACATGGGTAATATAACCCTGCCAAGTTTGAGCATAGACCTCAGGGGGGAAATAGGACTGGTCATTAGTCTCTGAATCCTCCTCCGAGGAGCTCTTTGTAACCAGCAAGATGTCTGCTTCAGCAGGTAGCATTGTCTACTCTGAATACCTTGTTTTCACTCCAGATACTTCCATCACCACTTCAAATGGCTGATGCACAAGAAGAGTAGTTGAATATACAAATGTTGTCGACAAATGGAACACGTAATACAAAAAAATGATAGCATGATATAATTCACATACATGATGATTGGCTAAACAACATGGCAGCGCATAATTCACATATATAATGCCTTCGCAACAAGATAGCATTGCATAATTCACATATATAATGTCTTGCAACAAGATGGCAATGCATAATTCACATATATGGTAATTAGACACTGAACAGGTGGCATTCACACAAAGCATGTCTAAATTAATCAAATGACATAGCAATGCGAGACACCATACACACTATATGAGCAACATAACCCTCCCAAGTTAGACCATACTCCTCGAGGGGGGGGGTGATATGACTGGTCATCTGTCTCTGAATCCTCCTCTGAGGAGCTATCCGTAATCAGCGAGATATGCGCTTCGTCAGATAGCATAGTCTGCTCTAAAGACCTTGTTTTCACTCTAGAATTTGCCATCACCGTGTCAAATGGCTAATGCACACGAAGAGTAGTTGAATGTACTAACATTGTTGACAAATGTAATATGTAACGAAAAAAAGGATGGCCTAATATAATTTACATATAAGATGACTGGCTAAGCAGGATGGCATTGCAAAATTGACATATATGATGCCTGGCTAAACAAGATGGCATTGCATAATCCACATAAACGATGAATAAACTAAACAGATGGCATTCACACAAAGAATGTCTAATCTAAGCAGATGACATATTTGATGTATAAAGTAAGCAATGCATGATATAACCAACATCAGCATGCCAAGTTAGAGCGAAGACCTCAGGGGGTAAATAGGAGTTGTCTTCTCCTTCTGAAACCCCCTCAGAACAGATATATTCCTCTCGATTACAATCCAAAATGCGTGGAGGGGGGCTGCCTTTGCGCCTACCATGGAGCGACGTCTCCATGAAATTTTATTGCCATGCAAGGCTCGTCTCTTTTGCTCTACATGTTCAGTTCCATTGTTTACAATAACTCTCATGCATAGGAATAAAACATAGTGAGATTATGTAAGGCGTGCATGCAGAAATCCAGAGTGATGGTAGCAACCTGTGGATACACCCAAAACCAATAATAGCAGGCAGATAATGGCTTCAGTTAAAAAATACAGATAATGGCTTCTTGACTCTTTGATTCCCACCCAACATGAAATTCATAGTAGACACCAGAGATTAACCAGATAGTAGATAGATACTATTGATTGCGGCCCCGATATGTACCCCACAACCATTTAAAAACTCAAGTTTGACCATTAGTTTGGAGCTGACTCAGAGTCTAATCGGTGAACAGGACGATAAAGTAGCATGTAATATTAAGCGATGCATAACATAAGCAGACACGAAAGAGTGCGACCTCTCTTGCGGACCCGTGTAGTCCTCGAGGTCATCTGCTGGGTTGATGATGGTAATGCAGTTTTCATGGCTGCCGGCGGCGGGGAAGAAGATCTGAGGCAGCGAAAGACAGTCTGGAGGCCGGATCCCTGCTGTGCTGGACCCTTCTGTCTTTCGAGCAGCTGAGCTGGGGTGGACGACGGTGTAGCAGGAGCGGGACAAACCACGCAAGGTTTTCTTTGACAACTATCTGTAAGAGAAGTAATTCTGTAAGGGCTCGTTTGAATTGGAGGATTCCAACAATGCAGAGATAGGAAATAGACATGAATAGGATATGAATGCACGTGCAAAACAGAGAATTTAAAAACATAGGATTTCTGCCAATCTGGATATTTGATTCACAACAATTGGAAGATCACATGATGCAAAGAAGCGCGGTGAAATTAAGTCAAACCACAAGAAAATGTATGGTTATAATGCTATTATGCTACTATGTCTTAGTGTTGTGCTTCATGAATAGGAATTTGAAAAGGAGGACAAGTGAAAATTAAAATTCCTATGTTTTTTCTTTCAAGGAGACACTAAAGGAACAAATCCTGCAGTTTTCCTTTGCTCCATTCCATTGAACCAAATTCATGAATAGTAGTACCATAGGAAACTTTCAAATTCCTATGTTTTTCATTCACTTTTCCTTTCAAGCACTGGCGATTCTAGTAGGCAGGCTTGAGCAAGGAAAATCCTACACTAAAAAATGTTTTTGGGCTACTTATATTACTTTGGACCCAGGCCATTGCCCTGCTAGCTCAACTCCCGGGGCCATCGACAAATGCACAGCTCAAACGCGCAGAGATAAATAATGATGGCGTTCAAGAGAGTCCATCACGGATAGCTAAGTTGCCTGGTACCTCACTGCTTGTCATATAGTAGGATAAAATAATCGTATTTCCCGTTACTACCTGTTCTCAGTGGACAATATAATAACATGTAGAGTGAAAAAGAGATGCAACAAGTGTACAACCTCTTTGGGGAAGCCATGCTTATCTCAGCGTGATTGGGTTGGCCGGTGAGGATGCTCCGGCTAACTTGGCTGTCGGAGGCGGGGAAGAAGATCTTAGGCGTATGGAGATGGAGCCCAAGGTACTGCTCCGCTGTGATGGAGGGTTTCATCGTTGGAGAAGCTCCGGTGAGTTGTGCGACGCCGAGGCTGAAGCAGGACAAGAGAGACAATGTTAACCTGAGTCGAATTCTAATAGCATCTCTAATACATCATGTAAAATACATAACCACAAAGTGCTAGGTGTAAAATACATCAGCCGCTCATCTCTGAACTTAACTGTCAAAACTGAATTTACCTGTCGAAACTGAACTTAACTGTCGAAATTGAATTTTGTTGTCGAAACTGAATTTTACTATCGAAACTGAACGCACTAGCAAGGTGGGGCTACACGTCAGTCGACTGACTTTTTCATCTCTGGTCAGTCGATTTTGCAGCCATTGGATACGAAATCAAGGGCCTGCAGTTCATCTTGAACCTCCACCCCCCTTAGCCGCCAGCCACCACCGGCCAAACAGCAGCCCCCCGCCGCTCGCGGCCAGCGGTGCGCTGCCCAGCCCGCCCCAAAAACATTCCCCACCGCCGGTCCGCCGCGGCCCCGGGCATCCCTCTAGCCTTATCGTGCCAAGCTTTTTCTCCGGCGATCCCCTCGCCACCGCCCCACCACCGCTGGCGACCACCGCCCCCACCCTGAACCCTAAGATAGACAGTGGGTACCTCTCTGGCAAGCCCCCTCCCTGCTGCGGTTGGTTCTTCCTTCACCCTGGCGAGCCCCCCCACCCCCTGAAAATCGACTGACCCAAAAGTCAATTCAGTCGACTGAAGTGTAGCTAAATTGGAGCAGCATCGCAAGCAAGAGCAAGAGCGAGAGCAGCAGCGCGAGCAAGAGCAATAGCAAGAGCAGACCAGGCAAGGGACCGAGAACAAGAGCAGAGTAGTAGCGCGAGGGAGAGCTAAAGCAGCAGCAGCTCCTACTGATGTGGACGTCGCTGCCGAGGGAGCGATGTTGTGGAGGAAGTGTTCGGCGACGCCACCATGGATGGAGCCGCGCCGTGTCGGCTCGGGACCGAGCGCCGGCAGCACTGTGAGATCGAATCAAGAAGAAAATGCGGCGATTAGTGTACAACCTGTTTGGTGGCGCGATTAGGCCGCAGCTTCATCCGAGGAAATGGTGATGATGATGCTCTTCCGGTGGTGCAGGTGAAGACGGCGGTGTGGGAATGGAGGTGGCGTGAAAGACGAGGGGAACATCGGGGCAGCTCCTTGGAGGTGGAGGACGGGGTGGCTGAACTAGCAGGATGACGAGATCGATGACGGATCCTCATCCGGTACGATGGATGAGGGACGTCGAGGTGTTGCTGTGGACGACATTGTCGGGGAAGAGGCTCCGGCTGGGTGGCGGACGGAGGAGGGTGTGGGGCTTCGTCGTGGGTTTTCACGGCCTTGGTGTATGAATGGGTGGGCGGATGGGATGGGAGTGGGGAACCATGGCTTAGGGACGCGCTTGTCCGAAATGTGGTTAAGTTACAAAAGTACCCCCACCGATTTGAGGCGGTTCTTTCGGTTCAGGGGTACCACGGGCATTTCGCGTATAGGGTTTTCACAGGAGGTGGGAGTTTTCACGCGCGCTGTAATTTCGAAATAGCAAGGCACATGTTGACATGGAGGGAGTTGTCGGAGCACAACGAGACAAAGATATAACTTAAATATTTCGGGCTAACAAGGCGCGGGTTGAAATTTCGGGACAAGCCTAACATGTACTGTACCAAATCAATTTGCACTACAAATGTCATTCAAAACTTTCAATTCATGTTATGTTCAATTAAAATATTTCGCTACGTGTATAATGCATGCACCCTACTACTCGAATGAATGTTTTAGTGCATTCCAACGTATATACTACTGCTTCAATATGAACTAAATTTGAATTCGTTTCTCTATTTGAGTAAGATCTATAGTAATGATTGTTGTGAAGTCAAAGCATTTGAATTTGTTTCTCTGTTTTAATAAGATCTACAATCATCATTATTGTCAAGTTAAACCATCGTTTGTGTATTATCTTCACAGCACACCACATGATTAGTCTCGAGTTACATATGAACTATTTGTACTATATGAACTCGAACTCGATCTTTTGAATCAACTTTATGTTGATTTCAAATCACATTACATTTCTAGCTCCAGCTAGATCTTTATAATCTAAACCATGTCTCATATGCATAATGTGTTTATCAAATTATGTATGGTGCCCCACCCCCTACGCTGACAAGTATTTAGATGTGAGTTGCAAACACCACACATTACCACAAATTAAAGTAAAATGCGAGAATGTTCGATATATAGTATTGTTTGGATTGTTCGATATTTAGTTGTAAGCTGCAAACGCCAAACATTATCACAAATTCAAATAAAATGTGAGATTGTTTGATGTATAGTATGGTTTAGATTGTTCGACTATGTATAGTATGGTTTAGATTGTTCGACATTCACATTATGGTATAACATGTGCACAACACGCGTATCACCGCTATATTCATGCATGCATATGTTTAAAACACTATGATCTCCTATTCAAATATATGAATCCACTTTCATATCAAATTATGATATTTGTTAGTCTCTTACACCCACACAATCCTCTAACCTTTGTAGCTACCACTAACTTTCTCTCGTGCATGCACACGCCCTCCTCGCCCTCCCCCTCCCTCGACATTGTATCCACTGGGCACATCCATTTTTTTCTTTAGGTCGTTCTCCCAGAGTATCCGCAATTCCTTCGCGACACACATCGATCGATAAACCTCTCCAGTGATGCCTTCCTACAACATACACACGCACCTTCAATCTCCTCCTTTATGTGTCCTTGCCTCGTGTCTCTCATACGGTCACACACACGTGTCAACTCTCGCCCCTCTTTTCATCGATCTCACTACCGCACACTCCTCCCCCTATCTAGCTAGTTGCTGGGCCTCTCGCACCACCTCCTAGCTCCATTCTCTCTGTCTATCCGTCTCGCTGGGCCTTATTTGCCTCTAACGAATGGACGTACACCGACCGATCTCCCGCTATACATATAGCTAGCTAGGTCCTTATAACTCGTTTTTACCCACACGTCGATCGATCTACCTCATTAGTTATGTCTCTCCCTTCCTCCGACAAAAAACAATTGATTTACCGATCTAGTTAGGTTTGCTTACCAAACACATGGTTCCCCTTCATCATCCATGGATGCATCCCAACAGATCTATCAGGCACAGGCACACACAGAAACACATCCCCACTCTTATTGATAACATTGCAGTTCCACCCTCAGTTTGTCTAGTAGGCCTCTCCCACCATCTTCGAGAAGCAACTCCATCACCCATCTAGCACTCTACCCCTCTTTCTCCCTCTCTCTCTCTCTCTCTCTCTCTCTCTGTCCCATCATATTTCCCGTCCTTCAGCTATGTATGGATGTCGACCGATCTCCCTCAAGACATAGCTGGGTCTCTCCTTGTCAACACATATACGAATCATTCTACCTCTATAGTTAGGCCTCTACCTACCCCTCCCCCCACCCCCTCCCCCCACACACACTGATACATCAAGTGCTCTAGTCATGTCTCCCTGCCACACACAAACTTGACTTGTGCCCTCTGACGTTCCAGTAGGTCAGTCGCCCTATATCTTTGACTTACACACACACACACACACACACACACACAATTTCGATGGCTCTCTTCATCGATCTCGCACCCACCCACTTGATCCTCTCTTCGACTCTATCGATATCTATGACTCCTCCCTCTCTTCACGTGGATCGCCCGACCCTCTATATATGATATGGGTAGGCCTCCATTTCACATACATTGCATGCAAAATTTTGTTTGAGATGTCATCGACACATATTCCCACAAATACATTAACGAAATCAACCCCCCACACCCACGCCCACCCCCACCCCAAAACAAAAAACACTCACGAACGCAGTTTGTATCTCTCTCACACACCCAGCTAGGTGGGGGACGTGCTCGAAGAGAAGAGGTGCATGCACGACGCACGTACTCCCGTCTCTTTCCCAACCACACCCGCACGGGTACACGGTGGAGCTCATTTCTGTATGAAAAGGCAGCCCATGTGGTAATTTGGCACATGTACTGGCTGTCCACTTGGTGGAGGGAGGACTGTCTACCACGGGTGAACAAACAAATTGCGACTTGACGCGTTATGTTAAAAAAAAGAGGCAAACCATGTGGGTCCTACCTTAGAGGCAAGGCTCTATACACTGGAGTACTTTTGTTGTGTCCCATCAACTTGCAGAATGAGGAGAAGCTTGCTTAGTATGCCGTCTCCCCTGCCCACGGGCGCGGTGGCTCGCCGGATGAGGTGAAAAATTTATTACTCCCTCCATTTACTCCTTGTCCCTACTACCTTGGTTATAGAGATTATATCATATTGTTTGGAATAAATATGTCCTTTAGTAGATTTCAATATGAACTACTAGTACATACTCCAAACACTAATGTATATAGACATCTTTTAGAGTGTAGATTCACTCATTTTGCTCAGTATGTAGCACTCTCCGTCGCCCCTCGCCCTCGCCCACGTGGTGGACGTGCAGCAATTCATTCGGTCTCATATAGCTAGAACGATATATACTGCACTACCATTATTGCTCGACTTCCCGAAGAGGCGAAGAGCCAATCGCAAGGATAATATTTTGGAGATGCCAAGCGCAAGGTTATAGGAGAACGAGTAGTAGGTGCCGCGTCATTTATAAATAAAGTTTTTTTTCTTCAGTGGCACGTATGCAATATGATAGGTTCATATGGAGAGAAAAGGAAACCGCTCCACTATATACATAGTCAGGATGGGCCAGCCTACACGATTGCTTGCTGGGGTTGCTCTCTTCACACTCTCTCACACAAAACGACTGTGGCCACATCTCTAACATCCCGGTGGATCACGTCCGCCAGGGGAAGGGGTGGATGCTTAGTGTAGATGCGGTCGCCGTCGCCGACGGCGAAACCCCACTATCGGCACGTCTCGATCAGGGGTCCCCGCCATTCTCTCGCACAAAGCCGGTGAGGTTGCCTTCGTCCCTTGCTCACTGCTGCGACGTGGGCAGTTGCCGCCTCCTGCCGCGCTCCTCAAGGTTGAGCTACGTCCCGACATCCCTCAGGTACAACTCCCTTTACAGCCGGCTTGCACCACTGCTCCAGCTGCCCACATCACTCCATGTGGATATTTCTCTACTTCTTTGCCCCGCACATACCTGTACTGGCTTCTACGTACTGTATTTGTGATGAGTTTATGTCTCATCACCCAGTAATCTTATTCTAATCACGCTTCTTCAATTTCTTTGCCACAGGGATGCTCATCTCGATTTTGGTGAAACTGCACAAAATGATTCGATGGTTAAAAGGTTGCAAACTTCATTTCTTAGGAAGCTCGAAACATTTCCAGCAAATTGAAGCCTGGTTAGGCTTCACGGTTCAAGGGCTAGGGACTGCATGGATTGTGTTTTTCTTTAGCTGCCTCTGTTCCAAAATAAGTGTCGACTTTAGTAGTAGTACAAATTTGTACAAAAGTTTGCATAAAGTTGAGACACTTATTTTGGAACGGAGGGAGTACATATTTGCTATGATCTGTCAATCATTGAGATGCAATAGCATGCATGTTAGTCTCCTTTGTATTTGATGAAATGTTGCAACGGGCAACCTTGGACGCGAGATACATGTAACAGAAGCTGGAAGCTTCATAGCATTGAACATATTTATCTCGGTGATAAATTACAATACGTACTATACTAGTACTTCCTCCGTTCCTAAATATAAGTCTTTGTATAGATTTCACCATGAACCACATGCGATGTATATAGATGCATTTTAAGTGTAGATTCTTTCATTTTGTTCCTTATCTAGTTCACCTAGTGGAATATCTACAAAGACTTATCTACCGGTAATAGCTAGCCCCCACTACTAGGAATTCTCTATCCTCTCCTTGATCCACATCATCAAAATTAATGTAGCCGTTAGATGAATTAAATCTGTCAATAATAGCCGTCCGATCTAGACGTTGAGAGGCTCCGCACTAAGCCACATGCAAGCATGCAGAAATACCGTGGCATGCATGTGAGTGGGTTTTAAATCACATCAACATGTCTGCATGCAAGCATGCACCGGTAGCATGCACGTAAGTGAGCTTTTAAGTCCCATTAACATGTCAGAAAGAAAAATATAATCCCATTATGAAGTAGAAGTTGGCTGACATTTTTTCCTTACGTGGATGATATAAATGATGATGGGAGTTTTTTTAGTTTGGCTACCACATTTGTCATGCGGTTATAAAGTTTTTTTTAGTTCTATGAAATCGATAATTTTACGTAGAGAGATATATGGCTGTTCCGCGACAACGTGCGGGGACTCATCTAGTATTTAGGAACGGAGGGAGTACTATGTAAAGAGTTAGGTGTCGCATGGTGTCTAGAAAATATGGTGATAGTGTGAGGTGGGCCATGTAATCACTGAGCCCGCGTGTTTTCACTGCTCTTACACTCCTCCGCTGTAAGAATGGAGAAAATTGTAATCTAGTAGTACCTCCTTTCGCCGAAAGCGTGGGACATCCAGCAGTCCTACCACCTCAGTAATAAAGACCAATGAGCCATCAAATCACATACACCCAACAGTGAGTTGGACGAAAGAAGCAACCATCACTCTTGCACCCGTGAGAGGTCGCGTCCACTCTTCTCGGGCATGAATGCATCACCGATTCTTTCGAGCGGCGCTGACCGTTTCGGGCGGGAAGCGCACGCCTGGGCGATGGAGGGGCTTTGGATGGGCCAGGCTAGTCAGGAGCGGGCGTGGCAGCTATCCGCCTGTCTCTACCGGAGATGCCCGGAAACGAGAGGATGCGCTGACTCTCGCAGCTAAAATCGTACACTACACACCATCTCTTTGTAGGAGTAGGTCGATCTGTCGCTCTCTCTAACACACACATGCTGTTAAACACACACAAACACACACACATACACGCACCTAGGTCCCGCTGCACTTTCTAACGTGACTTATTACACCTAGAAGGAGGGAGTAGTAAGTACAAGATACGATGGCACACTGACTTAGGTCGAATACATGTGCCCAAAATTGTGTGCATGTTATAATAAGGATTCACTTAAAATAGTATGTGAGGGAACAGAGGGCTCAATTGGACAGTGTTCCCAAGAAGTAGCGAGATGTGTGAGGTAAGATACACCGCTGGTTCTTTTAATTTTTCTTATTAATTTGTTTGTTTCACCCTCTGACTGGTGGGACCCAACGTACTACATGGAGAGAAGTAAGGTGACTAACGCTGCATCATTTCCTCTCATTGAACATAACGAGAGGGTTGTGTAGCTGGTTAGCCTGTTCGCTCATCAAACTTGAGGTATCGTGTTCGATAACTACACTTGAGCATAATTCGTGCCAGGAGGATTCTTTCAATGGTCAAAATGGATGGATACAGAGCTATACAATCTCGTAGTGACCGTATAATCACCTCATCACGTATAAGCTGCAGCCTCGGTGCTTGTTTTCTAGGGTTTGCAAGCTTCACACTCTCTCTCCAGTATATATATACACATTGGAGCCTCAACACTTGTAGTTGCTCTCTTCACACTCTCTCACCCTCTCCAGATCTAAACAAGACTTTATTGGCCTCTCTTTCCCCTCACTGCTGGTCAAAGAGCTGTCCGGATCTGTCCGTGGGGAAGGGAAGGATGCTTAACGCTGTCACCGTCGGCGAGGGAGGGAATCCACTACCAGCCCAGCTGTTCACTTTCACCCAGCGGTGGCACGGGAGGGCCTCTGAACCCTTCTTCTTCGCCGCTGTCCCAAGAACCTTAAGGTATAATTTACTTATTCCACATGCATTGCTCTAGCTGCATGTATACCATGAATCTAGGAAGTGGGTTCAGAGAGGAAAGGAGTGGGTTAAAGTAGTGGGAAAAGTTGTATAGCATGAATCTAGGACGTGGTTCAAATAGGAAAGGAAGGGGGAAAGTAGTGGGGAAAGTTGTATAGCATGAATCTAGGACGTGGTTCAAAGAGGAAAGGAAGGGACAAAAGTACTAGTACAGACTGGCTATCCAGCACCTACGTTGGTTGAAAAGGGAAAACAATGACAAACGCAGTACGCACATCTATAACAAACTGATCTTTTGTTTTGGGGGACAAGGCTGTAGAGTTTGAGCAGGACTAGATTTGCTGCGCTCACATTGGGAAAGGTGTCTAAAGATAACAAAACTGGGACCAACACAAATATGCTCCTTGGTTGTTTGTCCTTTGTTGCAACAGACTGTGAATGACCACAGTACATCGGTAGATGCACATGGTGCTGGTGCGTCCACTGTCCCATGCAACTCCTTAGCTGTTGTTAATCGAAGGCCCTGTTTGGTCAAAAACTCCTAGTCCCTACCTGCTTGGTTCCAGGGACTAAACATGGACTAGAGGTTATTAAATGACATGATAAAAGACCATGTTACCCCTAGTAATGAACTAATAGAGACAAGGTGCGATGCGTGGGAGGGTAAACTATTGGAAAAAGTCCCAAAAAGACTTCTTCGGGGTCTTCTTTCTTTAGTCCCAAATGCCCACTTTTAGTCCCTAAAAGTCCCTCCTGTTTGGTTTAGATGGGACTGACACGAAGTTATTTTAGTCCCTACAACAAAATGTCCCTGTAAACAAACACCCTCTAATAATGCCGTTG
Organism: Triticum aestivum; assembly: GCF_018294505.1. NCBI lineage: Eukaryota > Viridiplantae > Streptophyta > Magnoliopsida > Poales > Poaceae > Triticum > Triticum aestivum. The sequence goes on along the minus strand of NC_057795.1, from coordinate 133,985,876 downwards.
GAATATTGATGCAATTCCACAGTTAAAAGAAAATTACATGTTTAACAAATTTTATTGTTAATATAATCTCTATGTTAATATTAATCAATGCCACCGTTTGAGAAATGCTACTATCTTGCTTTCTTTCCCATTTAGATAAGGTACATGCTTCTTTTTGTTGGCTTTTGTGTCATCCACCATTATTGACCACTTGTTGTTTCCTTTGCACCTCCGTGTAAATAGGGTTATCTACTTCACCTTGTTGCCATTGTGACCTTTTGTTGCACTGAACAAAACACTTTTGTTTTAAGAGTGTTTTGTGCAGTTCAACCAAAATGTCACACCGACAACGTTGCTTGATTGCTTGATCTTAGTGGAACTACACAAGATCATACTTCCTATCCGTGTTGGAAAATTTGGTTCAGATCTTCTTCTTGTTAGTTGTTTGAATTCCGCATCATGAGAGGTCACTACTAGCCTTCTTTCACATGATTCTGTAGTGTGCTTTCATATGTTGTGCTACTTGTACGGTAATGTTGCTTGATTTTAGTGAACTGCACAAATGGAGACAAGACTTCCAATCTGTATGTGCACCGTAATATGCCATTGAGGTAAGATAAGGATATTTCACAACTGTTGGCCTGTATTTTGCCACTTTCATTAGAAAATTAATGTCATTGTTTAGTGCTATACTTGTGCTCCCTAATTGACATGCCAAATCTTATAGTGAAGGCGAAGCTTGTTTGTTATTGAACCTAGTGATGAAGGGGAAGAACAAGCGGAAGAAAAACAAAAATCAACTCCCGGTGCTGTAATGAAGCACTGGAGCTGTGATGACACAAGTAATGATATAGTTTTGCATCTTAATTTATTGCTATGGCTGGAACGAGCAATTGTTTTGCCACTGATTTGTTGCCACTCTTAATGTAATACGTAATTATCTCTATTTGTGAAAACATGAATCTTCTTTGAAGATACCATATATTTTAGTGGAACTGCACAAGAAGATGTTGGAAACATTAAACTAATCGAGGAGTATATAGTAAGCGTGGCCACCATAGTAGCTAGCAACACATGGTTCCGGAGAAGTGCTTCATCTGTATGCTCTACACAATAAGCCTCCTGACAAAGGTCGGTACTCACCCACTGATTTCATCCATATGATTGAGCCTTTTCATATCTATTGGTGTTGTGCTACTGTTTAGATACTATCATGAAAAAGTCGTATTGTCCTTGAGAAGTGCTTCATCTGTGCTGTTTTAAATATTTCCTTTCCTTTTTTCGAGCAAACAGGGATGCTAGCATTTAGTTGTCCTCTTGTCTTTGCACAACAGGATCATCTTCCTCTGAAGAAGAATATGGAGTACGTGAAGTGACTAGTTCCGATTATGCCAGGATGAAGAAACCATGTCTATCTTCTCATCAAAAGGAGCAGTTGAAGGATGGTTACATTACTCCCCACAAGACCAAACTAACTTCAGCTCAGAAGGACTGACAAATCTCCATTTTTTGCTGTGATGCGCGAGTACAATGTTGTTCTAGGATTCTTTGTGGTGAGTTGCATTTTTCTAAAAGTGTGCTTTACATGTACCATGTAGGTGCCTGTTTAAATTGTCAATTCATAGTACAGATTGCTTTATACTAATCACTTTTTTTGTATTTGTGCAAACATGGGTGCTCAGCTTGCTTTTAATGGGAACTGCACAAAGTGTTCATGAATACATCGAATCATTCATTTTCACCACAAGAAAGGAGGTGCCGATAAGTTCAAGGCGTTGCAACATATAAGTGCGAAATCATACAAGCTACGTGCGAATTTGGTTGATTTTGGTGGAACTGCACAAAAAGAACAGCTGGTTTATTTAGCACGAGGTGCCATGTCAATGTCCAAACTGATGGCAAACCCTGCCCATTCCACAATCGTAGGCATTTGATATTTTGGAATGGGACAACCTTGTCAAATTGTGCTCATTGATTTTAGAAAGAAGACATGTGTTTGATATTTTTGAATGGGACGCTCTTTGCTGTCAGCAGCGTCGATCAATTTTTTCTTTATTCTTTAGTTGTGAAGTAAATATTGCCTCTGACATGTGAGTCGCTGAGATGCATAATCATCGATTGTTTTGAATGTTCTCTATGAATTGTCAGCCCTGTGTGTTTGATTGCAATGTACAGAAATGCTAAAAAGCTGCTCATAATCTTTGTACTCCTTCTGTTCCTTTTTACTTTGCACATTGTGAAAGTGCATACTTTTTTCTATAAGATTGGTCAAAATAGAGATCTTTGACTGCAGACAAAACTTGTATGCAGACTAGAAAGGACCGGAGGGACTACATGTGAAACTGCTACAAACGAGGTGATCACCTTGGGAATAATGCTAGTACGTATTGTTTTGCATGTTCATCCAATGCCGGTGATACATGAATTCAAACTAATCGAAATAAATTCATTCATACACGGTCTGATTTCATACAAACATGCTAGATTTCATTACATTTCATACATTCTTCAACTAAAAAGGGGTGCGCTAGAGGTATAATTAATTAACTGAAGCTACCCACCTATGTCCCACTGACCCGAACAGAAGCTTCAGTAACTTAACTGTAGGTGCAGTTGCGTAACTGACATGTGGCCTGGTGGGCCCACGTGTCAGTCAGCCAACGTCACCAGGAGTTAAGTAGAAGCAGTGTTCTTCTCCAACACAGCTCTCCGACTCCACGTCGCCGCCAAGAAGCTAACCGGCCGTCAATGGTCAACCCGCCTAGCTTGGCTTCAACCAGAGGGTAGCAGCGGTGGCCTTACTTGGACCCGAGCAGGGGCGGCCTACCGTGTTCTACTCTTCCTCGTTTTCTGTGTGGCGCGACATCGTTGGTAGTGGGGCGGGGCCTCGGCGGAGCCGGCGATTTCCTCTATCTCCTTGCCGGCGGGTGGCGCCTCGGCGGAGGGGTGGAAATCCTCCCCCTCGTTGCCGGCAGGGTGGGGCCTCGGCTGAGCCGGCGATGTCCTCTGCCTCGTTGTTGCCGGGGCAGGGCCTCGGCAGAGCCGACGGTGTCCTCTGCCTCGTTGTTGGAGCCGCGGGGCCTCGGCGGAGCAGGGCCTCGTCGACGCCAGCGGAGCGGGGACTCATCGGAGCTGACATTGTCCTCTGCCTCGTCCTCCATCTCGCCAAATAGTGCCTCGCCCGCTTCATTGCCCTCTTTAGGCGGCTGTAGCCTCTGCCACCCGCATGCGGTATCGCCAGTGCTCGAGGGGGCCCTTGCGGGCGGAGTTGTACGAGTAGAGCAGCGCCTCCTGCTCCGCCCGCTCCGCGGTGATCTGCTCCTTGATACGTCTCCAATGTATCTACTTTTCCAAACACTTTTTCCCTTGTTTTGGACTCTAGCTTGCATTATTTGAATGAAACTAACCCGGATTGACACGGTTTTCAGCAGAACTACCATGGTGTTATTTTTGTGCAGAAACAAAAGTTCTCGGAATGACCTGAAAATCCACGGAGATTATTTTTGGAAAATATAAAAAATACTGGCGAAAGAAACAAGGCCAGGGCCCCACACCCTGTCCACAAGGGTGGGGGCACGCCCCATGCCTTGTGGGCCCCCTAGATGTCCATCAACCTCAAATCCAACTCTATATATTTGCTTTCGTGGAGAAAAAAATCAGAGAGAAAGTTTCATTGCGTTTTACGATATGGAGCCCCCTCCAAGCCCTAATCTCTCTCGGGAGTGCTGATCTAGAGTCCGTTCGGGGCTCCGGAGGGGGGGATTCATCGCCGTCGTCATCATCAACCATCCTCCATCACCAATTTCATGATGATCAATGCCGTGCGTGAGTAAGTCCATCGTAGGCTTGTTGGACGGTGATGGGTTGGATGAGATTTACCATGTAATCAAGTTAGTTTTGTTAGGGTTTGATCCCTAGTATCCACTATGTTCTGAGATTGATGTTGCTATGAATTTGCTATGCTTAATGCTTGTCACTAGGGACCGAGTGCCATGATTTCAGATCTGAACCTATTATGTTTTCATGAATATATGTGAGTTCTTGACCCTATCTTGCAAGTCTATAGTCACCTATTATGTGTTATGATCCGACAACACCGAAGTGACAACAATCGGGATACTTCTCGGTGATGACCATAGTTTGAGGAGTTCATGTATTCACCAAGTGCTAATGCTTTGGTCTGGTTCTCTATTAAAAGGAGGCCTGAATATCCCTTAGTTTCCATTAGGACCCCGCTGCCACGGGAGGGTAGGACAAAAGATGTCATGCAAGTTCTTTTCCATAAGCGCGTATGACTATATTCGGAATACATGCCTACATTACATTGATGAACTGGAGCTAGTTCTGTGTCACCCTATGTTATAACTATTAAATAAGGAATCGCATCCGACATAATTATCCATCACTGATCCAATGCCTATGAGCTTTTCACATATTGTGCTTTGCTTATTTACTTTATCGTTGCTATTGTTACAATTACTACAAAATTGCTACCATTACTTTTGCCACCGTTACCATTACTATCATACTACTTTGCTACTAAATACTTTCCTGTAGATACTAAGTTATCCAGGTGTGGTTGAAATGACAACTCAACTACTAATACTTGAGAATATTCTTTGGCTCCCCTTGTACCGAATCAATAAATTTGGGTTGAATACTCTACCCTCGAAAACTGTTGCGATCGATCCCCTATACTTGTGGGTTATCAAGACTACTTTCTGGCACCATTGCTGGCCATCATAGCTCTATTCTTTGAGTCACTTGGGATTTATATCTGCTGATCACTATGAGGAACTTGAAAGACGAAAGAACTAAGATTTTTCCCTCAACTACGAGGGGAGGTAAGGAATTGCCATCTAGCTCTGCACTAGATTCTCCTTCTGTTTTAAGTAAGCTTGCGACACCTCAACCTGCTACTTCTATGAATTCTGATATGTCGAATGTTATTTATGATGCCACTTTTGCTATGCATGATACTTATGATGAAACTATTTCTATGCTTGATACTACTGTGCCATTAGGTGAATATCTTGATGAACAATTTGCTAGGGTTAGAGAGAATGAAATTATTGAAGATGATATTATTGAAGATAGTGATGATGAAGGTTCTCCCCCTAAGTATGAATTGCCTGTTGTTCCTGAGGGTTATGTTATGGATGAAGAAACTACTAGATATCTTCTTGCTTGCAATGATAGATCTGATCTTAAGAAGTTATTAGCTAAACTTAAACAGAAATCTCTAAATGCTAGAATGAAATATGACCCTGCTTTTTCTACTTCACCTATCTTTGTTACTGATAAGGATTATGGATTCTCTATCAATCCTGAGATAATTACTTTGGTTGAATCTGATCCTTTTTATGGCTATGAATCTGAAACTGTTGTGGCACTCTTACTAAGTTAAATGATATAGCCACCATGTTCACTAATGATGAGAAGTCCCGCTACTATTATATCCATAAGATATTTCCATTCTCATTAAAGGGTGATGCTAAAACTTGGTTTAATTCTCTTGATCCTGGTTGTGTGCGTAGTCCCCGGGATATGATTTATTACTTCTCTGCTAAATATTTCCCTGTTCATAAGAAACAAGCTGCCTTGAGGGAAATATACAATTTTGTGCAAATTGAAGAAGAGAGTCTTCCACGAGCTTGGGGGAGGCTTCTCCAATTACTTAATGCTTTGCCTGATCATCCTCTTAAGAAAAATGAAATACTTGATATCTTTTATAATGGACTAACTGATGCTTCCAAGGACCACTTGGATAGTTGTGCTGGTTGTGTTTTCAAGGAAAGAACAGTCGACCAAGCTGAATTGTTATTGAATAATATGTTGACTAATGAAAATAATTGGACTCTTTCTGAGCCAATTCCTGAGACAATTGAGCCAACTCCTGAATCTATTCCTAAACCAACTCCGAAGAAGAGGGGAGTTCTATTTCTTAGTCTTGAAGATATGCAAGTGGCAAAGAAATCTATGAAAGAGAAAGGTATTAAAGCTGAAGATGTTAATAATTTACCTCCTGTAGAAGAAATACATGGTCTTAATATACCACCTTTTGAAGAAACACATTGTCTTGATAACCCGACACATGTAGTAAAGGTAAATTCTCTCTATAGATATGATAAAGTGGAAATCCCGTCTACTAAGTTTCCTAGCCAATTTTTAGATGAATTTGATGATTTTATGGCTAGGCAAGAAATTTTTAATGCTTATGTTGGTAGAGAATTAAAGAGTAATGCTTACATGATTGGACGCTTGAGTGATTATATGGCTAGAGTTAAAGGTGAACTTAAACTCATTAGTAAGTATGCTTCTATGGTTACCACTCAAGCAGAGAAAGTACTTAAAGCTCAAAATGATTTGCTCGATGAATTAAATAATATACATGACTTTGCTGTTAGAGTGGCTACTAGAACTGGTAAAATGACTCAGAAACCTTTGTATCCTAAAGGCCACCCTAAGAGAATTGAGCAAGATTCTCAGAGAAATAATTTAGATGCACCTAGTCCTTCTAAAAACAAGAAAAAGAAAAATGATAGGACTTTGCATGCTTCTAGTGAACCTATTGTAGACACACCTAAGAATCCTAATGATATTTTTATTTCTGATGCTGAAACACAATCAGGTGATGAACATGAACCTAGTGATAATGTTAATGATAATGTTCATGTTGATGCTCAACCTAGCAATAATAATGATGTAGAGATTGAACCTATTGTTGATCTTGATAACCCACAATCAAAGAATCAATGTTATGATAAAAGAGACTTTGTTGCTAGGAAGCACGGTAAAGAAAGAGAGCCATGGGTTCAGAAACCCATGCCTTTTCCTCCTAAGCCATCCAAGAAAAAGGATGACAAGGATTTCTAGCGCTTTGCTGAAATGATTAGACCTATCTTCTTACGTATGCGCTTAACTGATATGCTTAAAGTAAACCCTTATGCTAAGTATATGAAGGATATTATTACAAATAAAAGAAAGATTCCGGAAGCTTAAATTTCCACCATGCTTGCTAGTTATACTTTTAAAGGTGGAATACCAAAGAAACTTGGAGATCCATGAGTACCAACTATACCATTCTCCATTAAAAGAAACTATGTTAAAACTGCTTTATGTGATCTTGGAGTCGGTGTTAGTGTTATGCCTCTCTCTTTATATCCTAGACTTGAATTGAATAAGTCTACACCTACTAAAATATCTTTTCAAATGGCCAATAAATCAACTGCTATAGTTGTCGGTATTTGTGAGGATGTGCCTGTTGTGGTTGCAAATGTCACTATCTTAATGGACTTTGTTATTCTTGATATTCCCGAGGATGATAGTATGTCGATTATCCTTGGTAGACCCTTTTTGAATACTGCAGGGGTTGTTATTGACTGCAACAAAGGCAATGTCACTTTTCATGTTAATGGTAATGAGCATACGGTACACTTTCCGAGGAAACAACCTCAAGTTCATACCATCAATTCTATTGGAATATTCCAACTATCATTATTGGAGGTTTTGAATTTCCTCCTCCTACCATCAAGAAAAAAATATGATATTCTTATTATTGGGGATGTTCATATCCCCGTTGAGGTAACCTAGTGTTATTAGAAATTTCTCCGGTTTCATGTTATTCGGAATGAGTTCGTTAACAAGACTTGATCAACCTTGTTAGTGGATTCCTTTTGATGATCATGAGATGGATGAAACTAGAAGGCACAACCTTCTGTACCCTCTTTTTACTTTCTGTTATTTAGAATAAATAAAGAAAAAATAGTATTATTTGTCCGTTTTCTGAATTATCCATGCAATAAAAAAATATCCCGAAAATAAAAGTTCTCCAAATGCCCTGCCAATTTTGTATGATTGTTTTTGGAATATTTGAGGATTTTAGGCACTGAGAACACAGCAGGGGGGCAAGCACCTGGCCACGATGGTCCAGGGCGCGCCCACTTTTACAGGGCGCGCCCACTCTTATAGGGCGCCCGCCCTGCAACATGGGCCCACGGTGGCCCCCCTCCACTTATTCCTGCACCCACGCACTCCATCTTCCTCCCAAAAAAATCCCCATCCAGCTCAAGCACGAGTTCTAGCTCATTTTGCTGCGATTTTCGATCTCCTTGTTCAAAGCTCCATTCACAAAACTGGTTTGGGAGACTGTTCCTAGGTATGTGACTCCTCCAATGGTTCAATTAGTTTTTGTTCTAGTGCTTTATTCATTGCAAATTTTGCTACCTAGGTGACCCTGTTCTTGAGCTTGCATGTCAAATTTATGAGGTCCCAAGTAATTCTAATGCATGATATAGGCTCTAGGCACTTATGGGTGTAGTTTCTATCAATCTTGTTTAGTTTCATTCACTTTTATTTTGGGTTACTAAAAATTTCAGAAATTTTCAGAAAATGATGAAGAGATTTTTGAGGGGCTCTTCTAGCCAAGGCTCCAAGGATAAACAAGCTAAGGAGAAAGAAAATGCCAAGTATAATCTTCCTCGCGTAGCGGAAGTAAGGCCGTGTCAGTGGCCTTGTGATAATTTCTTGAGAGCAGTCGAGATTTATGAAGACTTTTATTCTTTGGCTGATAATGCCGGCCTCACAGACTTTCTCCATGACCGGATCGAACAGTATCTCTTACTCACCAATACTTCCATGCAAAACTTCTACTATTATCCTAAGAATTCACCCCCTTTAGTAGCTTTTCATTTATATGATGAGGCTAAGGAAATGTCATTACATAATTTTTGCGCGGTTTGTAGAATACCCTTCGAGGGTAGGTTAGATGAACCACATCGTAAAGATGTGGATGGTTTTATTGATACAATTACTGTAGGGGAATTGAGGAAGGTTTCCGATGCAAGAATCACTAGCATACATTTTCCTGTTCTATGCTACTTTGCCATATTTGCTAATCGATGTTTAATTGGTCGCGGAAACTGTGGAAACCTTAGTGTTCCTGATATTATTATTTTGTACCATTCTTTATTCCGTGATAACTGTTTTATTATGGGTGCCGTTATTGCTAAACGATTAAGCCTGAATCATACAAAGGGCCCCATCTTTGGAGGTATCTATGCTGCACGCCTTGCTAGACATTTCAAGATACATATTAGGCATTATGAGAAAGAGGAAAAATTGCTGCCCCCTACTTTTCTAGATTAAAAAAGCATCATAGCACATGAGTTTATTGTTAACAATGATGATAATATTCTTCTGTATAACTTGAGTTTTAATAAGAAGCACAATGAGACTATTATCTTGCCTGCACCTTCTTTGTTTGATTTAACTGCAGGCCATTACCTTGTTCCGCCGACGGCTGTGTACACACATCGAGGGCAGACATCAGCTCCAGAGCCTGAGCCGGAACCACCACTGGACCCTTATCATCCATCATCTTATCAGTTTGATCCGGAAGAGATCGCTAGCCAATGGTACCCTGATGACACCCCTCAGTTCACCGGGGAAAGTAGCCGCGGTCCTTGGGCATAGACCAACTTAGGCCAAAAGCCTAAGCTTGGGGGAGTACGTATTTCTCACCGACATTACATTCATGTTCACACACTTATTCTAGTTGTCGGTGCTCATACTTCTTCATTGTACTATCCATGCTAGTTTATTCTCCTTTTTCCTTCTTTTTTCTTGTGTGTTTGAATAACCCTAAGAAAAACCAAAAAAAATTAGTTAGTTTAATTTCCGTGCTTGTAGTAGCTATTAAAAGAAAACCCAAAAAGATTTCTCGTTCTTGTTTTGCTTGTTGGGAGCTTTCTCGTGTAAATAGTTTTATTTTCTTTCCTTTGGGGGTCGAGAGGAGAAGACCATAATGAAAATGTTTAGTGGCTCTCATATGCATGATTGTTGATTTAACCAAGAGCCTATATTACTTTGTCTTCTCCCTTGAATTGAATGCTTGCAGATTCCAGCTTAGTCCAATGCACGTGCACTATTATTATACACACCGTTCGGTCGTGCAAGTGAAAGGCAATAATGACGATATATGATGGACTAATTGAGATGAGAGAAGCTAGGATGAACTCGACCTCTCTTTTTTTTGTAAATATGATGAGTTCATCGTTCCTGATTCAGCCTATTATGAATAAACATGTTTGCAATGACAATTACAGATTATAGTTGCTTATGCCATGCTTAATTAGCTAGGAGCTTATAATGGTTTACCTTGCGTGCCAACATGCTATTAAAATGGTTGTGATGTGGTATGACAGGGTGGTATCCTCCTTTGAATGATTCGAGTGACTTGACTTGCCACATGTTCACGCATGTAGTTGAAACAAAACCAACATAACCTTCATGATATTTATGTTCATCGTGGATTATATCATACTCATGCTTGCACTCAGTGTTGATTAATTTTAATGCATGTTAATGACTATTGTCGCTCTTTCAGTTGGTCGCTTCCTATTCTTTTGCCAGCCTTCACCTGTACTAAGCAGGAATACTGCTTGTGCATCCAAACTCCATAAACCCCAAAGTTATTCCATATGAGTCCACCATACCTTCCTATATGCGGTATTTACCTGCCGTTCCAAGTATATTTGTGTGCCAAATTCCAAACACTCAAATGAAATTCTGTTTTGTATGCTCGAGCAGTTCATGTCTCAACTAGGGTTGTCTGTATCTTCCATGCTAGGTGGGTTATTCTCAAGGGGAGTGGACTCCGCTCCTCATTCACGAGAAAATGGCTGGTAACCGGGATGCCCAGTTCGATGATCAAAAAGATCAAAGCAAATCAAAATAATTAAACAAAACTCCCCCATGGCTGTTGCTAGTTGGAGGCACTCGTTGTTTCGAGCGAGCCATGGATTGATGCTTGTTGCTGGTGGGGGAGTATAAACTTTACCATTCTATTTGGGAACCGCCTATAATGTGTGTAGCATGGAAGATATCGAGATCTCATAGTTGTTGCGTTGACAGTGAAAGTATACCGCTCAACATATTATTCATCTCTATTTTAAAATCGAGCTCTCAGACCTCTACAAATCCCTCCTTCCCTCTGCAAAGGGCCTATCTATTTACTTTTATGTTGAGTCATCACCTTATTATTAAAAAGAACCCTCTGGAGCACACTGTCATTTGCATTCATTACTATTAGTTTATATTGGGTATGACTTGACTGGATCTCTTTACCATGAATTACAATGTTTAGTCAGTCCTTCATCTCTAAAGGTGCTCTGTATTTATGTTTTGCGGTCTCATAACGGGCTGGCAAGATACCATCTTGTTATACCATATTATGATTGTTTTGAGAAAGTGTTGTCATCCGAGATTTATTATTATTGCTCGCTAGTTGATTATGCCATTACTATGAGTAAACATGAGACCTAAGTTTTATTGTGAATATGGTTAGTTCATAATCTTTGCTGAAAACTTGAATGTTTTCTTTACATATTTACAACAACAAGAGCAAACAGAGTCTGTAAAAGTTTTTCTTTATCACTTTTAGTTTATCAACTGAATTGCTTGAGGACAAGCAAAGGTTTAAGCTTGGGGGAGTTGATACGTCTCCAACGTATCTACTTTTCCGAACACTTTTGCCCTTGTTTTGGACTCTAACTTGCATGATTTTAATGAAACTAACGCGGACTGACGTTGTTTTCAGCAGAACTGCCATGGTGTTATTTTTGTGCAGAAACAAAAGTTCTCGGAATGACCTGAAAATCCACAGAGATTATTTTTGGAAAATATAAAAAATGCTGACGAAAGAATTAAGGCCAGGGGGCCCACACCCTGTCCACGAGGGAACGGGGCGCGCCCCCTCCCCCTGGGCGCGCCCCCTGCCTCGTGGGCCCCCCTGGATGTCCACCGACCTCAACTCCAACTCTATATATTTGCTTTCCTGGAGAAAAAAAAATCAGAGAGAAAGTTTCATCGCATTTTCCCATACGGAGCCGCCGCCAAGCCCTAATCTCTCTCGGGAGGGCTGATATGGAGTCCGTTCGGGGCTCCGGAGAGGGGGATTCATCGCCGTCGTCATCATCAATCCTCCTCCATCACCAATTTCATGATGCTCACCGTCATGCGTGAGTAATTTCATCATAGGCTTGCTGGACGGTGATGGGTTGGATGAGGTTTACCATGTAATCAAGTTAGTTTTGTTAGGGTTTGATCCCTAGTATCCACTATGTTCTGAGATTGATGTTGCTATGACTTTGCTATGCTTAATGCTTGTCACTAGGGCCCGAGTGCCATGATTTCAGATCTAAACCTATTATGTTTTCATGAATATATGTGAGTTCTTGACCCTATCTTGCAAGTCTATAGTCACCTATTATGTGTTATGATCTGACAAATCGAAAGTGACAATAATCGGGATACTTCTCGGTGATGACCATAGTTTGAGGAGTTCATGTATTCACTAAGTGCTAATGCTTTGGTCCGGTTCTCTATTAAAAGGAGGCCTTAATATCCCTTAATTTCCATTAGGACCCCGCTCCCACGGGTGGGTAGGACAAAAGATGTCATGCAAGTTCTTTTCCATAAGCACGGATGACTATATTCGGAATGCATGCCTACATTACATTGATGAACTGGAGCTAGTTCTGTGTCACCCTATGTTATAACTATTATATGACGAATCACATCCGACATAATTATCCATCACTGATCCAATGCCTACGACCATTTCACATATTGTCCTTTGCTTATTTTACTTTACCGTTGCTACTGTTACAATTACTACAAAACTGCTACCATTACTTTTGCCACTGTTGCCATTACTATCATACTACTTTGCTACTAAATACTTTGTTGCAGATACTAAGTTATCCATGTGTGGTTGAATTGATAACTCAACTGCTAATACTTGAGAATGTTCTTTGGCTCCCCTTGTGTCGAATCAATAAATATGGGTTGAATACTCTACCCTCGAAAACTGTTGCGATCCCCTATCACTACAAAAAAAGACACATCCGTGACATTTTGGGCCAAACAAATTTTTTTCTGTCATACATATGACACTTCTATGACGATAATTGTGACAAAACCCAGCATCATCATAGATGTGGTGGGCTCCTATTTCTATGACAAAAAATCATGACAGAAAATGGGCTTTTCATCCTGGGCAGGCCGGAGACGCAGCTGCATGACATTCTTTGGGCCGTCCATGACGGAAAAAACCATGGTAGAAGCGAGGGCGAGGAAACTTTCGGGGAGTTCCCAGTTTTGGTGGGCGGTCGGGAGCCGTGTGATGCGCATTTCTCTCGTACACGTACGCGCGTGTGTGCGAGGCGTTGGCTCTAACTGAACCCGAGCGAGGCGTTGGGCTCTAACTGAACCCGAGCGATTGCACTGCAGGCTACGCATTACTTGTAACGCCCCGGATTCGATGCACCAGGTTTCCGCCAGTTATTCGCCGTCATTGCCATGTCATTTTCTTGCGTGTTGCATTTTGCTATGTCATCATCTACATTTCATCTGCATGTTTTTCAAAACTTGCATCCGTTCGGGTTCTGCCAGTTCTCTCCGTTGTCCGTTCCTAGTCCGGACACACTCGCACGCGCCCGCGGCACCTCCGAAATATTATTTTATAAGTGGCATAAAAATATTCTCGGAATGGGTTGAAAGTTGGCGTGCGGTCTTATTATAGTGTAGGTAGACCGCCTGTCAAGTTTCGTCGCATTCGGAGTCCATTTGATAGCCCAACCGTTAAACCTACAACCGCAATATAGCCGGTTTACCGTCGGACGTTTTCGGTCTCCGGAAACAATTGCCGGGCTGCATTTCTCTTCTCTCCTCTCAGGCCAACTCCTCTTCACAGCCCACTATCCACTCACCTAAACCCTCTCCGCTCCGGAGCCATACGATGGCGATCGAACGGTCCGAAAACGGAGCGAATCCCCGAACCCTAGCCTCCTTTTCTATTTATAGATGCCTCCCAGCCATTTTTGGCCTCCTACCAACCCCCCTCCTCAATTCCCGCATCCAGCCGCCGCTCCCACCTCGTTTTCAGCATCGGTGCACTCCCCCGCCGCCAAGTGTCGCCGCCCCGTTCGCTGCACTGCCGCCAGCAGCCGCCTCCCACTTGGCGTCTCCACGTCCTCCCGCGCCTCCCACTGTGCAGGGCCCGTCGAAGCCCATCCACAACCCGCTGCTGGGCTGAATCGGGCCCCCTGCCCGCGCCGCCCTTGCGCCCCGCGCAAGCTCCAGATCGGGAGGAGCCTCGATCCAGAGCCCGAGCTCCCGCCGCCCCGACTCCTTCCGGCCCCCTCGCCGGAGTGCGCCGCCGGCGACCTCGCCAGGCCAGGCCTCGCCGAACCCTGCTCCCTTTCCCCGCGTTTGCCCTCTCTCTCACCTCGCTCTCTCTCTTCTCCCCGCAGGCCGCCGCCGTCATGCCCTTCATCGCCGCACAGTGCTCCCCTACCGCCGCCGCCTCCGGGAACAGACTCCCCGGGGCCAGATCCGCCCGGATCCGGCCGGAACCGCCGCGCCATGGCCTCCTCCGACCTCGCCGGCCTTGCCGGATCCCGCCACCGCCGTCATGGTTTAGCCCGGGAGCTAGCAGAGGAGCCGCCCGCTCCCCATGCCCGTTGACCGCGCCCCCTGCATCGTGGGCCGTGACCCAGTGCGTCGGCCTCCAAGGCCCAACCCGACCACCCCGACCGGCCTGCTAGGCCCTTGGTGAGTAGTCCACCTATCCTCCGCCCGGTGCGATCTGTAGCTATATGTCGCCCCTGTTTTTTTCTCCATATGGCTAAGTCTGGAAAATTCAGCATAATGTGCGCATATTTGACTCATCATAACTCCATGCATACTGCTCCATTTTGTGCGTGTAATATATCAAAATGTTCGTTCTGAGATGCTTTACAATTCATTCCATTGCACCATCTTCATTTGAGCTCATCTTGATGCCTGAATCATCGTTGCAAAAGTGCTATATAATGTTGTTTGCTGCCTGTTAACAGAACATGCTCATTTGTCATTTTTGCCATGTTTGATGTGTGCATCCTATGAGCATGAGCTCTACATGAGTTTTTATCTAAGATATGCCATATTTACAGGGGTGCTTGTCTTGTATTTTTGTGAGTCTTGTAGTGAGTGCATCAAGCTTGTTAAGTAGGGTACTTTCTGTTGCTGTTTTGCTAGACTGTTTCTGTTATATTATGATGCTATGTTCACCTGCTTATACAAGTTATTCTATGGATAATATGGAGATGTTCACTAAGGATGTTTTGTTATACATGTCATGCTCTATCCATTCATGCCCTTGGTTGCATTTATAGCCTGCTGTAACATGTTGTTGTCTTGCTCCAAACTTGATAAATTACGTTGCTGTCAGCCTGTTAACATTAAGTTCAATGTTGCCATGATTGTTGTAAGTGATCCAAGCATGCTATGAACTTGCTATTGCCATGCTTAGCATCATAAACATGTATTCTTACTGTTTGTTGCCTTGACATGCCATGTATTGCTCTGTGGTGAGTGGTACAAGCTCACCAACATGCCTACTTATTGCTGTTTCTGCCATGTATGAATCTGTCATATTATTTGCCATGTTTACATGGGTGCCATTTTATCTTCTGATCCTTTTTGGCTCATGGTCAGTAAGGGACTTTTGTTCTATGCAGTTATTAGATTCATGGCATGCCTTTGTTTGCCATGATAAGTTCCTGTAGCATGTTGTTTGATAGCTCTAAACATTGCACCCTGATGTTATTCCTGCTAACTGTTAACTGTTATAATTTGCAATTTTGCCATGTCCTTTTGAGCATGTGTTTTCTGGAGATAGCTCAGTGTTCATGTTTTGTCATGCCTTACCTGTACCTCATGCCCATGCCTTTTGTTCTTATGTTGGGGTGCTGTAGCTTATTGTTTTGATGCTTGCAAGATGCTTAGTTGCTGTTATGGACAGATTGTTGCTATAACTTGTATAGTGTATGTGTTGCACCGTTGCTCCGTTTTGAGTGTGCTCTATATGAAACTTGCTTGATTTCGCATGTAGTTTCATATTATCATGTTGCATCCTTGTTTTGAGGTGTTTGCTTGATGTTTGTATGCATTTTGCATCAATGCCATGCTTAACTTGTTTTGCTCATATCTTCTAGGCCGTAGCTCCGAACTAAATGAACTTTTATATGTAACTTGGCTAGAATCTCGTGTAGATCATCTTGGTGCATCTTAACTTGCTGTTAAACAACTTCAACTTAATGTTTGTTCAATTCTGGATCAATTTCTAAATTTGCATATGAGGACTTACCGGAATTGTTATATGTTGTTTCCGGCATCATTTAAACTTGCTTTGATTTGTTGTTCTTGTTTGCATCATCTTTTGCCATGAGTAGCCTCATCTAGCTTTGTAATGCATCATGCTTGGTTGTGCACCATGTCTTGTCTATGTGTGGTGTGTTTACCTTGTTGAGTGCTTCTTCTCGATAGTTCTCGTTTCGTTGCGATTGTGAGGATTCGTTCATCTATGCTTGGTTCCTCTTCGTGGCTTCATCTCCTTCATGGACTCGTTCTTCTTCCTAGCGGGATTTCAGGAAAGATGACCGCCACCTTGGATCTTACTACTATCATTGCTATGCTAGTTGCTTCGTTCTATCGCTTTGCTGCGCTACCTATCATTTGCTCTTCAAGCCTCCCAAATTGCCATGTCAGCCTCTAACCTTGTCACCCTTCCTAGCAACCCATTGCTTGGCTATGTTACCGCTTTGCTCAGCCCCTCTTATAGCGTTGTTAGTTGCTGGTGAAGTTGAAGATTGCTCCATGGTGGACAGGATTATGTTGGGATATCACAATATCTCTTATTTAATTAATGCATCAATATACTTGGTAAAGGGTGGAAGGCTCGGCTGTATGCCTGGTGTTTTGTTCCACTCTTGCCGCCCTAATTTCCGTCATACCGGTGTTATGTTCCCGGATTTTGCGTTCCTTACGCGGTCGGGTGATTTATGGGACCCCCTTGACAGTTTGCTTTGAATAAAACTCCTCCAGCAAGGCCCAACCTTGGTTTTACCATTTGCCTCACCACCACCTACTTTTCCCTTGGGAGTCGCTCTCTTGAGGGTCATCTTTATTCAGCCCCCCCGGGCCAGTGCTTCTCTAAGTGCTGGTCCGAACCGAGCCGCCTGCAGGGCCCCCTTGGGGAAACTCGAGGTCTGGTTTTACTCGTAGCCTCTCTCATCCAGTGTTGCCCTGAGAACGAGATATGTGTAGCTCCTATCGGGATTGTCGGTGCATCGGGCAGCCTTGCTGGTCTTGTTTTACCATTATCGAAATGTCTTGTAAACCGGGATTCCGAGACTGATCGGGTCTTCCTGGGAGAAGGAATATCCTTCGTTGATCGTGAGAGCTTATCATGGGCTAAGTTGGGACACCCTTCCAGGGTATAAACTTTCGAGAGCCGTGCCCACGGTTATGTGGCAGATGGGAATTTGTTAATGTCCAGTTGTAGATAACTTGACACCAGATCCGAATTAAAATGCATCAACCGTGTGTGTAGCCGTGATGGTCTCTTCTTGGCGGAGTCCGGGAAGTGAACACGGTCTTTGGGTTATGTTTGACGTATGTAGGAGTTCAGGATCACTTCTTGATCATTGCTAGCTTCACGACCGTTCCTTTGCTCCTCTTCTCGCTCTCATTTGCATATGTTAGCCACCATATCATGCTTAGCCACTTCTGCAACCTCACCACTTTACCCCTTCATTTACCATTAAGCTTTGCTAGTCTTGATACCCATGGTAATGGGATTGCTGAGTCCTCGTAGCTCACAGATTACTACAACAACAGTTGCAGGTACAGGTATTGCGATGATCATGACGCGAGAGCGATGTTACTTGTTTTGGAGTTCTTCTTCTGCTTCTTCTTCAATCAGGGGATAGGTTCCAGGTCGGCAGCCTGGGCTAGTAGGGTGGATGCCGTTTGAGTTTCTGTTTGTGTTTCATCCGTAGTCGGATGGTGATCTTATGTAAGATGATGTTGTATTCGTGTGGCATTGTATGCCTCTTGTATGCACCCCTATCTATTATGTAACGTTGATGTAATGATATCCACCTTGCAAAAGCGTCTTCAAGATGCGCTTCTATCCTTGGTGGGACCTTCGAGTTACTTTAGGATAGGGTCGCATCTTGGGCGTGACATTACTGAACCCGAGCGATCGATCGATGGCTGTTAACTGAACCCGTCGAGCGATTCCTTCGCTACTGCTGCTAACTGAAGCCGATCGGTGCTGCCTCTCTGGATGAACAGTGAGTGTTGCGGGGGGGTGGATGAACAGTGAATGGTGGGGGTGGATGCAGGACCCCATGGCGTTGCCTCTGGATGAACAGGATGACCCCGTGGAGTGCTGGATGAATAGTAGACGGTGGAGGGGTGCCCGTGGAGGGGTGGTTGAACAGTAGCCGGTGGAGTAGCGTGCGGTGGAGGCTAGATGAACAGGAGCCCGTGGAGGCTGGAGGAGGTCGACGGTAACCTGTGTAGGCTGGAGGAGGTCGACGGTGGAGATGAACAGTATCCCGTGGAGTCCCGCTTTGCGGTACTCCACACATCTCCCGATGAACAGGACACCCGTTTCGACCGTAGCGCTCCAACACAAGTCCGTTTCGTGAATTTTGCGGTTCGCCACACCCCTCCCGATCAACAGGACCCCCGTTTCGACCGTAGGACGTCCGTTTCCTCCGTTTTGTGGTACGCCAGACCCCTCCCGATGAACAGGATCCCGTTTCAAACGTGGCTGGTCGAACACAAGGCCGTTTCCTCCATTCTGCGGTAAACCAGGCCTCGTTTCCATCGCCTGTTCCGTCCAAGCCCTCCCGATGAACACGATGACGCATTCTGTTCCGACCCAGCCGGTTGGCTCCCACGTGTTCTGTTGCCTCCCGATGAACACGACGCATTTCGTTGCCTCCCCATGAACACGATGCATTTCATTGCCCCCCATGAAGACGACGTTGCTGTTTCTCGTTCCCACCCAGCCATGTCCACGAGCCCTGGTCGTACGTATGCGCGAGTAGGCATTCGAGACCCCGCCCGTATGTATATATGTGGCCGTATTTTCTTTCTTGGACCCTAGCCGTTGTATGTTTGTGTACATGCTACATGTGCGCCTCTACTATGACACGTGAACGCCTCTACATCCACCAGTATGTACGTTCACGTTCGCGACTAGAATGACAACGCTACGTATGCTTCAACTAGGTGGGTCCCGACTGTCAGGCACTTCCTTGTGTGCGAAAATGTAGTTGGTGGGTCCCAGCAGTTAGGGGGGCACTTCCTTGGGTGCGAAGATGTAGCTGGTGGGTCCCAGCAGTCAGGGGAGAATCGTTTTTTTGGGACGCACTTCCTTGCATGCGAAGATGTGGCTGGTGGGTCCCAGCAGTCAGGGGGGAGAATCATTTTTTTTGGACGCACTTCCGAGCGTGAGAAGATGTAGCTGCTGGGTCCTAGCAGTCAGGGGGAAACGTTTTTTTGCATAATACGGTGGCCCGTCCGGTGGGTCCCTGCTGTCAGGTGGAGGAATAATTATTTTGCGCGTAATAAGGAGGCACTTCCTTGCTGCGGCCGTGGACCCAGCTATCATCCTGTCCATGTACACTCCACGTCTGATGGAAGCCGTTCCTTGACCATGTTGACCACGCCGCGCCGAGAGCACTAGGGCGGTGGATGACGGCGAGGCCTAGGAAGGGGACGACGCGGAGCCAGGGAAGACGTAGTAGTTGATGCCCACGCGTAGAGGAGTACGAGGGTTCACTGGTTCGGCTGCGTTGTGAGGCTACCGTCCCCGCAGAATAACAGGGGGTATGAGTGAGTAGAGGGATGGCTTGGCCAGTGCTGGGAGTACTAGGGGTTGGTGAGGCCTCCGCCGCATCGCAGCCGGCCACGGGAGGCAGGAGCATGAGGCACGCCCGGCGCTGGTTTGGGCGGCTGGAGCAAGAAGACCAGAGGTTGAAGAAGCACTACAGCCGTTGGATGGACATCGTACGGTCACTAGAGCTAGAATTGTGGATATTGACTAAGTTGACAAAGCCCTCCGTCCCCGTAAACTTAGTAGGTCCGAGCTAACAGGGGGAGTATTCATTTTTTGTGCGTAATAAGGAGGCACTTCCTTGCGTGCGAAGATATAGCTGGTGGGTCCGAGCTGTCAGCGGTGGTAACGTTTTTTTCACGAAATACAGAGGCCCTTCCGGTGGGTCCCTGATGTCAGGTGGAGGAATCATTATTTTGCGCGTAATAAGGAGGCATTTCCTTGCGTGCAGCCGTGGACCCAGCTGTTGGCCTCTCCACGTACAGTCCACTTCAGATGCATGTCGGTTGTTGACCACATTGACCAGGCCGCGCCAAGAGCACCAGGGCGGTGGACGACGGCGAGGCCTAGGAAGGGAACTACACGGAGGCAGGGAAGACTCGGCAGTTGTTTCCCACGCGGAGGGGAGTACAACTGTACGAGGGTTTACTGGTTTGTCTCCCGTCGCCGGAGAATAACAGCAGGTGCGGGTGAGTAGAGGGATGGCTAGGCCAGCAATGGGAGTACGATGGGGCGGTGAGGCCTGCACGACAGCACAGCCGGCAGCGGGGAGGAGGGAGCGGGCAGTCCCGCCGGCGCTTTTTTGAGTGGCTGGAGCAGGAAGAGCAGAGATTGAAGAAGCACGACGGCCGTTGGATGGACATCATATGGTCACTTGAGCTAGAATCGTTCATATTGACTAAGTTGACAAAGCCCTCCATCCCTGCCAACTTAGTAGACCCACAAGTCAGCCTACCACCATGGTGGGTCCTAGCTAGCAGGGGGAGTATTCATTTTTTGTGCGTAATAAGGAGGCACTTCCAATGGGTCCGAGCTGATAGCGGGGGGAACCTTTTTTTTTCACGAAATACGGTGGTCCGTCCAGTGAGTCCCAGCAATCAGGGGGAAACGTTTTTTTCATGAAATACTGGTGGCTCGTCCGGTGGGTCCCTGCTGTCAGGTGGAGGAATAATTATTTTGCGCGTAATAAGGAGGCACTTCCTTGCGGCTGCCGTGGATCCAGCTGTTAGCCTCTCCACGCACAGTACTCTTCCGATGGAAGTTGGTCGTTGACCACATTGACCACGCCGCTCCGAGAACATCATGGCGGTGGACGATGGCGAGGCCTAGGAAGGGGACGACGCGGAGCTGGAGAAGACGCGGCAGTGGATGCCCACGCGGAGAGGAGTATGAGGGTTCACTGGTTCGGCTGCGGTGTGAGGCTGCCGTCGCCGCAGAATAACAGGAGGAGTGGGTGAGTGGAGTGATGGCCTGGCCAGCGGTGGGAGTAGTATGGGGGCGGTGAGGCCTCCGCGGCAGCACAGTCGGCCACGGGAGGCAGGAGCATGCGGCACGACTGGCGCTGCTTTGGGCGGCTGGAGCAAGAAGACCAGAGGTTGAAGAAGCACTACGGCCGTTGGATGGACATCGTTGACCATGCCGCACCGAGAGCACCAGGGTGGTGGACGACGGCGAGGCCTACGAAGGGAACAACATGGAGCCGGGGAAGACACGGTAGTGGCTGCCCACGCGGTGGAGAGTACGAGGGTTGACTGGTTCGGTTGCCGTCGCTGGAAAATAATTGGAGGTGTGGGTTCGTAGAGGGATAGACAAACCAGGGATGCGAGTATGATGGGGCCGTGAGGCCTGCCCGGCATCACAGCCGGCCACGGGAGGCGGGAGCAGGCAGTTCCGACGTTGCTGGTTTGGGCGGTTGGGGCAGGAAGATCAGAGACTGAAGAAGCACGATTGCGTTAGATTGACATCTAACGGTCTAACGCTGGTAGAGTTGATTGTTGACTAAGTTTCTTTTTTGAAAACCTTGTGTACGCATGAACTTAGTAGGCCCACAAGTCAGCCTCCAAATCTGTGGCAGACAACATATAGCCCATTTGCTATTTTTTATAATTTGCAGCCCATTTGCTAATTCTTAAGTAATTTATTACAGCCCATTTTCTGCGCAGGACCATAGTCAAAAAGTTCAACCTTATTTTGCATATTTCAGTGGAGTCCGAACTGTTGTAATCCCAAAATAATAAACATTTTTTAAGAACTTATTGATTTGCCAAAAAAATTGTTTTGTTTTTGTAAGCAAATAAGACGTGGGACAATTGAGTTGGTTTAAGGGAAAACCCGTGGTAAAAAATCAGCGTTGGGTGGGAAAAACAACAAAAATAAGGATGTAAATAGGAAAAGGGAATTTTATGTGTTTTCAATATAATGATATGTGTATATGAATTAGTAAAATTATAGGTAGAGATTAGAAAACGGATGTAGGACATGCGTTTCAAGAGGAAAATAGAACTGGGTTGTGTGTTCGATTCAGTAAAAAAAACTCCCTGCGGATGTTGTAAGACAGAATAAAACTAACGCTGGCGGGCCACAGGCCGGTAGATACCTGCTGGATCTTTGTGCCCCGTTGTCGTCATGGGCTGGGCCTGTTAAAAAGAAAACCAACCCTGGGCAGTCTACAACCCAGTTGAAACTTGCTCGACCTGAATAAACAATATACGTGCTCAATAAACGAGAGAATTCTGCAAGTACAGCTTGATAACCGGGATGCAGCAGGGATATTGTTTTTTCATCGTGATAATAAGTGCATGCACTTGTTTCGAAAAAATTTGGAGAACTGGGAATTCGAACGGTAGGTGCTTATGCTACCCATCAAATAAAAATTAGGTGCCTGAAAATTCGTTTCGAAACAAATGATTCAACTTTATATCCACGTCGACCCTCGGCATGATGGTTGGAAGCAAATGCAAGTTCATACCAAAAGATCGTTAACAACAATACCAACTTGCGGACGACAAGGTAATACAACTACCAATAACAAACTAACTTATAATCTTTTTACTCCTGGCCCTAGTGTTCGTCTGGTAGGAAATCTTGTAGAGGACCAGCTCCGGCTCCTCTTGCTCCAAGTGTCCGAGGTGGTACTGGTGCATCACCCAGTTGGTCCTCTGTTGGTCGAAGTTCTTGTTGGTGTGCAGCACCAGAATCTTTTTTGCTGCCCGTCTGCCGGCCGTTGACAATCTTGTTGGTCGAAGTTCTTGTTGGTATTGCCGGTCTTGTGCCACATCGCGTGCATGCCGCACTCCGACTGTATCTTGCGACGCGTCCACGTGCCATTTTCAACGCCCTGGAATTGCGCTGGAAGAAATGCTTCCTTAGGCCACTCAGTGTGATACCTATAGTATTGTGGAATACAAGTTTTAGTGTACATAGTTGGCATTTTCATAACATCTTTGGCATGTTGCAGCCACTTGTTTCACTTTTTATCAACTCTCAAATTGTAATTTCTTCACCAGGTCTGTGTCTAAAAAGAAAAAGAGAGCTACAAAAAAAGGAATATGTTTATGCAAGTAGATGGCCGGTTGGTGTCTTACCTGGAAGTTTCTAAGGTTGGGTGTAGCATATGTCATGCTCGTTGTCGATGGTTGGTATGAACAAATAGATGAGAGACTGAAATCTCGTGCTGTTAGCACTCACTTTGGCCTCAAGGTGCTCGATCAGCTCCTGATCCGTGGGATCGAACTTGACGCTAGCCGGCAGCACCATCAATCCTTCTGCAACTTGCATCGGTAATTCCAGGTATATGGTACTCAATGTATGATCAATCGACTGTTTTAAGTGAATGATTAAAGATTTCGACAGATAAGTGGTACTCCAAATCTGAAGTCTAGAATACCCGAACATGCCGCCGGGATTCTTGTGTCACCTCACGTGCAGCATGTTGTCACGTCAATTCAATGTTGACATGATGAATAATTTGACCGACGTATACTAGTACTGCTACTGTACTACTTACTAGTCGTATTTAGTGTCACAATGTATACATAGGTTTAACTAACAAGTACGCACTTGAAGCCTAACTGATATATATAGATATATACATACATATATATATATATATATATATATATATATATATATATATATATATAGGGTGGGTCTATTATGATAACACCACTTAAGACCTTATTCTGCACACCGAAACGCTTATTCTGCTAACACTTGAGCACTGTCCCGCACGCCTGAAGTGAACCGCACCAGATAACTCCTACACCCAACCCGCGCTGACTGACGGAATAAAACAAAACCACCCTCAGCCTCTCTTACGGTCTTCCCCACCCCGTCACTTTGTCCCCCTGTGCACCACCCTTCACCGCGCTGACGGGCCACCACCTCCACTGTGCCGCTGGCCATATCCTACCGCGTGGCCGCGCCACCACCTCCCATCGCGCGGCCGGCCATCTTCCACCGTGCGGCCGGCCACCACCTGCCACCGCGCGGTCGCGCCACCACATCGCATCGCGCGGCCGACCATCTGCCACCACACAGCCGACGACCACCTCCCACCGTGCTGCCGGGCCACCACCCCCAACGCGCCGCCAGGCCACCAGCTCCCACCGCGCGTCACCAGCTCTCCGAGATAGACGGTGCTCCACCCCTCCCCAGATTCGTCAGGCGTGCGCCGGATTAGCTGAGCCACGGCCAGATCCGTCGAGCCAGCACAGATCCGGTCAGTATGCAGGGCACCACCTTCTTTCCCACGCCCCACCTCCCCTGCCAGATCCCCACGTCGCCCCACTCTCCACCTTCTTCCCCACTCCCCTCCATTGTCCCCACGTCCCTCCCCTCCAGCTACCTCCCGTGCTCCCCTTCCCCTTTGACGAACTGCAAGGGCCCCCGTGCCCAGTCCGTCGCCTCACCTCCTCCCCATGCTGCCGGGCCACTGTGCCCCTGCATGAACCCATAAGGTCCTCCCCTGCCCTACTGGCCACCTACCACCATGCGCTGCCCCCTTCCCGCGGCACCTTCCAGCAGCACCGCCGCCTCCCCCGCGCTGTCATGCCACCTCCTACCCTCGCGCCGCCTCCTCCCCTGCTCCGGTGCACCACCCCCTCCCCCCATGGGTGGCCGCGGCGCCACCGGCCCACCCGCGCCGCGTTGTCATTGTCCCCCGTCGCTGTCAGTAGCCTCTACTAGACGAGGATGTCGGGGGAAGGACTAGAGCCCGGATCCGGTGGATCCATGTACAGGTGGCGGTCGTGGCGCGTGTCGCGGCGCGGGGGATCGCCGGGAATCCGCGTAGAAGGTGGGCGGCAGAAAGGATCCCGATGTTCCTGAAGTTCTTGTGATTTTTTGCTCTCTGTATGTTTTTGTGTGCGCATGCAGTTTGGACATGGCCAGAGCTTGCCGCAGCCCACATCTCTACCGGGGGCAGCTCAGATTCTGCCGGCGTGCAATTTCGACAGCGGTTTGTCAGCTCGTCCTGTGCAGCGCAGTTTTTGCAGCCACGTAGTGTGGCATCTCGCATGGTGCCGTTCGACAGCCGTTCGGCAGCCCTTTTGCAGTCGGGTGCCACTACTCCTCCGTCCTCCCCCTGACGCAAGCATCTCCTGCCCCATAGGTGGTCTCCGACCTCATCCCTATTGATGTTCATATTTTTACAATTAAAGACAGACATGGAAGAGGTGAGGTTTGCTGTTTGCAGTTCGCTTATTTGATTTTGGAGGAAAAAATACAGCGCACTGGAGTTTGATATTCCCTGTCTCACGACTCAGTTTGCTATCTTTTTGCAGGACAGGAACGGAGCGTCAAAGAAGAGCATCCCACTGGCGATGAGAGCCCAAAAGGCAGTGATGCAGTTCTGTCCGCCTGTGCGTGCAACCCAGAAAAAAATCCATGGGCATGATTGTGTTTTTCTTTTAAGAAAAGAGACAAGTGGACTGCGGTTGGCTGTTCTGAAGTGTCCTACAGTAGAAGGAGAACCAACCCTTCTACTCAGGCAGGAACGCAGGCGGCGGTTATGATCAGAGGGAGTACACTTCTAATATGTTTGGGTGTTCGCTTTGAACTCTCTTGAAGCTCATTCGGGCTCAAGACAACAAACGTATCACTTCGAGGAGTATTGTGGTCCACTTCAGTCAAATGTATTTATTTTTTGTAAAAAGAGATGTAGTCCGTTTGGACACTACTTGCGGTTTGCATGGCTCGTGTGTGAAGTGCACGATGTGCTTGTGTGTTTCAAAACCTAGTCAATTATGTGAAGTGCACGATGTGCTTTGTGTGTTTGAAAACTCAGTTGATTCCGTCAAAAACACATGCAGTGTGCTTGGTCCTCGTCAAAACACATGCAGTGCACTTGGTCCTCGGACGTGGTTCATTTTTTAGAGTGATGATGTTCACTTGCGCACTTCATGGAAGTGTGAAAAAAATAGCGAAACAAAAGAATGTAATGTGCTTCACTTTGATATATGCGGCGGTTCGCTTGCTCTTGTCTCCGCCGTCCACTCTCATTCATAAAAAATGTTGGAAAAAAAACAAAGAAAAACTCCTTTGAGAAAAATTTACGTCCCACGAAAAAGAAACCATGCAGTTCTATTACCCGTCTTATGCAGTGCGGTTTTTCGTCCGTTGCAGTGCGGTTTTCAGTCGGATGAAGTAAACACGTCGATTTGGGTGTCGCAAAAAACAGAGTGTCCGCATTTCGATAAATTTGAAATTCCTCTTAAACCGTAAAGAATTAGAGAGAGTGTTCTACATAAAAGAGTTGCGTATCATCGATATCTTTCTAACAGTGAATCGTTTGAATCATTCCGACCAGCGGTCTGCAAAAATTTCGCCAAAAACGGCCGCTGCCACTTGTCGTCCGCCGTACAATTTTCAAAATTAACTTAAAAATGTAAGGAATTTCAAAAATATTTCAACATATGAAAGTTGCGCCTCATCCATAGCTTTCCAACGACGTATTACATGCCGCGTTTCGACAAACGATTCAAAAACTAGAGCGAAAACAGTACCAAAAATTGCAAAAATTTCGAAAAAACCTACTTCCGCGATTTAGTAAATTTAAAACCGCTCTTAAACCGTAACGAATTAGAAAACATAATAGATATGAAAAAGATGCGCCTTGACGATATATTTCCAACGGCGTATCATTTGCTTTATTCCGATGAGCGGTTTAGAAAAAATGACAAAAATACGCTCGCTGCCACTCGTCATGCGCCGCGCCGTTTTTCAAACTGCTCTTAAACCGCGTGGAATCTCGAAAAGTGTTCAACATGGCGAAGTTGCGCCTAATCCATAGCTTTCCAACGGTATATTATACGCCTCATTCCGATAAACAATCAAAAAATTAGAGCAAAAAGAGTACCGGGAAAATACTGCATGCAGTTTTTTCCGACGTGAAGTTCACTAGTTTATATTGCAGTGCTCGTCGTCAAGAAGATGAAGTGGACTTGCGTTCAGCGTGCAGTGCGGAAGTGGTGTGCAGAATAGTTATTCTGCTAATATTAGCAGAATAGACCGTCTGTATATATATATATATACACATTTTAAACCTATGTACCGTAATTTTATGTTCCGTAAATTTTATCTTATTTCAGACATAAAAGAAGAACGTAATTTCTTAGGTTTTCTTTTATGTCTGAAATAAGACAAAATTTACGGAACATAAAATTACGGTGCATTAATGTTAAAATAGAGGGGGGTGAAGAATAACTATTCCTCACCCAGGATGACGGGTTTGTAAAAGCCATCCATCATCATTATCAGTACATCCTACACAGGTGAGTTAGGATGCACTTGATCCCAGGAAGGTATCTATCCTTCAAACCAGAGGAGTGCTTCAAACTAACAACAGTACATAATATCCAACAAAAGAGGGTCGTGCTACAGCAGTAGAATACATGGCTTAGTCTAGATATCAACACGAATCAAGTTGTGCATATTTGCTGTTGGCATGACCCTTGTCGGGTTTGTAAAAGCCATCCATTGCGTGGAAGCTTGATGCCTTTCACACACTGAAGATTATCTGGCAACAAGCTGTGGTGACAAATCTCTGGATATGGTGATTCATGAAACCGATGGTATGATGTGTAAACACAGTCCCCCCTCGCGAATGGAAGTTGCATAGCACGATAATCATCGCCGGTGATATGATCGATGATTGGTTGGATGATTAGATAATTGAGCCCGAGGAACAAGAAGTGGTTGCCGAGGCTGTAAACCTGCCTCCAGTTGAATACGCCTGGCCCAACGGAGTTGGGATCTTTCTCGAACACGAAGCAGCCATGGCCATCAATGTCACGAACGCCCCACGCATTGTACTGCATGTGGTTTGATGTAATGGTTTGGTCAATTTGGTACGTGCGAATGAGCATCAAATGACCGCCGTCAGGTGAACGAGTGATAAACCACCACCCATCGGCTGGTATGATTCTAGGTCCTGGAACCATGAAGGCCAGTGCATTTGTGTCTGCTGCAACAATTCGAATTGGAGACCAAAAGGAAAAAAATAAACAATCATGTTCAGAGTATGTGTGGAATTAAGATTATTATAACAGTGACACATATCATAGACAGAGAATTGCAATGCCGTGGTCATAATCATACCCCAAGTTAAACAAATAAGCCAATGGCTTTCATATTCTAGCAATATGTCATGGTTCAAACATCATCTAACAATGAGAACAAAACAGCTATGACAGTGCCTACTCATATTCTACCATAGCACTTACTACTACTGTTCTCATATCAACTCTAAGCAATAACATGCGTTGTTATAAAAATCTTGTAAACGAGAGTAACGTATAGAAATCATGATGTTATGCTCATAATATGTATTCTAACAATCATTAGATGCCAATTGTTCTCAGATCAACTCTAACGATAACATGTGTGGTCATAAAAATCTAGGAAATGAGAGGAACATATAGCAATGATGTGGTTATAGACATGTTATGTATTCTAAATTTGTAACAAATGAACACACAATCGTATTCATAAGGTAAAGATGAGATGAGATAGAACAATTACATGACAATAGATTCCACCAGTATAGGCAGCTAATCTGTGCGTCGACCGCGTAAATGATGCCATCATGCACTATAGCATCAGACAGAAATGTTGCCTCACCAGGATTGATGATGAGCCATAACCATGTATGGCGGCCAGATTCCAGGTAGACTAATCCCATGTTGAACAAGGCAATGAGTTTGTAATCCATGCAGATTACAACTTTCTGCAAACAGAGGTCGAGCCAAAAGCTTGACGCGTCTCGTGCGTAGTAGGCAGGAGGGTCCGGCGGGCCGTGAGTCTCGATGGCGGCGGTATCCAACGATGGAAGGGTGATCTCTCGCTGGGTGTAAATATCCACGAGGTGCCACGGATTACCGGAGTGGTGGATGAGGACGATCCAGTTGGCCTTCATGCCCGCCCAGTAGTGGCCACGCATGAAGGACAGGTGGACGGGTAGTGGTAGCATGCCGAGGGGCACCACGGCAACCTCCGTAGGATCGTCAAGTCGGTGTCTGGGCCACCTGCAAGGATCGGGCATCAGCAAGCAGGGTGTCTTGAAAAGAGCCAACCGGTTGCAGACGAGTAGACGGTACAAAGACACCGAGCTTGAGGCCAGACAGATGGTGCTGATTAGGTCCATACGATTATAGATCTGCTCCAAGAGAACATCGGGGAGGGAATTCCAATCGCGGCTCTGCGTGTCAGTTAGTTCTGCCATTGGGGTTTTCGGTTCCTGCGAGCTAGCGGGGAAGTGGATTCGGGCGGGCAAGCGAAGAAGCTTCTCTTCATGTGGCCAAGCAGTGAGCGGGGGGATATGGTACGCGCGAGAAACCAAGGAAGATGGCGCGGGCGGGCCAGCAGTGAGCGGGGGTAAATGGTATGCGGCTGATGATAGGGAAGAGAGGAGGAAGAAGAAGAGTGGAAGACGGGGAAGAAAGTGCATTAAATCTCGATTCTACTAGTACTACTACCAGGATATACCGCCCTTCGGAGTGTAAATAGTTACACCGATGACATGTAGGTCTACCACAAGAGGGCTCATATGTCAGTTAATGGAGGACAGAGGTGCGTAGGCGTATTTGCAGAAGCGTGCTCTACTGGCAAACATGATGGCAGTATTGGGTAAGGCTGATTTAGTAACACTAACACGCTGGTTCAGCTTATTAATTACGTGTCCCATCTACTGCAGCGTGTATTGTCACTTCACTGCGAAGACTAGTTGAATAATTCTCTCTGACCGAGATGGGGAATAATGGATCGCGAGGAGTTCCTTTCTACAGTATCCCTATGCCTCTACACTCACTTCACTCATTTTACTCTATACCTAGTCACTTGTTGAAATCTGTAGAAAGACAAATACTCCGTATTTGGGAACAGAGGGAGGCTTTTACTCCGTATTTGGGAACAGAGGGAGTATCACCATATGGAAGGAACAGAGGAAGCTTGAAATATGAACATGTCAATGGGAGGGAGTAAGCCCCATGCATGCATGCATGCATGCAACATGCAACACTCACACGTACACATGGACGCATGCAACACTCACGGACCCATGCGGCACACAGCACATGACGCAACACACACGCTCACGCTCAAGTGCTCAACCTACTCCCTACGTCCGTGAAAGACTGTACATTTAGAGATTTACACATTGACCAGGGCATAATTAACGCCCAAAAGTAGCAGACTTATGTGTGCATGCGACCTTTGAGAGAAGAAGATTAAATGAAGGCCATTGCATGCTGTAATTAAGGATAGACATGTAGCCTATACCTACAACACAAGTTGGTGCATTAGTCAATCAATATCAATTGAGATTAAAGGCTAAATGCATTGGAAGTGTAGATGTACATCATGTTTTATAGCCGATGTACACTCTTTGTTGGAAGACCGAGGGAGTACACATGCATGCACTCACATACACAGCCAGGGTGGTTCGCGCGCAAGGATTGGACTCGTGTCGCTCCTGCGTCAAGTTTTGTTTAACTGATTTATTTGCTCTTCCAACTGACAGGTCGGACCCAGAAACCAGGTGACAATTTAACTAGTCAACAAAGCACCACGTCGACTATGTGGCCGGTCAGTAGAGTGCACGGTGCTCTACGATGAGCTAGTGATCGTATAATCACTGCAAAACTATATATGGTGACCATAAAGAGCGTATTGTTACATACGTTGACCATCGGTGTATTTTTCTCGTTTCAAATTAAGCCATATTAATCGAAAAGGACGCGGTATGGACTACTAGTACTAGTAGTGCTTTGATGTGTCCCGTCAACTCGCCGAACGAGGAGAAGCTTTCTTACTATGCCTCTCCCTCACCCACGCACGCGGTGGTTCGCAGGACAAGGAGAGGGTTTTGACTAAAGCGCCCTCTCCCTCTCCCTCTCCCTCGCCCTCTCCCTTGCAGTGGACATGCAACAGTTCAATTGGTGTCAGATTGCCAGAGGCATATTGTACTGTAGTATGATCATTATTAGACCTTTCGAAGAGGCGAAGAGCCAAGTCCAAGGTTCACATGAGTACAAACTGTTGAACCTCCCGAAGAGGCAAAGAGCCAAGCGCAAGGTTTTATAGGAGTTGTCGTGCTAGTAGGAGTGTACTACAACTATAGCAAACGATGCTAATGTATGATGCCGCCATGTCACGTTTATCCAAAGTTGCGCCACCTTTTTTTGCAAAGAGCATGTTGGAGGCCGTGCAACAACCACACAAGTTGCACTTATACATAACACATTTACTAGTAATAAATTCTAAAGGAAAAATGCTAGTATGCCACACAAGTTCATCTCCAATTCATGTGATAAATTTGTGCACGACTAGTCTACATATATTCACAGCGCTACCGTTCACAACTGCCGTACTCCACTTACACGTTATAGATGGGCTACATGTCCTCCTCCAGGTTCCAGTCCCAGGTGTTCTTCATGGATGGCACGATCCATAGCGGTGGGCAACGGGAATCATTGTCGCAGCTTTCTAGTCCGGTTCCACACGATGGAGACTCATCCAACCTGAAGCGGCATAAATCAGGGATAGCGTGTCCCAGCATGTCGTTCATTCGATGGTGCACACTGAAGACACAACCATGCTTCATGAACGGCAGGCCTTCCATGTCATGCACGGAAGGTGGCATCCGCTCCACAATGGGGTACCTGTCCCCGATGAAAAGCGAGCACTACTAGGAAAAGGGCTATAGATAGGATTGATACTAATGGCGCACCAGGTAAGTAGTGCACCACTACTATATACTAATGGCGCACCGGTTGTTGGTGCGCCATTAGTGTGGAAGACACTAATGGCGCACCAGACACACGGTGCGCCACTAGTATTGATTTTTTTTTTCATTTTTCCATACATACTAATGGCGCATGATGTCAAAGTGCGCCATTACTAGTTCTAACTAGTAATGGCGCACCATATAGATAGTGCGCCATTAGTATATATTTTTTTACTTTTTTGCAAAACTACTAATAGCGCACCATGTAAAAGTGCGCCATTACTAGTTTAAACTACTAATGGCGCACTTTTGCACAGTGCGCCATTAGTATATATATATTTTTTACTATTCTACAAAAACTACTAATGGCGCACCACCCACAGGTGCGCCATCAGTAACCAGGGTTACTAATGGCGCATTTTCTGCTGGTGCGCCATTAGTAACCTGGGACCAAGAAGATATTTTGGACAGCCCACCTACCCATTCACTTTCCCCACTTCATTCTCTCCACCTCCTCCTCCAAGCTTGTCTCGGCTGCCTCCTCCTCCTCCTCACCTCATTTCCACCATAGATTCATCAAAATTAAGTGGTGAAATTACCTTTTTTTGATAGGTAAGTAAGGGGAAAGCTATCTTTATGATGTAGATCTACTTTTTTTCTCCCTAGCTCGCTCCAACAATGTGCACTTGCACTTTTTGTGGCCTATCTAGATCTATGTATGTTTGTGGTGTTGCTTGTGTTTGTGGTGTTGCATATATGTTTGTGCTTGCAGGTACCGGTATTTGAAATGCGATAGTTGCCAATATTTTCCCGGAATGTTGATTCATTTCCGTTTCGGCGAGAATTTTGGCACTATGCATTCTTTTTGGTCCTATTTTTAGGGAAGGTCATGCCAATTTTTTTCTTGGTTCTAAAATATCGTTTTTCTCTACCCCGCAGGCGACCATGGTCTGGATGATGACCGAAGGCATCGTGAATAGGTTTTTGATCTCCGCGAAGGCCGAGATGCTTCAAAAGAACGAGACGGAGATAAGATGTCCGTGTCAAAGATGCAAGCTGAAGAGCCTTATTGCGGACCCGGATTCCGGGCAGGTGCGGGACCACCTGCTCTTGCATGGTTTCATGGATGACTATCGGTGGCAAGGTGATGAAGATGACTACGAAGTCGTCCATGGGGGCCGGGCAATAAATGAGGAAGGGCAAGAAAACAAGTACCACTGTGGCGAGGGCGGACGAGAAGAAGAAGAATCTCCAGGACATGATCACGGCGGTGATGCTGTACACAGTCATCATGTAGCAGACGACGATGGAGGCTGGGTACAGGACCCTCATATTCAAGAGCTGCTTCTCAAGCAGACGGATAACACAAGAGCTACCACCCGAGAGAAAGCCAAGCTAGATCAACTGGAGATAGACCCGGTTACTCTATTCTATGAAGGATGCAGGCCCGAGGATACCCGCCTGAAAGTAACGCTCATGGCTCTGGAGATGAAGGTAAAACACAAAATGACCGACGCATGCTTCGATGAGAACATGTCATTCTGGCACGAACGTCTTCCCAAGGGGAACAAGTGCCCGACCAGTTTCGAGGAGGCGAAGAAAATCGTGTGTCCTCTGGATTTACCGCACGTGAAATACCATGTGTGCATGAACAATTGCATCATTTATCGGGACGAGCATGCGGAGTCTACCATATGTCCGGTGTGCGGCGTCACTCGATACAAGAAGAGGAAGAAAGCTCCTCAAAAATCGGTGTGGTATTTTCCGATCACTCCTTGTCTGCAGCGGTATTTCGCGGACCCTAAGGTAGCAAAGCTCCTGCGTTGGCATGTGGATAGGGAGGAGAAGAAGCGGGAAGATGATGGAAATGATCCGGAGATAAAAAAAAAGACAAGATGTTGAGTCACCCTAAGGATGCGAGCCAGTGGCAAGCGTTGAACTTCGAATACCCAGAATTTGGGAAGGATCCAAGGAACATCGTGCTGGGTGCGAGCACCGATGAAGTCAATCCGTTTGGCAGCCAGAGAAGCGCACATAGCACCTGGCTTGTGTTTGTGTGGATGTACAACCTTCCCCCCTGGTTGTGCATGAAGAGGAAGTACATTCACATGAGTATGCTAATTGAAGGGCCGAAACAACCAGGGAACGGCATCAATCTATATCAGGGGCTGCTGAAGGAGGAGCTAGACACGTTGTGGAAAACGCCAGCCAATACGTGGGATGCCGCAGAGAAAGAATATTTCCCGATGAGAGTCGCACTGCTCATGACGGTGCACAACTATCTCGGTTACGGATATCTCGCGGGGCCGGTAGTCCACGGATTTTCTGGATGCGTAAGGTGCATGGATGACACAACGTATCGCCAGCTAGATAGAGATCCCGGGTCTTCTAAAGCCGTGTTCATGGGACAATGAAGGTGGCTTCGTGACGATGACCCGTGGAGGAAACGCAAGGATCTGTTCGATGGTGAAACCGAACCCCGAAAACGCCCGTGTACGAGGAGCGGCGAGGAAATAGACGAGCTATTGAAAAATTGGAAAGACTGCCCACTGCCGGGAAAGAAGCAAAAGGCGCCAGAGTCGGGAAAAAAGTGAAAGGTGCCAGAGCCGCTGCTGAAGGTATGGAAAATGAGGTCTGTTTTCTGGGACTTGCCGTACTGGAAGATCCACCGTGTGCCTCACAGCCTTGATGTCATGCATATCACGAAGAACGTTTGCGGGAGTCTGCTTGGTACCCTGCTCAACATGCCAGAGAGGACCAAAGATGGGCCGAAAGCAAGGGCAGACTTGAAATCAATGGGCATCAGGCAGGAGCTTCACGCTAATGATGATGATGACGATGATGATGATGATGATGATGATGATGATGATGATGATGATGATGATGATGACGAGGCGAAGCAGGACACAAAAAGTCATCGCAAAGGAAAAAAGGCCAAGAAGACCGGAAATGACTACCCTCCCACGTGCTTCACTCTAAGTCAGGAGGAGATCGAACAGTTTTTCACCTGCCTCCTAGGAGTAAAACTTCCTTACGGGTACACGGGGAAGATAAGAAGATACCTAGACCCAGCAAAGTAGAAGTTCAGCGGGATGAAGTCTCACGACTGTCACGTGCTGATGACGCAGATACTTCCAGTTGCAATCCGTGGGATCATGGACGCGCACGTCCGTGAAACGCTATTTGGCCTATGCAACTTTTTCGATGTCATCTCTTGGAAGTCGATTGGCGTGAGGAAACTCAGAAGGCTACAGGAAGAGATCGTGGTGATACCATGTGAGCTTGAGATGTACTTCCCGCCCGCATTCTTCAACGTTATGGTGCATCTGCTGGTCCATATCGTGGAGGATATCATCCAACTCGGGCCAACGTTCCTGCACAGCATGATGCCGTTCGAAAGGATGAATGGTGTCATTAAAGGATACGTTCGCAACATGTCACGTCCAGAGGGAAGTATAGCCAGGGGCTTTCTGACCGAAGAGTGCATCTCCTACTGCATGAATTATCTAGGCATCGAGAACCCCATTGGTCTGCCCGTCAACAGGCACCTCGGCAGGCTTGCTGGATGGGTTCACCATGAGGGTCGCCGCAAAATGCATGTCGACTTCGAGGGTCGACTCGCCGACTTTGAAAGAGCAAACCTAGTCACGCTACAACACATAGATGTGGTCGATCCTTGGGTGGTAGAGCACAAAACCTTTATTGAGAAGACATACAATGACCGAGGCCAACAGAGGACGGACGGAGATATAATCAAAGAGCACAACTCATGTTTCACGTGTTGGTTTAAGCAGAAGCTTCTGTCGTACCCTTTACATGAGGATTCTTCCGCGGAAGAACAACTCATATTCGCCTTGTCACAGGGCGCCGAGCACAACCTGATGACCTATGAGGCGTACGATATCAACGCCAACACATTCTACACCGAGAACAAGGACATGAAGAGCGATGGTTATCAGAACTCCGGGGTAACGATGGAATCCTACACCGGCAACGACAAGGACAGATACTACGGAAGGATCGAGGAGATCTGGGAGCTGAGCTATGCTGGAGAGAAGGTCCTGATGTTCTGTGTCAGATGGGCCAAGAGCGTCCTAAAAGAAGACCGGTATTTCACCACCATGGTTATACCCGAAGCCAAATCCAAGACCGCGGGCGCAAACGTCACCGCGCAAAATGAGCCATGGGTACTGGCTTCCCAAGTGGACCAATGCTTCTTCATTACCGACCCGTCAAAGCCCAGTCGTGTTGTCGTGAGGAGAGGCAAAAGGAAGATCATCGGAATGGATGGAGTAGCCAATGAGCAAGACTTCGACAAGTACGGCGACCCGAAGATTGAACATGACGACGACAATGAAGTAGCAGCACACACGACAAGAAGAAGCAGGACCACCCTACCTAAAGGACGTCCGTTCCACAGAAGAACTCCATTTGCGAAAAAGAAGGGAAAGAAGATTGTGAACAGATAGCTAGCTAAGATCGATTGTATTTAAATCGTAGTCTTTATTTCTCGATTGTATTTCATTGGAACTTTTTGATATCATGGATATTTTTAAATTTCATGGGCACTTTTTGACTTCATGAGGACACTTGATCTCGATCCCCTTCCATCTCGATCTCGATCCCACCCGCACCCTCCCCCGCTAGCTCCACCGCTGCCGACGACCCACCGCAACCCTCCCCCGCTCCACCGCCGCCGCCGAGCACCTGGCCCCCCGCACCCTCCCCCGCTCCACCACCGCCAACGGGCACCCCCACACCCTCCCCCGCTCCACCGCCGCCAACGGGCACCCCCCGCACCCTCCCCCGCTCCACCGCCACCGCCGATGATATTTTCAAGTAACAAATTT
This sequence comes from Triticum aestivum, assembly GCF_018294505.1. Taxonomy (NCBI): domain Eukaryota; kingdom Viridiplantae; phylum Streptophyta; class Magnoliopsida; order Poales; family Poaceae; genus Triticum; species Triticum aestivum. The sequence continues at coordinate 133,949,086 of NC_057795.1, read as the reverse complement.
GAACATATTTTTTAAAAAATCATAACTGTTTTTATAAAAAAATATTATTGTTATGATTTAAACAAGTTTGAACATATCTAAACACAAATAAATATCAAACAGGATTTAAAATGCATAAAAAAATATTGGGGAGCCTGGGAATCGAATCCAGGACCTCTTGGTGTGGGTGCTGCATACTGACCAGTAAGGCTAGTGGGCAGGTTCTGTTGTATATAGGGTTAGGTGGTATATAACCTGACAAGTCAGGCTAGATTAAATTACTTATGGCGCACCCCTCGGTGGTGCGCCATTGCTATGGATGTACTTATGGAGCACCCCTGGGTGGTGCGCCATTGCTAAGCCTCCCCCACACTAAATTAAAATCCCCAATCCCTCAGATTTCTCTCTAATCCCTCCCCTGCCTCATCTCCCCCCACACCCGACCATGCTCGCCGTGCTCGCCGTCCATGCTGACCATCCCCGGCAGTGCTCGCTTCCCCCGCCGCACCCGACCACCTCCCTCACCGTCCCCCCTTCGCCCGCGCCCGCGCCCTCGCTGTCCCCCTCCTCCCGCGGCCCTGCCTGCGTCAACCTTCCTCCCGAGCGTGACAGCTAGGGTTCCTAGCCGCCGCCACCGCTGCCGGCCCGCCGCCGCAGCGCGTTCAGCCGGCCGAACCCGACGCTGCCCAGCTGCCCCTGCCGTCCTCCACCACCGGTCACCTCCGCAGCAGCCGGCGAGCCAAGGAAGTACTCCTCCCGCGACCTCACCGCCCACACCTCCCTCAAGCCCAGGTAGGCGATTTCAAATTCAGCAATCGTCTTTCCCTACCCGCGCTCCAATTCTGATTCCGATTCCAGTTGCGTGCCCTCCCTCGTGGTTCGAATCGAATCGTCCGTCCGGCCTGGTTAGAGATCTCGCGCGCATGCCCACGCCATCGTTGGAATTTGGGTTGGGGCGGGGAAAGGGTGCTAGGGTTCCTCGGCCCTGGGGACACGGGCTCCAGATCGGGGTGTCTTGCCTCTTCCATCTCCGCGCGGTAGAATTGCTGGCCATGGCTAGCAGCCTCGTCGCCAACTATGTAGGTTTGGTTTGCCTAGATGGATTAGGTTGAATCCAACCCAATAAGCCCAGCTAGTACCTGTTTAATGCAATGACACAATTACTTGTCAACCAACATATGTAATGTGAGAGTCTGTTTACGAGCAAAACATAGGACAAACACCTATTTCCTGCTCCTGCTCCTGCTCCATCAAGAGAGTGAATACATAAGCAAATGGCTTATCATGCTCCATATGTTCCTCATTGTGGGGTTTATAGTTAGGTATATGATGCTTGATGGATGGATGGATGAGTTGTGCTAGTTGCTTGCTAGATGGATGGATAGTTGTTTGGTTCTGTTTTTGCTGGTGTTTGGTTCTAAAGATGAGTAGCAATTATAGTAGCAATTATAGTAGTTTTATGTTGTTGTAGTAGTTGTAGTTGTAGATACAGTAGCAGTATCATGTGCTACTATTGTAGATACAGTAGTTGTAGGAACATTAGATACAGTAACAAGTGTCATGTTGTTGTATTAGATACAGTAGTAGTATCATGTGCTGCTGAAGATGAGTAGTTGTAGGAAGATGATGCCCTAATGGAAGTGACATGAATATTTGGCCTACCTTTTTTTCTTGTAGAATTTTTTTTATTGACGGTATAAATGAATCAGAGACTCGCTAGGTAGGTTCTCCTAATTAATTAGAAATGATGCATCTTGCAATTAGGGGGAATATTGCAACCTGCTGCTGAACTACAATACTATTATTCATTTATAATGGCTAACAACCAGACATGTGAATCTGTTCTTGATACTCCTTTTCCCTTTTATTAGAATCATCATATACAAATTCGATATTAGTCTAAGCCCAGTCTTGGATGCATTGTTTTATCCTGCGATGGATAAACCGGTTCTGAAAATTATCTAGTTTGACCTGTACTTGTCCAGCTATCATAATCTATTCTTTGACCATGGCAGTAGCTGGCATTTTGTTATGATAATTTCAGTATATATCATACTATCCTTTGCTGATCTCGTTGTATTTTCAATTCACAGGCAAGTCTCCGACGAAGTCTCCTCCAGGTAATATATGTCTCATGCTTTCTAAAGAGTACTAGTATACTGACAACTATCCACTTGCTATGCTTAGTTGCTCTGTTATCTGAATCATGACACTTTGCCAGCTGAAACTTGCCTATCACACTGTCGCTGTATTGCTCAACTAAAAACACAAATATTTGTAGTTTTTGTCTGTCATAATGCAACTAAGAATACTAGTCTCAACTAAGCATACTAGTTTTTTGTAGTGAGACAGTAAGATAGTGAGACAGTAAGAAGGAAACTTCCCAGATTATGTAGAAAGAAAATACTTGGTTTGACAGCAAGTACCATGACATGAATCAAAAAACATATACGGTGGGAAAAATAAAATGGCAGAAACCTGGGAGGTTCTGGTTTGCTGTATCTCCACCAGTTTGGGTTGGTGAATGTGGATGATTTTTTTATCCTGTGAACTCATTGTACTGCTACAAGAATTTGGTATCATCATGGTGTAATTTTGTTAACATTCTGGTTTTGTTAGATAGTGGCTACACTAATCTAGAGTGATAAAATTTTCCTTCCCATTTGGTATCATCATGTTCAGTGTATACAGTTATAACATCATGTGGGTTTTTTAAGTCTGTTTACAGCTCATGTGGGTTTTAACATCATGTGGGTTGGTGAATGTGGATGATTTTTTTATCCTGTGAACTTGAATGTTGCAATGTTGTTTTCTTCAGAGGCTACTGTCAAAAACTTGAGCTACTGTCTTGCAAAGATGATGATCATCTTGCTAGTTTGCTGGGTTTTGTCTCCGACCATCGTGTCGTGATGATTTTGTAGGTACCCCGAGAGGCCCTTGAGTTTGCCGGAATGTTGATTAACTTCCGTTCCGGCAAATTCGGGTACTCCATATGTCCTATTTTCAGCAAAGGTCATGCTGAAATTTTCCGTGAATTTTAGCATGACTTTCCTAAAAATAGGACATATGGGGTACTTGCAACTAATGCATGGGCCGGGGTATCTTAGTACTTAACTAAGTAGATCAACTTCCCCTTTATTCTTGCTGCATTAAACCATAGGTGGCAATAGAGCCAAGTGATTAGGCCCAACTTAGAATTCTCCTTAGCATCGATAAACCCTAGATGATAAACCCAACATAGGTGGCAATAGAGCCAAGTGATTAGTGCCAAGTGATTAGGCCCAACCTAGGGTGCCTCGGCATCGATAAACCCTAAATGATGAAAACTTAACTTGGCTGCCCCGGATGCCTCGGTGTCGATGAGAACCTAAATGATGTACGCTTAGGCTTTTAGGGTGCCTCGGCGTCGACAAACCCTAAATGATGAAAGCTTAGGCATTTACGGTGCCTCAGCATCGACAAAACCTAAATGATGAGACCATGATCTTGTTCCTTGATAATAACCAACTTTTTGACCAAACTTTTTTCCTATTTAGAGCGAAACATGGCCCACAACGATGAGCCCAGTGGTTCGGGCGGCAAGCAATTCTGGGAGCTGTCCCAGGAGATGGAGGAACAACCTCAGCGCTATGAGGACGCCGCGGAAGACACCGATCCTGACTACACAACCCCTAGTGGCGTCGGGGATGACACCACTGATGGTGCCGCCGAGGATGCCACCACTGATGATGGCGGCGCACACACAGATGGCTGCCAACCGAAGAAGCAAAGGAAGGACCAGCGCCCGAGTGTGCTCCGCACCCTCAAGGAGGAATCCACTCAAGTGGACTCCGACGGGAATCCAACGGAGCCCAAACATATAGTCAAGGGGTACGCGCTTCAGCTCGGGTGCATTCTCCGGAGCACCGTCTCGATCAACACCGATAACCTTAGGAATAAGGACCACGGGAATTTGCGCAACCTCCTCTTCACGAAGCTGCACGAAGTTTCACGCCTCTCAGGGAATAAAGTGAACAGTGCCTCCCTCACGAAGATGAGCACGGCCCTGTCTACTTGGAGAAGCACGGTGAAGGCAATGATTGACAAAGGTGGTAGTTATGACAAGATCAAGGCGAAATATCCTTTGACGAGCGAAGATGAGTACAAGGAGTTCAAGATCAAGTGCGAGAGCAGCGCAACCTCCGAATCAAGTCAGTGGGGGAAACAAATGCGGGAGTTGAACTTAGGGGAACACAAACTCGGTCCCGGCGGTTACAGAGTGGCGGAGCCTATATGGGACAATGAGGACGCGGAGCATGCCGAGCAAGGCCTACCGCCCCGCTTCGAGAAATACAGCGGTGACAAGCAGACAAGGAACTATGTCAGGGCCCGGTACAAGGAGGACCCGATAACAAAGGAGCTTACCACGGGTGCGAAGACCAGGGCGCTTGATCTTGTTCTGGTAAGGAATACACCCCCGCGTAATTAGCTCCATATGGTTGCACTCTAATTAATCCCCAATATTTCTAAACGGTTCACGTTCCTTTCGCAGGACACTGAAAGCAGTAGCGCGGGGTCATCTCAGAGCTCCCCTTTCAACACCCCTTCAAATAGGGCGTTGAACATAATGAAAAGCAAGGATAAGCTCACTAAGCCGACGTCAGCTGGTCGTGTGGCCGACAAAGGCTTGTCCACAAAATGGGGGTCATACTATACCGCTGGTGTGCGGAAGGAGAAAAAGGCCAGCTCGGAAAGCCAGACGCGCGAGGTTGAAGCACTCAAGGCACAAGTGGCGTGGATTTTGGAGCTTGTCCAAGAGCAAGTGGAACAACAACTGGGAACGAAGCTCAACGCCATGGTGCCTACGTTGATTCATGGGCTGACGACGTGGATTGCGGGCGGCCAACAGGGGCCTCCCCGGTTCCTAGCTTCACGGCCAGCAACTCGCACAGCGCGCAGGCGGCGCCATTGGTGTCTCCGGCGGCACCATTGGTGTCTCCGGTGGTGGCGCCATTGGTGTCTCCAGCGGAGGCAGTATTCGTGGCTCCGGCGCCGGCACGGGCATTGGAGCTTAATGCACCCGGGTTTACACCGGCCGGCACCTCGCCAGCAAGCGCCCCCTCCGTCAGTTGCACGCCCGCCGTTGGCGGTGCCTCGACATTAGCCGAGCTCGATGGCATCACGGTAACTAAGCCTCTCGGCCGATGACTTCATCTCCTTGCCTTTGACTGGGCATCCCTGACACCCTGTACATGTTTCGCAGGGCACCGCCGACGTCCCTTGCACTCTTCTCCACTTCGTGGGCGCCAAGTTGGTCGATGTCGCCAAGGGCAGAATCGTTCAACCGGGCAACCCCATGTTCCACGGTAATCCAATGCCACCCACAGTGTATAGGGTTGAAGTGGTTCGGGTGCTGCCAGGCTGCGACGAGCTGTTACCTCTGGTTCGACCCGCTAGGGCCGAAGAAGAAGATGAGATGACCCTCAGCGCCTGCGTAAACTGGCTGCTGCTATGGCCGAAGAGCCAGATTCGTTTGGGGGCGGGGGACACCACCCCACAGACAAGACCGCCAGTCGTGCCGGCGCCAAGCCATGGCAAGAACGCCGCAACACTACCGGACCTGCCGGACATCCCCATGGCACAGGATCCGGACAACCCTATGGCACAGGATCCGGACGACGACAACAACGACGATGGTACATTTACCAAAGTTGATTGGTACTTTGTCGAACATGGGTACGCTGACGAGTTCTGCGAGCCTCTTTCTCAAGAACCCAACCAAGACGACCGCAATCTAGCTGGTACGAAGGAGAAATCCAATTGCAACAGGCGTCGTCTGGCGTTCAGTTCTCAGGAGACGTCTCCAGCTCCCGCCTTCACCGAGCCTCAGATAGCTGAGGTGCGAAATGTTATCAGCCCCAACACGCTCAAGAAGGCGGAATGTGAGCAGAACTCGGTCCCATTACAGGAGAACAAGAAGAAGGGACGGAAACGAAAGACTAACAAGGGTGCCGGTGCGAGCCAGCTGGCACCGAGTTTGATCCGTGCTCAGGACGGGCCACCTTCACCTAAGGATATCTCGAGGAGGGTGCATGTGGCGGGTAGGGCGATGCTACCGCCAAATATGTTGAATGCTGCAACCGGTGCTATACGGAGTCTGCACGACAGTTTTGTTTCTTTGGAGAAGTGGCGTCTCAAAGAGAAGGATGTGGCATACCCGGGTTTCGTGGCCAAGGTGCCAGAGGGCAAGGGCTTTGTGGATGGCGACATCGGGGGTACGATCGTCCTGCGGTTTGATGACATCTTTGCTATGTTTAACCTTCATCCGCTGCACTACACCTTCGTTCGGCTGTTTTCGCTGAGTATGGAGATGCGGATCATTAGAGACAAGACCCCGGACATCGTGATAGTCGACCCCTTCTACATCCGTGCCAAGCACTTGAGCAGCGCTGGGGACCGCCAAGTTGCGAGTTCACACCTCGAAGGTGTCATTCTGGCAAACCCAGATATGGATAACTTCCTTGTGGCTTACTTTCCCAAGTAAGTCATCCCTTAACCGCCCCGTAACATATGATTTCTTAGATTTCGATCATTCTTTTTTTTTCTAACATTCTGTGTTCTGTGCAGTGACACACATTGCACACTCATCCTCTTAAGCCCGAAATATTCCATGGCCACGCATTTCGACCTGAACCGTAACTCCAAGATAGACTACACAAATGACAAGAAAGTTCTAGATGATGTTGTCCCCGGCTACGCCCAATCTGGAGGCACCTTCACCAGGGCATTTCGTAAGTACGGCAAGCACATGTCCTCACACAATACGAAGTTCTTCTGTGTCAAGCAGCCGCCTGGCGGTCAGAAGGATGCCTACTATGCCCTCCATCACATGCGGGCGATCGTAAGGGACCGTCATCAACTTCTTCTACTAGATAATCTCAAAGGTTGGGCCGCGAACTTGTCGGCAGTCCAGGACATGGACCTCAGACAAGAATTCTTTCGCATCCAGTCGGAGTTTGCGGACATCATCCATCAAGATGTCCTTCATACCTCGAGGCAGTTCTTCCTTAGATATCAATCGTCCAACAATGAGATAGATGGAATGCTACAAATGCAGGGTGACAATGACTGCGATTCCATGACCATCACGACAAACGGCGGCTTCATCCACGCTCCTGTCCGATGAGTCGAGTCGAAAGTAGTGATGTGTAGTTGTGAAACATTGATTGGCTCATGTTGTAATTAAACTTCAATGAATTCGTATGTCTCTTTGGTTTGGACAGTCGTTCAACTTAGATGTAATCGATGCTATTTATTAGTAGGACCATGAATCGTGCTATTAATGTCTTGCTTTTCTCTTCCGATCCTTTTGTTGCATACTTACATATTGCTTATGTATTGTCTGTTGTTTGGCTTTTGCATAGAGATGCCGTCGTATGTCGTGTACAAGGGTATGGTTCCCGGAGTCTACGACGACTGGGAGGAGTGTCGGAGACAGGTTCACCGTTTCAGTGGTAACAGTTACAAAGGGTACACCACTAGGGCGGAGGCCGAATCTGGATACGCCCGCTATCTAGCTAGAGAGAGGATGGAGAGTTGGAGGAACCGGATGAAGACCAGTTTGATCGCGATGATGCTCATCGTGATGACCACAACTCTCTTCTATGTGATGGTAGTTTAGATGATCGATATCGACTTGTAATGTGAAGACAAACTCGATACTCGCGGTCTTGAGACTTGTAATGTTTTATCTTTGTTCGGTCTTTTGAATTCAGAGACTAATATGATGAATTGTATTCGGAGACTAATCTTCTATTGTATTCGATGAATCTGATGTTGCTGTGTGCTGCTGTCTATATTCTGTCCTATAATATAGTTTGTAACCTGTGCAAAAATCAGAAAAGTAAAAAAACCAAATATTCATACTAATGGCGCATCACCACCAGGTGCGCCATTAGTATGCCAAAGGATACTAATGGCGCATCAACATAGCATGCGCCATTAGTATGACAAAGCACATGCTTAGGTATGACCCCCGGGAGGCACACTAATGGCGCATTGTATAACATACTAATGGCGCACTGCTTGGTGCGCCATTAGTATACCAGATAGTAATGGCGCACCAGTGGTGCGCCATTAGTAAAATATACTAGTGGCATGCTACTAATCGCGCACTGGTAATGCGCCATTAGTAGGCAAAACCAGTGCGCCATTAGCAGGCCTTTTCCTAGTAGTGGAGTACTCTCCAAGAGTGTTCCTCGGCACCCACATAGCATCACGAGGGTCGAACTCGGCGCCATTCATCTGGTACATGCGGTATCCCAGATCTGGACACATGGTGACGTACATAGTCAAGGTCCATGCATAATAATGTTGTGCTCAAATATGGCGGTCAGTAATACTGTGCAACAAATAGTACTACTCCGGTAAAGAGGAAGTAAAATAATCGACTTATTATATATAGCCACTCTTGGCTACATGGATGAGATAGTAAGACATGGAAAAACAAAAATGGTGGCAGCTAGTGGGTTCAAGTCTTCAAGGGCCTAGCTAGCTATATGCGTCCTCCAAGGTAAAAAGTACTCCTACTAGTACTACTACCTCCGTCCTGGTTTATAGGTCCCCTTTGTAGTTTGTGTTAAATTTTGACTAAAGATTTAGCTAAAAAAATGTTAATGCATGTCAAGAAAAAATATCTCATTGAATTCGTATTTGATTAGTTTAATCTATGGTCAAAATTTGGCACGAGATACAATGAGGACCAATAAACCCAGACGGAGGTAGTACTAAGTATACTACTAGTACAACAATGAAAGAGAAGGCGAGAGGGATAAAAATGGAATAACTGGGTAGATGGTGACGGTCCGATCATGGTAGATTGTGTGACCATGTTGCACATCAGTGGTACCATGGGTAACGACTGCTAAGATAGTTGATCCCAATATGCCAAAGTCAGCTACAAGGTTCCAGGTTAGACCGAATCGCGGATGCAAATGCACATCCAAGATCGGCGATCTTATTTTCATCGGGGGATGATTGGTCCCTGCAAAATAATGGAGTACCATTAGGGATGCAAATGATGAAACAAGTCCCTTGGCACTAGTATATAATAATGGAGTACCATTTGTAATCTCCCGTACCATAGGATGACAACTAGATGAAACAAGTCCCTTGGCTTGTCACCGCTATGATGCGGCCTAGATGGCGCACGGCATCTTCGAACGTGTAGGGGTACAAATCTGCCGCCGCCAACATGCACCAGCCTCTGCCCTTACTGCCTCTAGCATTGATGGCAATCCTTATGTTGAACACTGTGATGAGATAGTAATTGTTGTAGCCGCGTCGCTTTATCGGCATCCGCAATTGCTATCTTCTTCCATCTCATGTAGGCATCATCATACGTATTCAAGCCCAGCCAGTCCGGAAGGCCGATCCCAATGGTGCAGAAGGGGTCTACCAGAACGGCCGCACTACTGTGGATGTTGTGTAAAATGATGGTGGTATCCGGCTGGAGGTATGCAAGCTAATATTAATTGGCACCGACCCAGACCTATATATAAGACGGTGGGCAGCGGAGAAATTACGGGGTGGAAATGGAATAACTAAGTACTACATGATCAAACTCCATTACTGACCTGCTCATCAGGCAAAATCTGACTACCTCTCAACGTCGGCAACTCTAGCGGAGTCAACTTGCAACCATGGCCAGGTAGCGGTGGATTATTCGAAGGATTGTCCCATAGAAGAACCTTCTCCTCGAGGACGCATGGAAGACCAACAAAGCATGGCCTTTTCCCAAGCCTGTTTAAGCAGCGTCTTGAAAAAGTTGGTGCAGGAAGCACCGAGTCTTGCGGCGGTGAGGACTTCAGGGCAGCGTGCGATTTCTCCCAGAGGATCGTCGTCCAAGGTCTCCCAGCCCCGACGAGGATGAGAACCGCCTGGCGAATCCATGGGAGCAGCAACGAACTGCCTTCTCTTCGGGGGAAGGGGAACTGGCGAGGAGGAGATAAGAGCATAGTAACCACAGGGCCTCGTCCCTTCCAACTATAGATCGTTCCTCAGCGAAGGGGTGAGGCTATTATTTACTACTAGTACTAGCATTATGGAACGTTATGGGATTGCATTATACTGTAAATAATAGCACTAGTAAGAAATTTTTGGCACTAGGGAGTAGTTTTTGGTGTGGATTAAGAAATTTTGGGTATGTTTTTGCCATTTTTTGTACACGCCAACTAGTGTCAAAAAACGTCTTACATTACGTGATGGAGGAGTACGTACTCATACTGTAGCAGTACTGGTACTACTTTTTCTCAACTAGTAGTGTGATGTACTGTACTTCTAGTCTAGTCTAGTATAGTGCACGAGCTTTGAAAT